>NC_063333.1:134278723-134319515 GCF_021869965.1 Rhincodon typus
TTTCGGGCCTAGACCCTTCGGCCCGAAACGTCAGCCTTCCTGCTCCTCTGATGCTGCTTGGCCTGCTGTGTTCATCCAGCTCTACACCTTGTTATCTCTAGTATTGGAGAGATGTTGACTATCCAGAGATGTGGGATTAATTTGCACCGTAGCAACAGAAATTTTCAAGTCAGCTGAATAAAGCTGGAGTAAATGAATAAATAGCTGGTATCTATAATGTTGACCATGCAGCTGTTTGATATTAGTGACACAGATGGGTTTTCACGATAATCTATCAGGGAAGGAAATCCCTTATGGTCCAAATGTGACACTGGAGCCATAATTACACTCATGAAATGTGATGAGCCACAGAATCTTGGAATCCCTACAGTGCAAAAAGAGGCAATTCAGTCCATCAAATCTGCAGACTTTCCTACCCTATTCCGTTAACCCTGCATTTAGCATGACCAATCCACATAACCTGCACATCTTTGGATTTTGGGAAGAAACTGGAGTATCCAGAGGAAACCCATGCAGACACGGGCAGAATGTGCAAACTCCACGCAGACAGTCACCCAAGGGTGGAATCGCATATGGGTCCCTAGTTATGTGAGGCAACACTGCTAACCACTGAGCCACACACCACCCATCCATGGTGACAATATTAAACAAAATCGAGGAACTTAAGGATGAGTAATAATTGACTTTATGTATGTTTTTTTTTTTAAAAAAGGTATTTTCTGCACCATAGGAGTATTTAATGAATTTCCATCTAGCTCCTCCAATCCCTTGCTGTTCTTGTTACCCCTGTCAATCAGTAGTGGGCAAGTTCCTCATTTGTGCTGGCAATGCTACTTTATGAATGGAAAGCTTTTGGCAAACTGCCAGTCCTTGCTATTGACAGAAACTCTCTCTTGTATGAAGAAAAGCAGAAGAAATACAAAAGGACAATACAGCACAGGAACAGGCCCTTTGGCCCTCCAAGCCTGCACTGACACATTTTGCTCCTCCATACTAAGACTGTCTTCACTTAGAGGATCCATATCCCTCTATTCCCTTCCTATTCGTGTATTTGTCCAGGTGCTGCTTGAATGCTATTGTGTCTGCTTCCATCACTCCTCCTGAGTGTCCCAGGCACTCGCCACCCTTTGTGTTTTTTTTAAAAAAAATTGCCTCGCACAACTCTTCTCAACCTCCCCTCTCTCATTGGACCAGTGTCACCTAGTAATTGATCCCTCTGCCCTGAGAAAAAGCCTCATACTTTCCACCCTAACCATGCCATTCACAATCTTTTAAGCTTCTATCAGGTTGCCCCTCAACCTCTGTGTTCCAGTGAAAACAAATCCAATCTATCCAAACTTTCTTCATAGCTAAAATCCCTTATACCAGGCAACATCCTGATAAACCTTCTCTGTACCCTCTCCAAAGCATCCACATCCTTCTGGTAGTGTGGTGACCAGAACTCTAAGCAATATTCCAAGTGTGGCCTAATCTGTAAATAACTATATTTTCAGTGTTTAGTGGCAGGGAGGAAATTAGAAACAATTTGTTACTTTTTAAAACAAAATAGCAAAGGACACTAGCTGTATCACTTTTGGCAGCTTGTTTTTGTGGAACATTTTTACCTATTGAGAAGGTGGTGCTAAGTTGCCTTCCGGAACTGCTGCAGTCACTGTTGTGCAGGAATTCTGTGCTCTGGCTTCCCAAACTCTACTCAAACCCGGTCTGGAACAAAAACAGAAGTTGCTGGAAAAGCTCAGCAGGTCTGGCAGCATCTGTGAAGAAAAGAATCAGTTAATATTTTGGGTCCAGTGTCCCTTCCTCAGAATGTCAAACCCTGTCGGAATTTGGCCTACCATTCACCATGATGTTGCTGCCATCAAGACTTGTTGCTTTGTCACCATTTGCCTCTGTGGTAACATTTCGCTCGTTACAAGGTTGTGGTTTCAAGTCCTACTCCAATGGATTTTACTCTGAACTGTTCTTTCTTTTTGTCTCTCTACACCCTTATCTCCCAAAGGAGGCAGCAATGTATTCTTTAGCTTTGCCAATAAGAGACTATTCACCTCTGTGTCTGTGTCTCTGTCTCTGTCTGTGTGGGCTCTCTCACTCTCTGTCCTCTAGCAGTCTTATTCTGGTCTGTTAGTGCCCTTTCCACCCATAACCTTATTTTGCCCACTCACCCTGTCTTTCCCTAAAATATCAACAACTTAATTGGTTTCTTTGCCTCTAGCAAACCAGTGTTTGAGATCCACCTTCAGTACATTCATGTTGCTAGCTTAATCTGTGTTTATTGTCCATCCAGAAATGCCCTTGAGGGTGTGATGAGCTGCCTCCTTAAACCACTACTGCGTATCTGGTATAGGAACACCCACAGTGCTGTTCTAAAGGGATTTCCAGGCTTTCCACCCAGTGACATCAAAGGATAAGCAATTGTAGTTCAAGCCAGGATGTTTTCTGGTTTGCAATGGGAACATGTGGGTTATGTCTCCTTGCATTTGCTGCCCTTGCCCTTCTGGGTAGCAGAGATTTAGTAGGTGCTGTCAGAGTCCTTGATGTATTACTGTAGTTCATTTTCTTTCATAGTGATTAGTGCCAGTGGGAATGAATGTTAAATGAAATGTTTTCAGGTTGCCTTTCAAAAGTGCAAGTGCTAACATTATTATTTTTGAATTTAAAAATTAAGAGAAATAGTGTTGAACTAATTTTAGACATTTCTGAGGAAGTAACAAGGAATTGAATCCACGCTGTTACTTCACTCTGCATCACAAACCAGCCATTCAACCAACTGAGCTAACCAACACCCAGTGTAAAGGGCAACATTAGCATCAATAAAATATTAATTACTTAACAGGGAGCAGCAACTTCTTTTAAATTGGTCTTTTTCAGGTTGGTAAGTTGTAACTGGAGTATCACAGACCTGCCCTGGTGTTCTGAAATGTTTGTCTATATCCGTAACTTGAATCAGTGTTTGGTGATGAAATTTGCTCGAAGTAAGTCCTCAAGAGGAGGTAGAGAGTTTAAAGGGATATAGATACATTAATTGAATTTGCAGAAAAATAATAGATGGAGTTTAATGTGGGGAAAGTAGGTACTTGGCCACTTCAGGAAGTGATAGAAAAGCAGTACACTATTGAAAGGCAAGAGATTGCAGATTTCATTGGTGCAGAGTATCTGAGTACATGAATCATAAGTTAGAATGAAGTTGCAATGAGTGGTTAGGAGAGGAGATGGAATATTGGTGTTTATTGTAAGGGGAATAGAAAAGTACTGTACTGTACAGGACCTTAGTGAAATCACGTCTGGGAAATGGTGTAAAATTTTGGTCTCCTTTATTTGAAAAGGATGTAGTTGTGTCAGTCGCTCAGAAGGTTCACTTGAGTCATTCGTGGACCGAAGACACTCTGCTAACAGGAATTTAGAATGAATCGTAGAAGGTTGTGAAAGGGTTTAGCAGGTCAGATGCTAAGAGGATGTTTTCCACTTGTAAGGGACACCGTTTAAGAATGAAAGGTCTTGCTTTTTAAGTTGTGAGAAACATTTTGAGGGTTGTTGATCTGTGGAATTCTCTTCCTTGGAAAACAATGGAGTTTGGCTCATTCCATCTTTTGATAGTCCTGAAGCAGGTTGAAGCAAATTTGCCATTGTTTCTGTAAAGTCGGGCAGGATGAGCTGTCACACCTTATCCTTCACAACCTCGCCTGAAACTCCTGCTGCAAATCACCTTGCCATACTTCCCTAAGGCATCAATAATACAGTTCAATAGGACTCCTTTTGCTTGGTTCCTTTTTATTGCCAACCATCATCCAAAAATCTCCAGTAGTTTCTCTTCCTGTCTCACTTCCAACACTGTCTTTGCTGGAATCCTCATGAGGAACAATGCTTGATTTTGCCATCTCTTACATCAACGTAGTCCTTCCTGCTGAGATTCTCTGGCTCCGGTTGACAGGCACTGAAAGTGCTCAATACTAATTCACTGCTCCTTGGCTCTGATGGTTCCGGGGATAAATAACCTTGAGGCCTACATGAAGTTTCCCCCTGGGGTGGGGTGTTGAGTGGCTGTTGGATCTGGGACTCTGCACCTTCAGGGAAACCAGGAGAGGAAGCTCGAATGAATTCTGTACGTTGGAACAAAAAGGTACATGGTTTTTTTCATTTTATGAATTACAGTTCTGGTCACTGTATTCTGAGGAAGGATGTGAGTGCACTAGGGAAGGTACTGAGATTGGTGACGATGTTGCCTGCACCAGAGAACCTTGACTGAAAAGTTTAGGTAAGGTTGTGTTTGTTTTTCTTGGAACAGAGTAAGTTGAGGGGAGACTTTAATTGAGGTGTGCAAAATGAGGGATGTCTATAGTACGGATAGGAGCAGTCTATTTCTTGCAGACAGTTCAGCAACTGAGGTGACATGTAAAGTCATTTGCATGAATGAATAGAGATGAATCCCATTTTCATGGAGGGTGGCAGTGAATCAGACCTCACTGCCTGAAATAGTAATAGAGGCAGATACACTCACTGTATTTGGCGAGGGGGTGAAAAAAGTTTGGCTATGTACTTGATGTGCTACAAACCCGGAACTGAAAAGTGGGATAGGGCTTTGGCTGGCATGGAGGTAATAAATCAAAATCCCTCCTCCTATTCTGTATGCTTCATTGTTTCCCGAGAGCTGGAAGAATCTGAACTGTGCTCAAATTCAGGAAATCATTCAACATCTGTGTTTGTGCAAGATGTGGCCTTTTGTTTTCAGGATGTAATTGGCTTAAACCTGCCTGCCTTTGTCATCCCTGTGATCACAGCAGTCAAGGAACTGATAACATCAGCTCAGCCCTTATTGCTTTAAAAAAAAGGTGAATTAGGGTCATCATGTCTGATAGCAGTGTACTGGTGTGATGATGCCTTCTAGATTTTTCACTTAATGTACGGAGCTAATGGTCAGACTGGGGTGAACGGCCTGAGTCAGTCATTGTGGCATGCTGTTTGAGTTGTAACTTAATTTTGCAACATGGGGCTTTCCACACTTTGATTTTAAAGAAATTTCACCATGTTAATATTCAGGCTAAGGCAGGCGTAGTCCCTTTTGAAGGACCTTTTTTGTCAAGTAGCTGGTCAGCACTGCAGTAAGTGTAAATGCTCTTCCAGTTGCAATGCACAGGTCACAAGGTCATGACTCTCATTGGCACCTTTGTATTAGGCCATAGAAATGAGTTGTCAATAGACTCGTAGGCAAGAATATGGGACGATAATAGAGTGCTTGGTGGTTGGCAACACGTGACCGATTGCTAGGTTGGTATCTTCCTGGTAATAGCGGGTGAACTTGTCTCCCATATTAGAAGCTAGTCAAGGAAACCAGGAAGTGATAGAGTGCATGGGCCTTCTATTAGTGCTTTAGTAAAGCTGAACTCTTACTTACATTAGGCTGGAGCTTTATCACACTACTGAGGTATGCAACGAGTTTGCTTCTGACCTCGGTTAACAAGATCCTATGGGCCCACGTAACACAACCAGTTGTGGTGTCTAAGCCTCGGTCAGCTCAGTTGACTGCTTGCTGAGTGATATCAATAGCACGGGTTAAATTTCTGTGCACTGCTCCTGAAGGGGCTACTGTCTCATGAGAGAGATGACTGGTGGGGAGTTTAATCTGAATATTATTACACCTTGGGTGAGGATAACAAGGTAGTCCCAGAGCACCATGACAGTCCTATGGCAACTTTTTGTTTTGGGGGTAGCGATGGATTATTGCTAGACTCTCTTAATCAAGAAATTCTGCTAATCTTCTGGGGACCCAGGACCATCGTGGCAGATCGTGGAATTTTGATTCAATAAAATTATTGATTATTGGAAAAGTCCATCGGGTTCACAAATACCTTTTCAGAAGAAAATCAACCATCCTATTCTGGTTTACACGTGACTCCAGACCCTCAGCAATGCGGTTGACTTTCTACTGCCCTCTGAAATGGCCTAGCAAGCCACTCCATTTTATCAATCGCTACAAAGTCTCAATACAAAATGAAAACAGATGGATCACCTGGCATTCCAGGCACTGGAAGATGTAGCAGCCCAGTCGACCCTGCAAAGCCATCCTCATTAACACTGAGGTTAGGTGATAAATTTGCAAGAGTGTCTCTCAGATTAATCGAGCAAAAGCCTGACCTTGTCTGTAAGGCATGGTTCCATGAATATGACTATTCCAGACACCACTGTCACCATCCTTTGATATGTTGTGCTGGTGCATCCTCAGCATTGACTCTGGACACCATGAAGTGTCACGATTTCGGGTTAAACATGGGCAAGGAAACTTCCTGATCCAGATACATGGGAATACCGCCATCTACAAGCTTCCCTCTAAACCACTCAGTGTCATGACTTGGAAATATTGTCATTTCTTCAATGTCGCTGGGTCAAAATCCTGGAATTTCCTCCCTAAGGGGGCATTGTGGGTTTACCTACAGCACATGGACTGCAGTGGTTCAAGAAGGCAGCTCACCACCACCTTCGCAAGGGCAGCTAGGACTAGGCAAATGCTGACCAGCTAGTGACAACCACGTCTCGTGAGTGAATCAACAAGACGTTCCTTTTTCTGTTTTTGCTTAGTTATAAAAGTTAAACATCTTCTTTTCCTTTTCTCAATGTGGAATTTGTTGCTGGTGCTTAGCATTAGTTCTGTGTGAAGATGTTAGAGGCATCTTTGAGCATGTGCACTTACTTTCCAAGGTTTATCCTGGTTCAGTTATCATGATCATAGAATCCCTATGGTGTGGAAACAGGCCCTTTTTGGCCCAACAAGTCCACACCGACCCTCCAGAGCATCCTACACAGATCTATCCCCCTATAACCCACCTATGTTGAAGTGGCACTGATGAGATTGGCATCGGCATAGCAATTCTCCATTTTCCTCCCTTCCTCGGTGTGCCCACCGAGACTGGATAATAACTCCCTGACAACTTGCCTCCCAGACCTGTCAGTAGCATTGGCCATTGCTGAGGCATGTGAGAAAATGACAATGAATAACAGAAGATCTTCGAAGAGAAGTAAATGGGTTTGGGGATGCTGGGGCCAGGCTGGAAGGCAGACCTCTACTGAATGGGGTGGGGGTGTGGTGTGTGTCAAAAGGCCAAGCTGTTGCCATGAGGGCATCCATTGCAGCCAGGGGCACCAGGTCTATGGATCATGGAATGCCCATAAAGTCCAACCATCTGCCTATCCCCCACCATCCACTAAAAAAAATGCAAATGTCTGCTGGAATGATTTCTATCAATAGTCTCCTGAGTGGTGCAGGCCAAATGTCTGTGATAGTCTCCTCCTTACAGTACCTAATCTGAGAAGCTTCCTGCCACTGGCACAATACCATGATGCTGTTTTGTCGTGTTCTGGCCTCGAGCCCTCATTAATGGGAACTTTTGGGCTCAAAGTTCCCACTTCAAGGGATTGGCATTTCATTGTCGTTAGATTATCTGCACACTTCAAACAGGAAACCACTAAATCAAGAAACGCTGGTACAAAGACAAAAACACCATGAATTGAGCTGTCCCAGTGGCCATTGAACCCTGAAGCCAATTTGGCAATAATCAGTCTAAGAGCTTTGTTCAAATGAAGTACTTTTCAGTTTGACCTTTTTTTTTTTAAAATTGGTCTGCGACACATATTTCCTATCTGCATAGCCCAATCCCATCTGCACAGCCCAATCCCTGGTTTTGCTGTTCCAGCTTTTGTAACTTGTGATGTTTTCATTCACCAGGAGGACTACTTTACCAGCTCACTTCCCCACTACAATCAATCTGGTTGATCTTCCCCCACTGCCATTCAAGTAATTTGTCCTCATTCCGCTGCCTTGTCCTTGCGGTGGAGCTAGGATCAGGAACTCAATGGGAGTAAGGCTTGTGTCAACACCATTCTGTAATAATCCAGGAGTGCAGGTAGTATCATGGCTCTGTATCCGATAGGGAGCGCAGTTTGCTCTACTGCATGAGGCCTAGTCACATCAGGACCAACTGAGTTCAACTGAAATGTTGGCCTTTTATTTTCTGCTGTATTTTTCAAGGTTATTTCCGTGGCTGAGACTTTCCACACTGATGCTAACCCTTAATACAAACGGATGAAGGCAAATTACAGGTCTGTTGTCGTTCTGCCGCAGTATAATCTGTGGGCTAGGCTTTGCTGAGGGTAGCTGCTGTCTCAGTGACCCTTATGCTAAGCTTACATTCTAGAAACATATGATTACATTTAACGTGATAGGCGGGCACGACCCTGCGGGTCGGGCAAAGAGAGAGACTGTTGGATGTTGAACTTCATTCGGAGCCGAATCCAAACAAAAGGCCTTGCGTGTACTCGGGCCTGGATTCACTTAGGACAGTAGCTAGCCTCAGCTTTTTAACGCCAGAAGTTCCATATCTGGCTTCAGGAGCGTCGTGGGTTATGATTCAAAACACATTCGCTATAATCACTAGCAGGACTTCGCAATTTCTAAGGGTTTTGGACTTCCTGCCGTTTTTACTCTTACAGTAAAACAGTATTTTGAAATCCTGGCACGAGAATCAAATTTGTGTCCTAGTAGGAAGGGGTTAACTTCATTCACAATGATTTGAATCAAATATTGGGTGCAGAGTCTATTAAACAAAGTCTGAATTTACTTGTAAAAGTTTAAAGGCAGCCATAGCTGGTTCTTCTGGAAACCATTTACTGCCTCTCATGACTTGGAAGTGATGAAGTAATATTGGTGTTTCTTTTAAAAAAAAAATAAAAATTTTGAAATGTAACCCTTCAGATGTTGGAAGTTCTTTTACCTCTTTGCCATAAATGAGTATAGAATCCCTACAGTGTGGAAACAGGGCCTTCGGCCCAACAAGTCCACACCGACCCTCAAAGCATCCCATCCAGATCCACTTCTCCTATAACCCACCTAATCGCCACATCCCTGAACACTATGGGCAATTTAGTCTGGCCAATTCACTGAGCTTGCACATCTTTGGACTGTGGGAGGAAACCGCAGAACCCGGAGGAAACCGCAGAACCCAGAGGAAACCCACGCAGACACTGGGAGAATGTGCAAATTCCACGCAGACAGTCACCTGAGGCTGGAATCGAACCCGGGTTCCTGGCGCTGTGAGGCAGCAGTGCTAACCACTGAGCCACCGTGCAGCGAGTACCAAAGGCCCTAGAATAGAGTGCACACTGGCATTGCCTCATTCTGATGACCTCAACGGAACCTCTATCAGAGGCAGCTAAATTTAATGGTCACCTTGTGGAAGACTGTGTGATTCTGCTCTGACTCGTAACTTAAAGATCAACTTTATTAAAGTTGAAGGTGATGCTTTATTTCGGAACAATCATCACCAATACATTGGGCAGTTAGATGTGTTATGTTTGTGTTGTGTTAATGTTGTATGTGTTGTGTTGCTGTTTCTTTTGCTGCTTGCCAGTAAGAAATAGGAGCAGGCCATTCGGCCCCTTGAGCCCACAGCACCATCCAATGGGATCCAACATTCCTCATCCATTTTCCTGCCTTTTCCCCGTAACCCTTGATTCACTGACTGATAAAGTATCTGTCTAAGCTTTATTTACAACTAATACATATTCAAAAAATGTAACTAAGCCTGGATTTAGTAATCCTTGCGATGAATGTTGGTCTGGGTGCCTTCGTGATTGATTTTAAAACCTGACCAAGCTTTTTGGCAAATCGCAGGTGTAATTAATTGACCATCCTAAGGGCCTTGATTGGTGGGGAGTCAAAGGTCATTCTTGGAATCCTGTCCCCCAGCACTGACAATTGAGATGACAAGGTCAGGGGCAAATATCTCCAGTGCAACTCACCCAATTATTTCCTCCTTGACACCCCCACAGAGGGGATAACTGTGCCAATGCTTTCTATTGCTTGTTCCGATTTGCCTTCTGGATCGCTTGCAGGGGTGTTCAAGCAATAATCTTTTTAAACCTTGGAGATTCTAGGAGAGTGCTGGAGGATCGGCCCTACATTGCTTTGCTTTCCACTCGCTCTTATTTCCTTTTTAAAATGACTCTTGTTCCAAGCTTTTCACTATTTAGGTCATTCAACTGTCTCCAGTTCTTGTCCAGCACTGCAACGTGACTTTCCAGCAGAGGATTACTGTGGCATGCTGAACCCTGGGCTAAGATCAAATAATTTTTATTGTGGGAACAGACCTTCTTTCTCAGTGCATGACCGAAAGATTAGTGTTTGGATAAACATGCTGCATCATGGTGTTCCTCATTCCTACTATGGGCAATTTTTAAACATTATTTTCAAAACTTGGTTATTACTTAAGGATTGATATAAGATTTCGGTGAGATTTAGTTGGTGTTTCTCTCAAGTAATACCTGTACCTACACTCCCTTACGATCGGTGGGCACGATGAGGGGTTCGGCTGCATCTTCTCTCTCATCCCACATGAAATTTTAATTGAAATTTGTTTGATTTGTGATTTTCAACCTTGGTTGCAGTATCCTTCAGCAACTTCTATTTCTTCTTAAATAGTAGCCATATGTCCGTATTAAAAATAGTTCAGCCACTTAGTAAAAACGTGTGGTTGAGTTAGGAGGTGTATGCTTGCAATGTTTCACTCTGTAAATAAACGTGAGACTGAGTCAAGGTTGGCTTTGGTATTGTCCTGTCCAAATTGGTATTTCGGCATATCACAGCTGCTTTTTCTAACCCCCACGACAAGCCTGGCTCCATCCTGCTGCAGCCGAAGAGATGGCGTGTGAATTGAAGGTATGAGACATGGACATGCAGTTGCTACTTAATGTTATGCTGTAGATCTCTGATGCTGAGAGAGGCCCTTTGGCCCAGCATTTCCATGCTGGTCAAAAACAACTACCTAACTATTCTTAAACCCATTTCCAGCACCTGGCCCATAACCACGAATGCCTTGTGCATTTTATTGTCAACTACATTGCTGTGGGTCTGGAGTCACATGTAGGCCAGACCAGGCAAGGATAGCAGTTTCCTTCCCTAAAGGACCAGATGTTGTTTTTCCCCAACAATCAACAATGGATACATGGTCATCACTAGACTCTTAATTCCACATTTTCGTTGAATTCACATTCCACCACCGTAGGATTTGAACCTGGGTCCTCCGAACATAAATCGAGAGTCCAGCAATACCACTTGGCCATTGTCTCCCTTTTCCCCATGTCCCTCATTTGTTTTTTTATACATCTCAATCATGCTCTCCCCATTCTCCTGTTCTATAAAGAAAACCATCTCAGTCTGTCCAATCTCTCTCTTCCTGACTGAAACTCTCCAGCCCAGGCATCATTCTGGTAAATCTTCTCTGCACCTTCTCCAATATTGTGACATCCTTCTTAGTATATAGACCCCAAAACTGCACAAAACTCCAGCTGTGACCTGACCAACGTTTATATTACAATTCCAGCATGAAAGGAAGGGAGCAGAAAATAATTTACTTTATTTTAATCCAGGTGATAGATTTCCAGGATTTACTGAGTCACAAAGCATCTGAGTGTTGGCTCAGAGATGGGAAGTGCCCTGACATTTGCTATTTGCCTATGCCAGATGTAATTTGGTGGTTACCTTGATGTGGACTAGTACTTGCAGCTAGTTACAAGGGAGGAACTACAAGTACCAGCATGAATAGACCTTTTCCTTGGAGCATGAGCTTCTGCATTTCAGAGCGATATTGAGTTTATGAAACAGTATAACCTGAATTATGCATACCTCAAAGTAATTGCAAGAAAGGAAATAGTGTTTAGAATGGCACTACAAAGCAAGAGGGCAAAACAAGCTGCTTCTGCATGTCATCTTAAATTATTGCCTTTGTATTGCTTCAGGCCATGTGGTAAGTGTGGGGCAATTTAATATGGAATTATTGAGACAATTTTGTGCATGCAGAGTTGTGCCAGTAGCAGGTGTCTAAGCAGTGTACGCTGTTGCTGCATGCAATGCAACCACCATTTGTCATTGTGTGAATGACAAGTGTCAGCACAAGAATATTGGGTACATGCTATCTAATATAACTAAATTTCATCTTTACTGTTTGTGGATTATTGAATAAAATGGTGCGGTAACCAGTGCATCATGTGAAGCTATTGCCTAGTTTAGTGGTTTGAGATTAGTGTTCTCAAATTCTCTTCTGTTTCTCAGGCCACTGCAGTATATGGCTGTGGTTATGTGGCCGTGATGTGCAAACCCAAAATTGCTAATTGCAGGATAAGCTTCTGCCTGAAGAACCAATCAAGAAGTCCTCTTGTCTGACCTGGGTGACCTGAGCTCACTCTGTTCATAGCCTGTGGAACTGTGTGTGGAATCTTGCGTTGGTGGTGGGGCTTTTGGCTGCTGATGGAGAGCTGGTGAGAGACCCACACTGTGCCTTCTGGAATGCTCAGCATTTCATCTTCCAGTCAAACAGGCCAATCAGGCCAATCAGGCCTCCCTCCAAAAGTAGGTGCTAAGGGGAAGATGACCCACTTGTTAGAGGTCTTGCATTTGGTAATGCTGTGGAGAAGCTGCTGGGAGAGCAACTTCAGAATGCCAGGAGGAGCCCAAATGAAGTTCTTGGGGGTGGAATTGGCGTGAAGGAGCTAGGTGGATAACATTTTTAGCTGTGACAAGGTAGGAGGGGTGTCCAAATTGAAGACCAGGCGTGGAGATGGCCCTGTCACGTAGTTAGAGTACCTTTTTTAGAGACACTCATGATATCACAACCAAACATGTGACCAGAAGGATAAAGATTTCAGATGCCATCTTACCGTGGAGTGTTTGAAGTATGACTCTATAATGGAAGTATACTAAACTTTGCTATCAAATAGTTTAATGTGAGTCCAGACAGTCAGCCTATAAATGTCTGTAGGATTCTCCAATGCTGAATTAACCATGTCAAGTTTCTTATCTTATGAGGGTTAACATAAGTATTGCCACATCAACTAAAGTATCATGATGAAGGCAAAACCAACATTGCAGTCAGAAGTGGCGACTGTATTTAAGGTAAAAACTCCATGATCTTAGTGGCAATGTCTTGAAAAACTGAAAGACCAATTGGACACCAGCCCTGGACTTCAAAGAATTGGAATTCAACAGCATCTGTTTGAGTATAGGCTGCCATACACCTCTAGGAGTTTTGTCCAATATATCACTGCAAGAGTCTCTTAGCATAGTGACCTATCTGACATCATCAGCTGTTTCATCAATGACCTTCCTTCTTTCATAAGTTAGGAAATGAGATGTTTGCTGATAATTTCTTACCACAATTTGTGGCTTGTGGTCATGGCCTTAAATGAAACAACGACAAATCTGGATGAACGCTGAGGAAGTGGCAAGCAATGGGAATGGCACAAAATTGCATGGCAATACCCATTTCTAATGAAAAATCTGACCATTGCCCCGTGACCTTCAACAGCAATACTATATTGCTGAATCCTCTACCTCCAACCTCTTGGGGTTTAGCATTGACCAGAAACCGGCCTATTGGTTGGCAACAGATCTCTGTACACTCCTAACTTCGCTGATGCACAGTGTCCCCTAAAAGGTTCATTGCAGTAGCTCATCAAGGCTCCTCCAGACCTTCCAAACCAGGGACAATCACCACTAAATGACAAGGGCAGCAGACATATGGGACATTAGCTACAAATCGCCCAACATTCTGACTTGAAACTTATTGTCACTCCTTTATTATTGCTAGATCAGGCTCTTTGATCTCCCTTTCTAAAAGCACTCTGCAAGCTCCTACACCCAAAGACTTAAACAGTTTGCATTGCATTATCCAGGACAGTTAGGGATTTCTATAAAATGCTGGCGTGGGTTGTGACATCCACATCCCTTGACTGGCTTTTTAAAAATAAAGCCAGTGCTAGTTCAACTTTTCTTAATTTAAATTTGCAATTTTTCTCAAGATAAAATAAATTGGAGTCTGTCATTTTTCTTTTAAAGAAAAGGCTGAAGTTACCAATACAAACAAAAGCAAAGAATGGAACCCTGGACTAGTGAGTTCACTGTCTCTCTTTGATGCGGGGGTGGGCACAGAAATTGTAACTGCGGTTTTGAAACAAAGGCAATTAAATGGTCCTTCAAGCACTGGTCCCCTAAAAGGAGCTACAGCTTTATAAACTATTTAAAGAAGCAGTTTTTACACCAACAGTCCTGCTTCTGGCTAGACTGCTGGTTCTATCAAAAGTTGCTGCATAGAGGGCAATCAGATTGTTATTGTTTTAATTATCCCATCTCTATCAATTAAAGCCTTTAGGCTTGATCGTTTGGGCAAGGAAAAGGACCAAATCATAATGCAAGTATCAAGTTTTAGTCACAGGCTGACAGCAATTACATGCATAGATGCAGCTGAGGCTCTCGCTACACTTGCAAAGTGCACCAAACCAACAAAACAACCTGTTGTAGGCAAAACCCTCTTCAATCCATGCCCTTGGTAAGACATGAATGCCTTGAATCAAGTACTTGCCCTCCATTGATAGAGCCTGTACTTTCTTTGCAGGTGCACCTGCTTTGGGATTAAGCCCAGTAGTGGTGGGATATATTTTTAATAATGTTGTTCAGGCATGTTAATAACACCTGAGGCACCCACTTGAACCTGGGTCCTCTCCCTCAGAGGTAGGGACACTACCATTGTAGCACTCGACCATCCAGCAAGTAAGAGCCCTGTGAATGGTCCTTTTTTAATTAGGCAATTGCAGGTCCTTAACTGGTGGCAGGTCAACCATGAAGATCAACCATGGGACTTCCCCAATCAGAACTTAATTCTGACAGAAATGAAGACAATGAGAGGATTGGATATGCCACCCTACCTAATGAACTACTCTTCCTGCCTTACCATCTCTGGGAACATAAGATTCATCCTTCTTCTTTAAACATAGTGAGCTGAAGTCCACTTCTTACGTTAGAATCTGCCTCAGGTGGTGTCATAATTCAGAGACAAGTAATGGGTTCTGTACAGAAAACAAAAAAAATTGCTGGAGATCACAGTTTGCTCCTACAAGTAATGGGGTCATTTGGCCAGTCAGAATAATCTCTTAGAGATTTCTTAGAGCAAGTTTTTCAACCAAAACTCTACTGAGGTAGTGTTATTTTACCCATTCATTTTCGTTGCCATGGGCATGACAACCTTGGCACAACTTGTCAAACATTCTTGATGTGACTTGTCAATTTTTATTTTTAAAATTTTTCTTTCATTCCCTGTCTGGAATGCTTTTTGTAAAGAGGGCAAGCCTTGCTTTATAAAGAGGAGGTTATGAAAGCTGTAACTGCATGGATGTTGAGCTGAAAGATCAAACCGCTGATGGGCACGCTGTGCTCTTCAGGAAAAAAAGTGTTTTGAAAATATGTATGCAAGTGTTTCTTATCTGTCATCTGAATGTAGAGATTAAACTGTTGTCTTCAAATTACTTCAAGGTGTTTGTTAATATCTTAAATCATTTAGTTCATTTAACTTGCATAAATTTAATTTTCAGCTTTATGCAAATAACTAAACCTTTTCTGTTATTGTACACCTTGTGTGTGATGTTAAGATATTCAGTATTTTCAGTTGTATCCTGTAGCATTATGTTCCCCTGCATAGAAATAGTCAGAATGTGGGGAGCTTTAGAATGATTTAAGATTCTAGCGTGTGTTATAGTAACCGCAGTATTAATGTCTGAGTAAAAACAAATCTCACTGTGTTGGTGTCCGTGATGGGATGTTGTCTACTGTAATAGTTGTAATGTTCTATTGGAAAGAGCAGTATTGGAGAAAAGGAAGTTTGTCACACCTTTTTCATTTCCCAATTTCCCAGCACAATTTTGCAGCTAATGTTGTGGAAGCAAACACAGTAACTCACTTGCAGCAGCAAGATCTTGTAAAAAAAAAAAAATGCACAGTAGTGGTTAGTGGAGACAGAGGAGAAAAAAAACTGACCAAGCAGTAAGAACATTTTATTGCTTTTTTTTTTGAAGAGTACCTCAGGTGCTTTGCCATTCCACCTGAAAACATGAAGTGGTTTATTGGTAAATATTGTGTTCCCAAAATGCCAGTTCCTGATGAGGGTTGCTCCATCAGACGTGTACTGTAGTAGAAACGGCCTAAATCATGTGCTAAACAGCTCCTGGCAGAGATGAGCTGACACTTCAATCAGCTTGAGTTGCTTCCCCATATGGAGGCACAGACTGTAAATAAGAAGTTAACTCAATGAATGTTATTGTCTGGAAGCTGCCTGTATTAAGATTGGTAAACGGAGGGCGAGAAGCCTTGATTCAGAGAGAATAAAAATGAAAATGAGCAAAAAGATGGGTAAATTGTCAATGTTTGCATTCGTGTAATTTTTAAACCTCAGATGCATCTTTATTTTGTGATCCCAGCACCAGGCCATTCGTTTATGACATAATGTAGTGATTATCAGCCTAAGGCTAGGGTGATTCCTACTTCTGAAATACTATCTTCATTTGTACCACACTTCCATTGTGGCTAGATATCTGTCAAAACATGAAGATTTGGCATCTGTACTTATTGCTCAATGTACTCATTATTCAGCCTTGTGTTGGCAGACCGTAAGTCAGGAAAGAAACCGCTTTGCTTGAGAGTTTGAAGAGTGTAGAGCTGGATCCTCTTGTGACCAGCCTATCAATTTTTTTTCTTTCTGAAACAGTCTGCTGCTATTGCCAAAATTGAGTGAGTCAACTGTAGCTTTACCTTGTCAGGTAGCAAGCTATTATAGAGACTACTTAAAGGAAAGAACAAGAACATTTTATTTTGAAAGAAGAACAGCATTAACAGTTCAAAAGAAACTTGTAAGAGCCCATTATTTCAGTGCATGATATCTTACAGTCAATTGTAATTTTTAATTTATCTCAAATCAAACATCTTCAGATTGTCCTGAGGCAGTTTTTTCTAGTTCTGAAGAAACAGCCAGCCAACGGAAAGAATCCAGTTAATGCAGGAGCGCGGGGGTACACTGTCTGAATATTCTGCTCCTCTGTCTTTTAAACACTGACCTGATTCTAGAATATGGCATCATTTGGCTGTCCTCTGTCACTCTTCCTGGTTGTGGATAACAGTCTTGAAGTAAATGTTACCCAATTATTTGATGACAGGCAGAGGATGGAGTAGAAGTTATGGCCTGAATAGCTTGGGAGAGGTAAAGAAATTGAGCCTGAATACTAACCTGCCCTCGACCCAATATGAAGTCTTTCACCTGAAATCTTGAACTATTCTTCTCTCTTTCTTTCCTTCTACGGATAATGCCTGACTTGCGTATGTGTTTACCACCTTGTGTCTGTTTGTTTTTTATTTTGGGTTTTTATCCCCCAGAGTTTGGGACAGTAGAATAAATTTGATTCTCTCTTCATCCCACGTGTCTCTTACAGAGCATTGCAGTTCCAGTATTTAAAATCCTGTGTATTTTTTGGTGTTTGATTCAGCAGCGTTGCTGCATGAATCCAGAGAGATACGCTAACTTTTATGTCTGGCTGCATCTCGATTGGATGGAATTGCTCAGGCTGAGTGAGGTCAGTTGTCTTCTTTTGGGAAAGTGTTCAAATACCAGCAGGCAAAGTGTTAGAGACACGAATCCATTTATTTTATTAGGAGGCTTGGAATATTCAAGCATTGGAATGAGTTAGAGAGGACTTTCGAGATGGTGAGAGAATTTGTATACAAGAGACTGATTTCTTAAAAAGAGAAGCCTACTGCCCTGTTTAAAACATTGGTGGAAGATAAGAGCACTTTCTTTTTCCAGTGGGTTTGTAACCAAAAGAGGCTATATATTTTTAAAAGTTAATGGCTTCCCATTAAACAGTGCAATGAGATTTTCTCCACCCCCCCCCCCCCCCCCCCCAACCAAACAAAATGGTTCATTTGTCTACACACACACCCCCTGCCCACCACACCCCAGGAGAACAATGGAGGTTGGTCATTGAATATAATCAAGGCTCAGTTAGATTTTTGAATAACTGAGGTGGTGAGGGTTAAGAGACAAAGATGGAAACTGGAGAGAAAACAACAATCCTATTAGCCAAGGTCGTATCAAATGGTGAAGTAAGCTGTCAACTACTTGTGAATTGGTTTATGATGAGTAAATAAGTCATGAGTGTGGTATTTTTCCTAGATGCTGCTACCTGATGCCATTTGCTACTCAACCAGAAGATTGAGGCAGTTCACAGCCACTAATCTTGCAGTGTCTTGAGCCTCATAGTAGTAGATACATCACTGCAGAGTATCTACAGAAGAAGCCGCATCCTCTGATAACCAGGTTTATTGAAAGATAACAATAAGTACAACTACATTTGGTCATGCATAATTACTGGGATCCAAGGGACCTGGTACAGGTGTTTCTTTTCTTTGGAAAAAAAAACAAGAATACAACTCTTTGTCTCCACTGTGACTTTGTGCGTGTGTGTGTACTTGTACACGAAAGATGTTAGATGAATGGGTGGAGCCAATGTAACATGAACACAAACCCCTCAGAATCATTATCTTATCCCCAGGTAGGGATTAGTGATTTATGGTCATGTCAATAAATCTACTGATGAGCAACTAACCAAAACCTAAACCAATTGTTCTTTTAACTTCTAAAAGAAATGTCTAATCTGTTACAGGTGTATGTTATTACAAAACACAATCTTGTGATCGTTGATAATGCATCCTGTGTATAGGGCACAGACATTTGAATCATAAATTTCAGATCATGTTACAAAAGATGTGCAGCAACAATGTTTTACTTGTTACAGTTTTTTCATTCTGTATGAATATGGCAAGGACGTCACATCGTGACAATTGGCATCCAGTCTGGCTGCTTTACAAAAGAGGAACAAATGTAGAATTGATATCCACACACAATCTATTGCCTGTGTTGGTATGGTCACTTCCTACATCCCACATTCATGGACTTGTATGCACTTTTTTCTTTTTGTTGTAAACAGGCTGAATGAACAGTTACGCCTAATTTCCTGTTGTTGTCCTATAAATGCAAGAAAGGAGAAAGCTCATTAGTTTCTCCAAATGCATCTCTAGAAATCAGTTTATTTTCTACACTTTGCTGATCAGAATAAGCCGTTAAATCTGTTCCTTTCACTGCTGATTAAGGAAGCAGGTGAGAGCGGAGATAAGTCCTTCTTTTCACTTGATCCTGATTTCTGTAGAATTTTCCATTAGAAGTAACTGGCACAATATAATGTGTCCACCCTAATAGGAGCAGATGTTATGTACTAGACACATGGGCAATTGACATGTATTAGCCTGTTATCCATGGCAACTACGCCATAAGGGTGGCATTGGGAGTATGGTGAGGTTGTAGCAAAACAGATGTTGGGGAAGCAGGCGTTTTCTGCTAAACGTACATTAAATTTTAGCTTAAGGCAGAAACAGGCTTGGCATTTGTCTCCAATCAAAGATGTGATAATTAACATGAGTGAGGGAGTACCAAGTTGTCTTGAATGGATTCATCAATAATTTTAAATGGAGTACAGCTGCCCTGAATTTGACACTTTTCCCTCAGTGACCAGAGTCTGCTGAAGAGAAGCTGCAATGTATGCAGACTTGGTCAGTGTACCCTTACTAAGAAGCTTCATATAACTGAAGAGATGTGGAGAATAAAATGCTTCCTTTCTTCTTGCTGTGAATTTTTGCTGTTTTTGTTTCAAATAGTCCAAATGGTTTCAAGACCGGTGTTTCGTTTTATTGCCATTTGAGAATCTTTCTTTCATTGGCTGATGTGAAACTCTTGTGATTTGTGTTCAGTTTGTTTCATTAAGGTGCGTGCTAATGTTGCACAGCTCTGTCTCTTACACCACCAGTTTGCTGAACATAGTTGCTTGGTTAGAGGGAATGTGGGCCATGAACTTGAAGGTCTCCTATGAACATGAACGTTACAGGCACAAACTGTGTCATTAGCTCCTGACACAGTGAACAACCACCCAGTTCCATGAGTTGTCAAAATATTGGCATCAATATAAAAAAAACTAGGAAGTAAAATTTCTGTCAGGGAGGGTAGTGGTGGTGATGGTTCTGCCACTTCCTTACAAGGTACCATTTGAATTCCCCTAGTACATATGTCATCGTGCTGTCATTCCTCAGATTTAAAAACAAGCCACAGTTGAATACTTAGGTAAATCATCATTTGAGTCTCCTGGTTCTGTACTCTGAACAATAGAGTTGACCTTCAAAATATCAAAATAAAATTCAGTGAAGGTGTCAGTGGTTCCCTTAAATCAGTGATACAGTCACGTACTAGTCCATAATCTGACACAGATCCCTGCTATAAAACAGAATGCCATTCGCCTTGACAAGATCTGTAAAAGGTATCAACTGTCTGTCATGCTCCAATTGTTTTGACACAATTTATCAACCAAAGGAAATTAGTTAAATAAAAAATAACTGTTTAAAAATTAAAAACGTTTTTGCCAGAGGAGCTGGAATACCTAGTTTCTGGTTGTGCCTTGCACACAAATCCAGTGTAATAACACGTTATAGTTCATCATGAAAAGTACTGTGGTTTAGAGCCAATCTGAAACATAATTACTTAAATTCCAGCCATACCCAGTGTTTATTTAATAGCATTTGGACTTTGTGAATTAAAGCCCATTCAGTAATTGCATTTTCTGTAGAATTTAGTTATTTCTATCCGAGTTCCCTGAAGCATTGGTTAGCTGAAATTGATTGTTAATAACTTTGCAAAGCTGCCATAGTCAGCAGATTGATCCAATACATATCAGAGGAGTACCTTGCTGTTTGTTGTTCTGTTTGCTACACTGAGAAAATGCTTCGGTGACAAAGGGTTTTGTCTGTCTCATCAACATTACAAAACCTGGATTCTGTCCCAGCAGTAGAACTGATCGGGTCCTTTTTTTTTTCTTCCTTGAATGGAAGATTTGTGTGAATTCCTCTTGCTGCAAACCAGGCAGCAGCAAATGTGAAAGGAGCACTTTGCAAATTACCCAACGCTGCGCCTTGTATCTCATTACAGGAAAGTATCTCGGGATAATGAGCCCATCGTTCAAAACTGATTAAAAGCAAAGCACTGTGGATGCTGGAGGTCTGAAGTAAAAGTGGAAAGTGCTAAAGAAACTTGACAGGTCTGGCGGCATCTGTGGAGAGAAGCAGTTGATGTTTCAAATTCTGTGATTCCACTTGGTAACTGAACAGGGCTGGAAATGATACTATTTATGTTTTGACAAATGGATAAGGAGTGAATGGAAGAGATGGTCAGGGTACCAAGAATAAAAAGAAAAGAGTGTGAATGGTAGTCGAAGGGATCTTGATGTAAAATGGGTGTTAATGGTAGCAGTGGATAGTTGCAACTAAATTGGCTTTGCTGAGAGCAATCTCGGGCAAGTAACATATGGGGAAGAAAGGGGTTATAATCGAAACAGAGGACAGCGTTTGTTTATGCTGTGAATTTGTTGAACTCCAGGTTGAGTCCTGAATGTCATAAATTGGCATCAAACAGAAGCTCAATACTTCAAATATAGTGAGCTTGTTCACAATAGTCGAATTAGAGGGTCTTGTGTTGCAGTGGTAGTGTCCCTACCTCTGGACTGAGACCTGGGTTCAAGTCTGGAGGTGTGTAATAACATCTCTAAATAGGTTAGTTGGAAAGATAGGTTAAGAAAACAGCTAAGTCTTGTAGCTTACTGAAGGACTTTTTTTTCTGAGATGTTTAAACCAATCAACCTTTCACATTGGAGGACTAGGTTCATTGGTAAAACAAATACGCTGGGCTTTAAAAGGTGAATATCATCTAAAATTTCTGCTTTCAAAACCAAACCTCCTCCATTTTATGCAGATTTTTCAGCCTCCAATGTGAGGTGTTAAGCTCCAGGTCTGTTGTAAGCTTTTCTGTTCAGTATTTGCTCAAAGTAAATGAGCACAGGACTAGCTTATTTGACACTTTTCAAACATGCTCATTGAGATTATTGGCACCCAGCTCATAACTCCTCAATGATATTGTCGTCCTTCACATTTCAACATGTTCTTCATAGTTCGGAAATGCTGTTGCATTGTTTTTCTGCCAGGGTGCTAATTTTGGATTAGCAGGCCAGTATTTGAATTGTGCTGTCTGGAAAGCTCCAAAATATAAACCAGATGCCCAAGGCTTTTTTTTCTTTGTTAAAAGAGCAATTTTTGATTCACTTGCATATCTCAAAGTGGCAACTTCTTATCAGCTGTTGGCACATTCTCATAAATTTACGCCCTGAACAGAGTAAATGTCAGACCTCTGCAGTGGTTATATGGTATCCAGGCACACACATTCCATATACTAATGTTACTTTCTGCTATGTTTTAGATTTGGGCCCTCTGGCCCATTACCTGTCTATTTCCACCTCCAAAGTTTCATGTCTGCCTTAAGAATACAATGCTGCCACATTCTTTTTATGTAAGGCAACAATTGTAATCCAATTTGTGTAGTGAAAAATGAAGGAACTATACAATTAGAGGATATTTTGTGCTACAACCGCCCTGGGGGTGTCATGGTGCAGTTAATCAGTCAGTAGGTTCAAATCTCTCCTGCGTGTGTATTGAACCACTTTTAGTGTGCCCTGATTTATTTGAATCAGTCAACAAGTTGCCATGCACACGGTACACTTTTATGTTTTGGCTTTATACAAAGTTGCATTGAGAGTAGAGTTGATTTGTACAACAGGCTGTAAACAATGCAAGGATCGAATGCAGTATCGGCAAGTTTGTGTGGTGTATCGTGTTTGTGTATGGTGGTGTGAAACGAAGTGGAATGGATTTGCTCTACTCTTATTTTAATATTACCCTGAGGCTCACTGTTTTGAATCTGTAGCACTTTGAAGTGTGGTCTTTGTATTCATTTTAACTATGGTTCTCAATATTAAGACATGCAACCTGCCATCCTGTATGTCCCAGACATAGAAATTCCTCCACTCTGGTCCATTTAACCTAACTGACTCTAGTTGTTAGATCATGGAAATACTACCATTTGAATTAAGAGTGAAGTTTTTTTGAATTAGGAGGTAATTCTTCACAACAGATACGTTGTAGGAATGATTACTGGCCCTCATCCTAACAGCCAAAAAATCGAACAGCACTCAAGTCGGGTGACCCGAACCAATACAGGAAATTCAGATAGGTTGTCTGCAAAACCATCAGGGAGGCCAAGAGGCAGTACCAAACCAAGCTAGAGGCCCAGACCTACCAAACAGGCTCCTGCTGCCTACGGGAAGGCTTAAACGACATTAAAGGATACAAAATCAAAGTGTAAGATGGCGGACACTGACCCATCCCTCCCTGACGTGCTCAATGATTCCTATGCTCGGTTTGAGAAGAATACCAGTGACGTGGCAACACCTGCCTTGATAACCCCAGGCACCCCTGTTCCCTCTGTCGCTGCTTCAGACGTTAGATCAGTCTTTCTGGGAGTCAACCCAAGGAAAGCGACAGGCCCAGGCGGTGTACTTGGCCGAGCACTTAGATCCTGTGCAGAACAACTGATGGGGGTATTCACTGACATTTTCAACTTCTCCCTCCTACAAGCCGAAGTCCCCACCCACTTCAAGAAGACCACCATCATACCCATTCCCAAGTGCAACGTGCCTTAATGACTACCACCCAGTGGCTCTGATTTCAATAATCATGAAGTGCTTTGAGAGGTCCACATCAACTCCAGTCTTCCAGTCTGTCTCGATCATCTACAGTTTGCCTACCGACGTGACAGGTCCATGGAGGATGCCATATCCCTAACCCTGCACTCATCCCTGGAACATCTGGGTGACAAAGACCCCTAAATCAGACTCCTGCTCGTTGACTAGAGTTCTGTCTTTAACACCATTATCCCCTCCAGACTGATCTCAAAACTGTGAGACCTTGGTCTTGGCTCTGCCCTCTGCAACTCAATCCTCAGCTTTCTGACCCATAGACCACACTCCATGAGGATAGGTAACTGCACCTCCTCCACAATAACACCCAACACGAAACCCCCCCCCCCCCCCCGCCACCCGAAGGATGTGTCCTCAGCCCCCTACTCTACTCTGTGCACCTATGACTGTTGCAAAATTCCGAACAAATGCCATCTACAAGTTTGCTGTCGACACCACCCTAGTGAGATGGATATCTAACAATGACAAGTCAAAATACAGGAAGGAGGTAGAGGGCTTGGTGATGTTTTCATTGCACTGCAATCTGTCTCAACGTCAGCAAAAGTAAAGAACTGATCATCGCCTTCAGAAAGAAAGGAGGGAAACACACCCCCTTCTACATTAACAGAACAGGTTGAGAGAATGAAGAACATCAAGTTCCTCGGAGTGACGATAACAATGACCTGTCCTGGACCTCCCACGTAAATGTGACAGTCAAGAGGCACAACAACACCTGTTCTTCCTCAGGCAAATCAGGAAATTTGGTATGTCCATAAGGTCCCTCACCAACTTCTACAGATGCACCGTTGAAAACGCACTGTCCAGGTGCATAACAGCCTGGTATGGCAACTGCTCTGCCCAGGACCGTTAGAAACTACAGAAGGTGGTGTGTACAACCCAGACCATCATGGAAGCCAACCTTCCATCCATGGACTCTATATTTACATGGCTTGCTGCCACAGAAAGGCTGCCAACATCATCAAAAACCAATTGAACCCCAGTAATGCTCTCCTACAACCTGTTCCATCAGGCAGAAGATACAGAAGCCTGAACGTATGCGCAAGCAGGTTCAGGAACAGCTGCTTCCTAGCTGTTATCAGACTGAATGGACTCTAGTCTCAAATAACGTAACCTGTATGCCCCTAAGACTTTTTGATCTGTGCATCCTTTGCTTGCTATGATCTGCCTGTACTGCTCGTAAACAAAGCTTTTCACTGTATTTCAGTGCACATGAAAATTAAATTGATCCAATCAATCAATCAATCAATAATATTGTAAACTAGCAAGTCACTCTGAATCCTGAGACAGCAAAAAAGATAGATTGGAATGGGATGGAGCAGTGCTTCACAAAATTATGGACGTTGAAGCCTCAAGGGGGTCATTTAGTTGTGATCTCATGGTGAGAGCAGGGGCTGGTGGGCTTTGGGGCTGTGAGGGCAGGGCTTGTAAGATGAGGGTACAACTGTTATAATTTAGGCAGCTTTCTATGCCGTCTATTGCTTTGTCAGTACGTGGCTCCATTTAGAGCCCAAAAACTCACTTTGGGAATTCCTGTGATATGGCATGCTTGATGAAGGGTTAAATTTCATTATGAATGTGGAGGCTGTACAGCAACAATAGCTTAAATCATTTTATTGCAATTTTTTCTAACTTAATATGTGCTAAGAGAATGTCATTCCAACAGCGGTAGCTGTTACTAACAAAAATAGAGGACAAGGAGGGAAGACTTTTATTGGAATTTTGACTGTCATCACCCATATATTGCCTACAAGTTGACTGCTGTATTTGTCAAACTTGGGTCAATGAATTGTGAAGGCGTTTGATAGGACTTTGGTCAAACTTATTCCAAGCCCTAGGAGCAGCTCCATCTACTTACGCATTTACCATCTTCAGGACTCAAAATTGACTTCAACATTTCAAGGCATCAACTGAGTCTAATTTTCACTTTTGCCACATGCCAATTTTAATCAAAGATTCATCTTTTGCTTTCAGACTGAGGTGTAAATTGTTCTGCCATTTGCCTCTCTTCTTAGCAAATGCTTTTTCTTTGGAAAAGACATTACCACTCCCTTTTGCCTTTTTGTTCCTTGACATGTTCTGTTGTTTAATCTCTCCTGCCCTATCCCAGAGCTTCCCTTTTGGTTCTTTCTCTCCTCTCCTTTAAATAGCACAGCCCCATCACACATCTACCTACAATATAACAATAAATTTTGGATGCTGGAGATCTAAAGCAAACAAAAGCAGAAATTGCTGCAGAAACTCAGCAGGCCTGCTGGATCCTATAGAAAGAAAACACAGGCGACAGTCTGAATCCAGTGACTGTTCTTCAGAACTCAAACTCATCCTTCTGTTCCAAAGAAGCCTCAATTCAAGTCAAAGCTTTAACTACTTTTGTCTCTCTCCATGTATTAAGGTATTCTGTACCTAAGATGGTGCTGTGTGTTGGTGACATTGTTACACTGTAACTAACCTTGTAACTGAAGACGCTGTACTTGTGTACCTTTGTATCTAAGATGGTGCTGTGTTGGTGACTTAAATTCTTCACTCATTTGAGTACATGTGACAGTAAAGCAAATTCAATTCAATTCAGTTCAGTGGATGCGCTCAGTCCTGAGTGTTTCTAGTGTTTTGTTTCTTCAGTTTCCCAGCATCTGCAATAGTTTCTTTTCTATATAGGGTTGATAAGTAGAATCCCAAACCAGAAGTCATAAATCAAGTCACTAATCAGTCTAGTAAAGCTCAAGAGAAACTTTGTCTCGAGTAGCTGAAAAGTGAAGTCTGCTGCCACATGGCATAGTCGAGGTATCCAACATGGATGCATTTTAGGTGGGAGACTGGATTAATTCGTAAAGTGGGGTGGGGAAAGGGTAGAATAAATGAAGAGAGGATTAACTCAAGTAAGAGGCGAAGTAGGTTTGTGTGGAGCATAAACTATAGCATTGACCAGTTGGTCTGAATAGCCTGTTTCTCTACAATAAATTCTGTTAACACATCACTGTACTTCCCCGATGATCCACGGTTCCTGAAGTGCTTTGTGATGTTGGAAGGAATAGGGGAAAATCAATGATTTTCAGTGTGCGCTCACTTTTGCGCATGGTCACTCCCTCTTCTCCCCTCCCTGCCCCCCACAACACTCTCTTCTCACCAAACCTTAAAATCATCAGGACTGTGTTCAGGGAAATAGGTGACGTAGTGGTCTCAGCATTTCGCTGTGATATTTAATAAATGTAGTCCAGCAGGCTGGAGATGCCAGTCACCTACAATAGTAGCAGCTGGAGAACCCTACAAGCGTGCCCAGACTGAGGCGGGGATTGTTGGAACAGTATATTTATAGTATTACTGTATTCAAAAGAACTCCATTATGTGTCTAAGCTCCTTTGTTTCTAAGCAACTGATGCGTGGTTAGAGAAGAATTCTTTTTGTACGTGAATTTAATGCAATTCTTCTACTGAACCTAGTTTGATGCCAACAGGTCTCAAAAATCAAAACTTATTTTCAGTATTCCCCTTTTTCGTTTTTTTTAAAAAGAAAATAAACTGTCCCATGGTAGTTGATTACTAAACATCAAATTTCTGATTGGAGTATATTAAGCATGAATTACAAATGTTAACCCATGATATCCCCTCATGTAGTTAGTGCATTCTCATTATAAACAGGTTGTTGGAATTACATTTTGGTTTTTAAATTTGTTTTAATTTCTATACTTACTGGGTTAATTGGCATTCTGGTTTAGTGAGTGGGTGCTTTGTAACATTGTCGTTATCTCAATTCAACCTTTTTTAATAGAATGTTAGTATCGCAGTGGGAAAGAGAGGAACAGGCAAATACTTAATCTGAAGGGAAGCAAGGGTTATGGGCGGGGGGTGGGAAGCAGGAAAGTGGAGTTGAGGATTATCAGATCAGCCATGACCTCATTGAATGATGGAGCAGACTCGATGGGCTGAAAAGAGCAGAAGTGGGCCAACATCTTAGTCTTAAGAGCACTATAATGATGTAACTAAACTCCGTAAATTATTGGGGCTGTGTAGAGGATGGAGAAGGGGTGGTAAGTACACTTATTTGCTTCCAGCCTTGGTTAATCTCAGCCAGGCTGTTTGTAGATATTTTTAATCAAATCTGTTAATGACTTGACTCTAACTTTGGTCTTCTGGCCGATACGTAGGGGGACTTCTCCACCCCTCCCCCCTAAAAACCTGGTCAGCCACACCAAAATCAACATTTAATCTCCTGATCTTCAAAGTTCTTTATGATATCTACTGCACCAATTTGTGTAATCTCTCTGCATGATTAAACTTGAATCGTATTTAGCTGATTCAAGGGCAGTTCTCATGCTAGAAGGCATTAAAATGGTTGGCTCAATTTGTTGTTTATAGTTGGATGTACCTTCTGATATCAGAAGGTCATGATGTTGAGCTGACAACTTGAGAAATATTGTTGTCCTTTGGTATCACGTTTGATTGGCCAATCTCAATGTGGTCATAGGTGCTCAGGAGCTTTCATGAAGTTATGCTGTTATGTTTGTCTGATATCTATGTATTATTGTGATAATCACAATTTGAGTGAGTTACATCAAGTGCAAATTTGCAAGTCTTTTGTTTTAGTTTCTGTAAAAAAGTGGCAGGAAAGGGGGGGGTGTACGGTCAGCTTGAAGGGAAAGAGTATCCACTGGCCAGTTGGGGAGAAGGTAGGGACTTGTCAATTGGGATGCTTTCATTTTGTAGTTGCCCAGTACCCAGGATTTAAATCAGTTTGTAATTCCTCTGGCGCTTCATGGATAATTAATTGACTAATTCAGTCAGAATCCTCAAGGATCTTCAACTCCAAGGATAGCAGACACTTGTGAATGCCAGATAGTTGCAAGTTGGAAGCTTTAACTTTCTGGGAAGTAAACTATGCCATCTGAGCCAGCACTTTCCCACCCTGTCCTTAGTTGCCCTTGAAGGTGGTGGTCAGCTGCTTTGTTGACCTGCAGCTCATTTGCTGTAGGTAGACCCACAATGCTGTTAAAGAGGCGATTATTTTAATGTTAGCTCATGGAAGAGTTTGTATTTCATTAAAGAGCAAGCTAGATTGCACAGGAACATGAGTGACTAAATCACTTTGCAAGAATGCTGTTTGTGCCTAATTTGTTGATTTGCGTCCAATATGGAATCTCTTGGTCCAAGTATTTAGACCTCTGATCAGTGCTGGCTTTCAGCTGGTCACAAGGGCAAAAATGTGTTTCTTTTTTTTTCTTCCTCAGTTGTCACAGTGAAGGTACAGACATCAAATCTGGTACTTCAAGCATTGTCTCTCCTGAGACAGTTTTGTCTAAATAAAACAGTGACCGCTGAGGCGCTTTTGGCGTATGACTGCTTATTGCACAGCTCCCACTGCATTTAAAGACCACAGCTTTCTGAAAACTGTAGTTGGTCTAATTCTGTTGTGCACATGGCAATTGGAATTGCAGATTGCTTGGGTCTTGGCTCTCCAGCCATCGAAATCTATTTTGAGAAATCGCTAACAAAAACAGAAGTTGCTGGAAAAGCTCAGCAGGTCTGGCAGCATCTGTGAAGAAAAACATTGAGTTAACATTTTGGGTCTGAGGAAGGGGCACCGGACCCAAAATGTTAACTCTGAAGAAAAACATATGCTGCCAGACCTCCTGAGCTTTTCCAGCAACTTCTGTTTGTTCCTTATTTACAGCATCCACAGTTCTTTCGGTTTTTATTGAGAGATCTCTAACCTTGTCTGGGTTGCCTTTCACTGCACCTTGAACTTGTGTAGTTTTAATAGATGGTATAAGTAAGACTAATTTTTCAAATTGATCTTCTATCTCCAATATGTTATCAGAATAAACATTACAACTTGGTGTCATCGGAAGAATGTTACCAAATCATTCCAGTGTGAACTGCTTTATTATATCAAAAAACTGCTAGCAGTGGGTTATGGACACAAAAATATGTAATTCCCTTATTTACATTGCCGTTTGCAGTGGGCAGAGTCCTATTTTGTAGAGCGGTAACAAATCTTGTGGTCTTCAATGGCTGCAAAGCCTTCTCAAATCTCCCTCTGATGTTAGTGGACATCTCATGGTTACACTAAAGCTCCCTGGATCCTTGAAAGCTCTATAAAAGTGAGTTTGAGGATAGTGGTCTGATTACTTGTTGTTGCTCAGATTTAACTTATCCAAGGTTACTGAACTTTCTCCTGGGGAACAGCAAAGATACCTCAGGAAACAGAACTAGGTCATGTATGTTTCTCGTTTGCATGCAGTTTGAACTCTAATTCAAAAGTGATGATCCTTATTCTATAATATATACACCATTTTAGAACGTGATAAACTTTAATTGTAGGGAGAACCTTATTTCATTGAGGAGAATAGGAAATCATCTTGCCTGGTCTGCACTACATGGTTGAATGTACAATATTACAGCAGGGAATAGGCCCTTTGACTCATCATACCTGTGCCAACCATGATGCCATTCTAAACTAATCCCATCTGCTTGCCTGTGGTCCATATCCCTCTGTTCCCTGCTTGTTCATGTATTTGTTTAAATGCCTCTTAAACATTGCTGTAATATCCACTTCTACCACCACCCTGGCAGCATGTTCCAGGCACTCTGTGTTTTTAAAAACAAACTTGCCTCACACACCTTTTTAAACTTTCCCCCTCTCACCTTAAACCTGTGCCTCCTAATATTTGATATTTCCACCCTCTCCATGCCACTCCTAAGTGGATAAAATTATAGCAGGCCACCCCACTGCCTCTAACGCTGTAGTGAAAACAATCCAAGTTTGTCCAACCTCTCCTTTGTAACTAATACACTGCCATTCAGGCAACGTCCTGGTCAACATTTCTTCAACATTTCTTGCATCCTCTCCAAAGACCCCAAAATCCTTTTATAGTGTGGTCGCTAGAGCTGCATACAGCACTCCAAATGCGGCCTAACTCATGGGCCAGTGGGCCGAGGAGAGGCACGTGGGGTTTAATTTAGATAAATGTGAGGTGTTGCATTTTGTTAAGGCAAACCATGGTAGGACTTGCATAGTTAATGGTAGGGCCTTGGGGCATGTTGCTGAACAAAAAGACCTAAGGGTGCAGGTATGTAGTTCCTTGAAGGTGGCATTGCAGGTAGATAGGGTAGTGAAGAAGGCATTTTACATGCTTGCTTCATTTGTCAGAGCATTGAGTGCAGGAGTTGGGGTGTCATGTTATTGGTAAAGTCACATTTGGAGTATTGCGTACAATCCTGGTCACCCTGCTATAGGAAGGATGTTGTTAAACTGGAAAGAATGCAAAAAAGATTTACAAGGATGTCACTGAGACAGGAGAGTTTGAGTAACAAGGAGAGGCTGGATAGGCTGGGACTTTTTTTTTCCCTGGAGCATTAGACGCTGAAGGGTGACCTTTTATACAAGTTATAAAATCATGAGAGACATAGTTAAAGTGAAAAGCCAAGGTAGGGGGGAGTTCAAAACTAGGGAGCATGGGTTTAAGGAGGGGTAGTGGTGGAAAATTTTAAGAGACCTGAGAGGCAACTTTTTCCACACAGGGTGGTGTGTGTATGGAAAAAGCTGCTGGAGGAAGTGGTAGAGGTGAGTACAATTGCAACGTTTAAAAGCCATTTGGATAGGTACGTGAATAAGAAACATTTAGAGGGATCTGGGCTAAATGCAGGCAAATGAGAATAGATCAGTTTAGGAAACCTGGTCAGCATGGATAAGTTGGGCCGAAGGGTCAGTTTCCATGCTGTATGACTTGAACTTTTTATACAGCTGCAACGTGACTTGCCAACTTTTATACTCCATGCCCAACTGAAGAAGGCAAGCATCCATATGCCACCTGTGGCACCTTTTTTAACTAATGTATTGCCACTGTCAAGGAGCTATGGACTTGCACCCCAACACCCCTTTGTAGATCTGGTTGGGATGCTCATCAGAGTGTCAGTGTGGACACAACGTGTCAAATGGCCTGTTTTCCACACTGGGATTGTATGATTCTAATTTTGATGCATGATTCGAATTCCTTGACCTAGAAGCTGCTGATCTGGTCCTATAGCTACAGTCCCCCACAGCTAATAGGTCACCACATTTCGTTGAAAAGGGCTCAACAAGTTGCTCAAATTGTGCAAACAATATTTCCGGTTAATTGGGAGGGAGACTGTGATCCTCATCACTATTGCCCATATCCGTGAACCAGCAACCTATTGTAGAATGTTAAGAAATGCAATCAGTGATATCAACATTGAGATGTTGGGCAAGTTTTAACAGCAAACTGATGGACGGTAGTGCAGGGACTAATATACTAACAACCCTTAGACACCACCTCCTGGGACAAATAAGGCATCAGGCTACAACAGAGTTTGCTACCCTGTAATTAAGTTAGGATTGCATTATGGTGTGCTAGTCAAAATTTCATTTTAAAAATATATTTTACTTCTCAAATGACACTGTAATCACACAATGGCACTATAATCAACGGGCAGATCAAATTTATGTAACAGGTTCCCTAAATAAACTCCCTCACCAAATGCACAAGTGTGTATGCAGTATAGAGGGAATGTTTCACCAGCTCTAAATAGAGTTTAAACTCGATATATCTTCTTATTCAAGTAAGCTTTTTTAAAAAAAATGTTCTGGTTGTATTTGGGGCAGCATTGGAATAGAATGACTTGAGTTGTGTTGGATGGAGGGGTAGGAGGAGAAGTTCAGAGAAATTCAAAGCTGAGTTGGAAGATTTTTGGGGACAAGGGAGTCCGGGGAGAAGAAGAACAGTAGCCGAACCAGCCTAATCCCGTAATAGGCGCAGATGAATAGCGGCATTACTGTGTGGAGTTTGGGAACAGGTAAAAGTAACACTACGGGTTGAGAGCAAAGCAACATGGATTTTGCAGGGTTAGCGCACAATCTCAAGTCTTGCAAAATAAACTAGTTTGAACGGCAAATGTCAGTTGAATGAAGAGGTTGACTTATGATTCTCTTCCTAAACGGGAAAATTTCTTCAGATAGGAGAACGGTTTGACCAGGATTTTTTCTTAGGGAAGTGTTTAGTTCACCATTGTGCTTCACGTGTATAAATAGGTACAACACACTATTTACACTAATACCACAAATGCACGGTGGCTCAGTGGTTAGCACTGTTGCCTCACAGCACCAGGGACCCAGGTTCGATTCCACCCTCTGGCGACTGTCTGTGTGGAGTTTGCACATTCTCCCCGTGTCTGCGTGGGTTTCCTCCCACAGTCCAAAGATGTGCAGGTTGGGTAGATTTGCCATGTTAAGTTGCCCATGGTATTCAGGGATATGTAGATTAGGTGGGTGAGAGGGGGATGGGTCTGGTTAGGATGCTCTGAGGGTCGGTATGGACTTGTTGAGCCAAGGAGCCTGTTTCCACTGTGTAGGGGTTCTATGATAAAGGATACTGCATAGAATTCTGGTTACTGCACTGTAAGAAGGATGTGACTGCATTAGAGAATACAGAGGAGCCTTACAAAGATGTTGCCAGGACCCCCAGTGCTGCAATGGTGGGGAAATCAAGTGATGCAAGTGATCTTGTGCCAAACAAGTCACTCGATTAGACATCACACTGAGAGCCTGACCATTGATATCTGGCTTGCTCCAAGGCTGTCAGTCAGTTGGAAGTTGGAAGCTGTAAGCCTCGTGGTGTTCAGAACGTTGCTGGAGGCCCAGGTTGATCAGCCATCAATAAACAGCACCACGGAGCCCTCAGGAATATTCCAGAATTGGTGTCAAGGGGGCAGACAGAAGTTGGGAGGCTGGCTTTCAGTACTGCAGCTAAAATCTTTTTTCCATAGAATCAGGAGGAATAATGTTCTTTTATCAGCATCAGATGCATCCCACTCGGTGGCTGTTTAGGTAGAGCTTGTTGGACCTGACTTCTCCCATTTGGATGGAGAGATGGTCATTGCAAGGTTGGATTTGAAGAACTCCCCATGAGCGAAGTGCCCCAGATTTTGAGAAACGTTGGGTGCTGTTTTGTGAAGGAAATACACTCGTCTCAATATGAATACATAAGCTCAGTACCTCTGGATTAATTTAATGGATTTGGATCAATAGTGCACCAATGCTGTCATACGACAACCTAGCACAAAATAGTTTGCAACTAATTCAAGAATTTTGCAACGCCCTACTGCATTCTTTAGAGCATGAATCATATTTGTAAGGCAGAGCAGTTTCTTTGAACACCTCTTATCAAAACTTGGTGCCACCTGTCATGCCAGGTTACTGTGGAAACAGGGTCTAATTCATGTCATGAAGCTGAAATGCTCTCCATAATAGTTTTCAGAGACCATCAAATGGTGCAAAATTGTTAAATCGGAGGTATAAATGAATAAGGGACAATACATAAGCTTTTGTTTCAAAGATAAGATTATATGGTGGAGGAAATACGGTGATGTGTTTCTATCCTGGACTGAACACTCCCTACCAACTACCTAGCAGGACATGTTTCTTTGAGTATAGATACCTATTCATTCTTTATCACGATAAAATGTGGAATTATTTGCAGTATATTTTATAAATACATCTGAGTGAACCACTTGAAGAGTTCATTATTTTTTTGTTCAGAGTTGAAATGCAAAAGCTGACTGACAGAACGAGGTGCGTTTCACTCTTGGAACATATTCGGGGTTCAAACAAAAATCCAAAGTTTATGCACCTGTACATAAATTAATTAAGTCTTGCATTCAGGCACATTCCCTGTGTCTCTATACTTTAAAACCACCTTGAGCAAAGCCAAGGAAGGTCTTCTGTATTACATGGGACATTGAAGATGTATCTTGTGCAAACAGTTTCTTGTAAAAGCATTTATTCCTTTAAACAGTTTGATTGTATGCCAGTTATTACACAATATACTGTCCAACTTGTTGCCAATGCCATTGGAGATCTGTTAATTGTGAGAATATCCTGCTGGATAGAAGTCTGTGCTCGGCACTGCCACAGTTTTAAATCTCAAACATTATATTTGTAATTCATACAATTATTTATAGCTTGGGAGCATGTTGTTGCCGTCTACAACTCCCTTGGCCAGGTGTAGGATGACATTTCGGGGCTTGTTCCTTGGTTACACTTGTCAAAGCACATCTAATACTGTCATTAGATTTTGACTAATTGGGTGTGATTGTTGAATTTACATGTATGATTTAGAATTTCCCAATGCCCTTAGGATTTACTTCACCAAATATAATCACCATGAACCACATTTAAAGTGTGTTAAAAACTTGTATTTTCTTCAATATTGTCATACAGAGCTCAGCAAGTTGAATAGGATCCAATTGAGCAAGATAATTAAGCCACGTACTGTTACTGCCCCACCCAGAAGGCACGTGATTCTTGCTGCAGATGCTGACTTGGCTTCATTTGAGTACATGCTTAAGTATTACAAGTTTGAAGTGTGAGAAAGGACTGCTCAGCTAGTTTGTGCTAGTGTCAGGGTGGGATAAGTTTGCTGCTTTGAGTCACCTGTTTGCTTTTTGAGGGTATGAATCCATTTACACACGCTGCTCTGTCACAATTACGGAGAAGATTCTCCTTGTGTAACTGTGTCGCAGCTATTTTTTTTGGTATAAATCTGTTGCCGAGCCATTGCAGGGGATTTGTGGAAATTCAGTGAGGTATAAAAAACACAGCTGGTGCTGGGCCTGAAGCTTAGCTGACCTTTGTTACAGTGGTGCTATCGTCCTATCCAAGAGATTTCCCATGGTTGCTGTCAGCTTCTTGGAGGGGTTTTACACGGAGATTTATTGTTGGTCTGTCTAGAGTGATTTTTCCCTATTCAACGGAGTTTAGATAACAACCAGTGCCATTCAGAATTCTATGCTTGGGACTAATGTGACCACAACCGGTCTTGGGAAGCAAGGGAAAGAACTACATCATACAGAGATGAGATCATCATTATCACCATTCCCCACTCCAACATTTCCACCCCCCAATCCAGTGATCCCCAGGAGAAAGAGCAGGATGGGGAGTCATGAGAGTTGGTGTCTATGTCCTGAGGAATGTGAATTTGTTGCCTTGTGCACTAAAGAGCCCTCATAGCAGTGGGCAAGGTTAGCCTTGATCAGATTTCCTTTCCCCCTTCAAGACTGCCTCCGTCTCTAATTTATTTTGACTAGTATGCCACAGCACTGTGCAATATTGATTTCATTTGATCCATAGAAACATTGTTAAAACTCTGCCAGTTGATTCACCTACACCATCCCACAAATAATTGCGTGATGCTTATACGCTCACAGAGGCCATTCAGCCCATCTGATCTGTATTGGCTCTCTGCAAGAGCAACTCCTGCTAATCCTGCTCCCTATTGTCCAACAATCATAGGTCATTTGGTTTTAAAACTACAACTAACAGGAAGAATTGCGGTGGTGTTTATGCTGAGTGAAGTTAGGGATATATCATGTTTTTCTCTTTTTTGTGGGATCTGACTAGTAAGGTCAATGTTTACTCTCCATCCTTAAATACCCTTGAATGAGGCAGTGTGTCTGGAGTCACTTGTCGGTCAGTCCAGGGAGGAGGACTGAAATCAAGTGCAGATAGCAGAATTCCACCCCTAACTGACATGTGAACCAGATGGATTTTTACAATCATCGACAATATTTTAATGATCAAAACCACTGACTAGCTTTCAATTCCAGATTTACTAATTCAGTTTAAGTTCCACCATAGTGAAATTTGAACTCATGTCCCAAAGTATTAACCTTTAGCCTCTGAGTTACTCGTCTAGTTATGTCACCGCAATACAACCATCTCCCCTGTTTAGCACGCAATGGTTAAAAGCATTTCTTTCTCCCTCTCCACTAATCCAGTCCTTCTGCACCCCCAAGCCAATATGAGCCAAGTCAGTGTCAATTTTTGAGGCCAAAAAAAATTCTCAAGTCGCACAATTGTATGCTGCATTGAAAATAATCTCCTTTACACAACATCTCCATCCTTGACAAATACTGGATTTCACTGTTGCCCACATTTCGGTCGGTAGCTTAGAATAAGTAATCACAATCTCCTTTGTATCCAACAGAAAGAAATAACCATGTCATAGCCGTCTGCAAAGAGGTGTCAAATGATTTATTCATTTTGTTGGCAAGCTAGTGAAGCAATAATCTATTATTGGAGGCTTATCTTCAGGATGTTGTAGAAACTTTCTTTCCCACAAAACACCTAATGTGCTTGCTTTCTGATTCAATCTTTTTAAAGTAGATTTAGATTTGGGTTTTATTGTCACGAGTACTTAAGTACAAGGTACAAGAGTACAGTGAAAATTGTACATTGTTGCCACACACTGCACCATCTTGGGTAAACAAATTCCCTAGGTACCAAATTTTCATTACGGAAGTGGAAAAATGTTCAAGTTAAATTCAGTACTATAGTTGTCTTAGTGTAAAAGTGGAAAGGAAAGAACAAGTTTAAAAAGATAAACATTACAGTCCTTAAGCCAGGGGTCTGCAGACGCTGCAAGCTGGGCTTTCCCCAAGAGGGCTGTCTCTCCCCTGCCTTGGGCAAGCTTTCCCGCACTGGGCTGAGACCCATCAGTAATCACCAGCTTCCCTCACCGCTGTGACCATCCTCTGCGACCAACCGCCGCTGCCATCATCATTTTCCGTTCACCGCCACTGGCACATTATTGCTGACCACCGCTGCTGCCATCTTTTGCCAGGCGCTGCTGTTTGGGCCTGCGCTGGGCCCTGGCCGCTGCCATTTTCTGTAGCTGTGCCAGTCGCCTCGCTGCAGAGTCCCGCTCCGGCCACTGATGAAGCTGCAATGCTGCCAACCAGCCGCCTTGTGGCTCACCATCAAATTCCCCCAGCCGCTGCAATCACTGCATCCATGACCAAACTCCTAATGACTTAACAACAAACTAAAAGCAAAAGAGACAAGTGAAAGGAGAAGAAGAATTGAAAAGTGGTTGGAGTGGATGAGCTCTGGGGAGGAGCCTACTTTGCCACCATACTTGGATCCTCTTGGAACCTGTTGCTGAACTGCAGTGATTAAATATGACTGTAGGAACTTGTAGAAATTAAGGCCATATTTTCATCGGAATGCTTAACATAGCATACAGCCCTGTCTTTCCTTTGCAAATTTTGAGCAGACTTTTGCAGGTAATTGGCCAAAGACCAAAACACTCAGGCCAGTATCACCTCAGACTTCAGGATAGCATCTATCCAATGTCGATATTTCTATACTTTGCTGACTCTCTCTAGTGTATACTCCAAAATAGCTCTGATTCGCCCATCAGAGTAGTTAAAAACTTGAGATTGAGAGTTTCCAGTGAGAATCTAGACTTCCAACTGCTCCTCGGTCAATATTGAGATGGACATCTTGGCTGAGGAGATTGGGTGCTCCATTCAACTCCAACATTTTGGGTTAAGAGGAAAATGTCAGCCAGTGTCTAACCCACAGTAGTTGCCTTGCATAGTTGAACAATGCAGGTGTTAGCAGAAGTTATTAACTGATTGATTTTGCTCAACCCATAGACCACACGAAACCACTGGACACAGTTCCTAATGGTCATGACTGCTTATTATACCATCTCACTAAATCCGGCAGACCATTAATATCATTGTATCATCGGGCACATCTGTGATGGTCAACCATCCCCTAGCTCCTCCACTTCCTTAACTGGCCCCTTACCAACTGATTAGAAATGTGGGAGCATTAAAGACCTGGAGTCTAGCAGCTGCATTCTCAATGGTGCAGACTACTGAGACTTGCTGTAGGAAGTGTGATGGAATGAGCCAGACTGCTGAAAGTGGAAAAGGGGTAAATGGGCAAGGCACTGTGTTGTGGTTGAGGGATGAAGAATTTAGCTTGCTGCACAAAACGTTACTGAGTGAAGGCTTCTCAGTACAATCTTATTGCAAACAATAGCACTTTTTTCTTCATCACACCCCTTTCTGTTTATATTGACCTACTCATTTTGACAAGCCAAGAGATAATTGCTGCTTGTAATAGACATAAGGAAGCAAACAGACCACCTCAAATTAATAGTTACAATAAATTGCTGTTTTTGTACTTGGAATTCCTGGACAAATTACTAGTCATGTTATGACCATAGAATCCCTACAACAGTGTGGAAGCAGGCCATTTGGCCCATCGAGTCCACACGACCCTCCCAAGAGCATCTCACCCAGACCCTCCCTATCTCTGTAACCTTGCATTTCCCATGGCCAATCCACACACCCTGCACATCTTTGGACAGTGGGAGGAAACTGGAGCACCCAGAGGAAACCCACGCAGACACGGGGAGAATATGCAACTCCACACAGACAGTCACCCGAGGGTGGAATTGAACCCAGGTCCCTGTTGCTGCAAGGCAGCAGTGCTAACCACTGAACCACTATGTCACCCCTCCCCCATCATCTATGTTAAATTGCTTATTTTTGATCTTCCCTTCCATAAAATTGAAATTATTATGATATCAAATATAGGGGAAGAATGACAAAAATATAATTAGACCGTTCCCTCTCTTTGGTTATTGGAATGAAGATAAATGAGGAATTTCTTTTGAGGGTGGTGGGTCTATGGAATGCTATCCTGCAGAGTGCTATTGAGGCTGGATCATTAAGTATCTTCAATGACTTTTTTTTTAAATCGGTGAGAGTATTTGAGGTTTATGTGGAAAAGGCTGGAAGGTGGAGTTGAGGATTATGGGATCAGCCATGATCTCATTCAGTGGTGGAGCAAACTCAATGGGCCGAATGGCCTCTCCTGCTTCTATGTCTTAAACCTAACATGGCAAGTTCTGCCAGTGCTGGAACACAAGTGTGTTTGAGCAAAGATGGCATGAAATTGGGGTTCTTGGAGAATTTGAGCTAATCCTTGTTCTTTCAGTCTTCCACTATTGTGTTGCAGGCTCCATGGTACAAGCGATTGATTTTCTTTTTTTTAACCCTCCGGCTTTGAAAATGATAATGGGACGAGTCAGACGGTCTGTGCAACTGTTACAATTTTTTTAAATTCTGCCTTGAAAACACTAATATCTTGCATTATTCAGAGCCAAGTCTGAAGACATTGGAACCATGCCACATGGCAGGCTTGGATGTTAATAATTTTGTCTGGGAGCATTTGGCTTGCACAAGATAGCTTTTTTTTTGAGACAAGTTAAAACACTTTGGAGCTGAGCTGTCCGCCAGGAATATTGCAGGTTACTGAGTCAAAGAGCCATTGGAGGATAGATGAGTAACATTTGGCAGTCGGAAGAAGGACAAAATTCAGACCTCATCAGAAAAAGAAAATTCAAAGACCCCATTAAAGCTGCAGGACCTCACTGAAATGGATGTCTGTCTTCATGAATAAATGTTTAATAAATCCCTCACTATTTGCAATCTGAATCTTTAGCATAATTAATGTTTGAGCAGAAATTAAGGTTGACGAGCTTTTTCTTTTTAAGGGGATCCTTTTACTCTTGTGTACTAAATAAAAATCAATGTGCCAGTAAATAAAATTACACTGAAATTGAAACAGATCAATTGGCTTAGCCAATTATATCAATGTTTCACTTGATCAGTGCTTCTAATCCCATACACGGATTCTGTTCCAATATTTCGGTTTATTTTTTCTTTGCTTCACTTATTTACCTATTCTTGAGCACTGATGCTGAATAAATCCTTCTTGCCTCCCTACATATCCATTGTGACATGAGTATGGCACAGTTTCAATTCTCTCTATTCTCAATAAAGCCAAGAAAAGCCTTTTCCTCGCATGACTACATGGTTCAGTTTGCTTCAAGATTTCTCATACTTCATATTCCTTATTTATGCTTTATTTCTCTTAAAATAACCTGGCCTTTATGTAAAAAGGTTACATATGTTTACTGGTAATACTCAAGCTTGTGAGCTTGCATCTTGTTCCCCTATACCCTAACTCATGCCCCTTCTCCTTTTCACACCCCATATTTGGTACATGAGTGAGTATTCCTATTCTTGCTCTGAGATCTCCACGCCTCAATTCCAAAATCTTTGTCCTTTGGTCAAAAAAAAAGTTCACTACAACCTCCTTCTCTGCCCATCCCTAGTTGTACCCTGTCTCTTTCTATCCAGACCATCCATCCACATTAGGGGAGGCAATGGCCCAGTGGTATTATTTGCTGGACTGTTAATCCAAAGACCCAGGTAATGTTCTGTGGGAACCAGGTTCGAACCCTCCCACGGCAGATGGTGGTATTTGAAATCAATAAAATCTGGGATTAGGGGTGTAATGATGACCATGAAACTGCCAATTGTTGGGGAAAAACCCATCTGGTTCACTGGTGTTTCAGAAATAGTAGGAACTGCAG
>NC_063333.1:134324515-134460631 GCF_021869965.1 Rhincodon typus
GGTCCTTGAAAAACGAGGACAACTGAGATGTACGGGAGTGGAATGCCTCATCCTGGGAGCAGATGCGGCGGAAGCCAAGGAATTGGGAATAGGGGATAGCATTTTTGCAGGAAGGTGGGTGGGAGGAGGAGTATTCTAGGTAGCTGTGGGAGTCGGTGGGCTTGAAATGAATATCGGTTTCTAGGTGGTTGCCCGATATGGAGACAGAAAGGTCCAGGAAGGGGGGAGAGGTGTTAGAGATGGTCCAGGTAAACTTAAGGTTGGGGTGGAAGGTGTTAGTGAAGTGGATGAACTGTTCGAGCTCCTCGTGGGAGCACGAGGTGGCGCTGATACAGTCATCAATGTAACGGAGGAAGAGGTGGGGTTTAGGGCCGGTGTAGGTACGGAAGAGGGATTGTTCCACGTAACCTACAAAGAGGCAGGCGTAGCTTGGGCCCATGCGGGTACCCATGGCTACCCCCTTTGTCTGTAGGAAGTGGGAGGAATTGAAAGAGAAGTTGTTGAGGGTGAGGACGAGTTCGGCTAAGCGGATGAGGGTGTCAGTGGAGGGGGACTGGTCGGGCCTGCGGGACAGGAAGAAGCGGAGGGCCTTTAGGCCATCTGCATGGGGAATGCAGGTGTAGAGGGACTGGACGTCCATGGTAAAGATGAGGTGTTGGGGACTGGGGAATTGGAAGTTCTGGAGGAGGTGGAGGGCGTGGGTGGTGTCACGGACATAGGTAGGGAGTTCCTGGACCAAGGGGGAGAAAATGGATTCCAGATAGTTGGAGATCAGTTCGGTGGGGCAGGAGCAGGCGGAGGCAATGGGTCGACCAGGGCATTCAGGATTGTGGTTTGCTTGGCGTTGTCTGATATTTTGGTGCCTTTGATCCCTTTATTGGTAATCACTTGTTGGTGTGAATGTAAGGGACTTTTATAACCTGTTTCTCATTATTTGCCTCTACCATAGAATCCCTGTATGTTAAGCCGTTTAATGAGTATGGGCAATGAAGATTTCAAGAGACTTGGAGTTCCACATGCATGGGGCATTAAATTGTCATGGATAAAACATCATCAAGGCCGCCAATGGCATGCTGACCTTTTGGATGACTTGTACCCAAAGTGTTAATGTGCCTGCTGCAAACATGTAAAGCTCTCTTGCTTGCCGAATCCTGAAAACTGTTCAGTTCTGGGTGCCATGTTTTAGCAAGGATGTACGAGTGTTAGTGGGATTGCAGCATAGATTTATGAGAATAATGAGACCTTTCTCAATGACAAATCATTGAATTCAACGTTCTCTGCTTCTCTGCACATATGCTGCAATTTTCTTCAGCAGGTCTGTTTTTATTTCAGATTTAAACATCTGCCCTGTTTTTTGCTTTGAGTGGTACCTGAACTACAACTAAAGGTAGAATTTGAAGGTTGAGGTGTTTTGATCAAAGTTTTAAGATATTCTGGGGAATCTAGGATAGGGAGATTATGGCCACAGGTTGGGGAATCTAACACGACAGAACATACATCCTAAACTTTGGATTCAACCTTTTTTAAGTTGTGAAATTGGCAAGCAGTTCCAAGTAGAAACAATGATGTTTTCAAGTTGGAATCGATGCAGGGCCAATTGTATGTTTCCAATTAGCTGGATTTTGTTAACCAAAGAATGAGAGGGATGTGGGACGAAGATGGGTATGTTGAATTCCGTTAAAATCCATCATGATCAAACAATGGTAGCAAAGGCTAGCAGTAAATGTTTCTCCTGTTTCTCGTGTTCTGAAAAGACCAATCTATTTCTGCGTTTATTCTATCAGGAATTGACACAGATGCCCAAGACCTCTTATTAAACAGGTTGCGTGTACTCTTATCCACGAAATATTTCCTTTGTGTCGATGTATCAGGAGTATGATAAAATAGTTAAACCACAAGATGCCATGAATGTATTGGCAATGGGACATATATCATGCATTTGGTGGTAAAATTCAATGAAAAATATTCAAATTTGCATTACTTAATGTTTGTTTGGGACCATTTAAGGTTCAAAAACATTCTCGACATCACTTTATTGGCTATATAAACAGTTTTCTTTAATTTGTATTTCACAGTAGAAATTCAATGCTTTTTGTTTCATGATGAACACTCACCCTGGATCAATGATGCAGTGCAGAACATCCTTTGGTCTTGAGGGAGTATGATAAACTATTTGGAATCATTATAGAGCAAAATTCCAAAGTAGGAACATGGGCACATAAATGAATTTCCCCAAGCTAAGTTACAATTAAACATTTTTTAGTAATTAAATATTCATAAAAGCATTCTTCATCCCAAATAATCTTTTTGAACATGCCTTGCTTCTAGTAGAATTTGTATTTTCAGCAAATTAGTTTTATCTGCATGAGGATATCAGGAATAATGGTATACCATGTAATCCCTCAAGTCTGCTCTGTGATTGTGGCTGCTGTTCTGCCTCAGTGCCACTTATTCCTTTAGCTGCTCCCTGTTTCCTTGATGGATCATAAATCTATCCATCCCAGGCTTGAATATATTTGACAATGGCAAGCCCACAACTGTCTGAGCTGGAGTGTTCCTCAAATTTTCCACCTCCTGAGCGAAGAACTTTGTCCATCTCAGTCCTAAAAGATCATCTCTCTATCCTGACTTTCTCTGAGCTCTGGATTGATTAATCTCAGTGGCTAACCTGTCACGTCCTCGATGTCCAATGTTTCAATGGGGTCACATCTCATCCATCTTTGAAAATTTCACAGCTAACACCCAGTTTATTTGGCCTCTGACAAATCAGCCTCATCGTCACAGAGGCCACCAATCTAATAAATCTTTTCACTGTCTTGAAGCAAATTTTTTTTCCTCCTTTTAGTATGGATACCAAAAGTGCAAACGCTGTACTCCAAATGTGGTCTTACTACTGCCCTATACAATTATAGCAACCCTACCTTACCCCTGTGCTCCAGTCCCCGTTCAATAATGGCCAGTATCCTATTTGCCTTCCTAATTGCTTGCTATATCTGTGTGGAGTACAGCTTGTGCACGAATACCCCAAGTCTCTGAATGTTGATGTTAACTTTTTTCTTCTTCCTACCAAAGTGAAAACTTCACACCCCCCTACATTAAACTGTATCTTCACCCAACAAAAGAGTGGGGGGGAAAAAGTGCTGGAAATCTGAAACAAGAACCAAAACAGCTGGAGAAACTCTGCAACTCTAGCAGCATCTGTGGAAAGAAAGCAGAGTCTGTTTAGAGTTCAGTGACCCCTTCTTCAGAACTACTTGAAGCTAGGAAAAGGTGGTACTTATGTGGGAGCAAAGGGGAGGGCGGGGAAGCAGTACATAGCATTATGTAGTACAATACGTAGCGATGGAGCTTCGAGAGACAGAGAACAGCAGTTGGACAGACAAAAGAGTGGATAATGGTGAGCCACGAAGAAAGAAAAGCTGCTAATAAGGATCATCAGTGCGTGAAAATGTGTTGGCTGTGATAAAAGCAGCCCATATCATGACCCAGCCTGGAGTGTGTGGGTGAGTAGAGGACATTGGGAGAAGGTGTTCAGGCCCTAAAATTGTTGAACTCCACATTGAGTACTGAAGGCTGCAGAGTCCCCAAGTGGAAAATGAGATGCTGCTATTTCTGCTTGCACTGAGCTTCACTGGAATATTGCAGCAAGCCTGAGACAGCAACATTGGCCAAGGAACGTGGTAGTGCATCGAAGTGGCAGGTAGCAGGTAGCTTGTGATTGTGTTTGGAGACTGAATGTAGGTGTTCTGCAAATTGGTTGCCCAGAGTGTGCATTTTGTAATTGCAATGTGGAGGAAACCATGTTGTGAATACAGTAGACTAAATTGAGTGAAGTGCAGGTAAATTGCTGCTTCACCTGGAAGATGTCTGGGCCCTTGGATAGTGAAGAGGGAGGAAGTAAATGGGCAGGTGTTGCACCTTTTTTTTAATTGCATGGGAAGGTGCCATCAGAGTGTGCGTGTGTATGGGGGGGGGAGGAGGGTTGTTGGGAGTGGAGGAGGAGTGGACCAGGGTGTGCGGGAAGGAACAGTCTCTGTGGAAGGATGACAAGGGAGGGGCGAAGGGAATGTGTTTCTGGTGGAAATGGCAACTTATGATTGGGTGCTGGTAGGGTAGATAATAAGGATCAGGGGACCCTATCTGTCGTGGCAGGGAAGAGAAAGGGTGAGGTCAGCAGTGGCTGGGACACGGCTGAAGGCCCTGTCGTGTATGGTGGGGAATCCCCAGGTGAGGAAAAACTTTGGTGTTTGAAGACCCCCTGCGGATTATGGCACCATCAGAATAGATGTGATAGAGACAGAGGACCAGGGAGAATGGAATGGCTTCAACATTGATCCTATGGTGCTGTTAGCTGCAGCCTGCAAACTTGTAAATGCCTCCATTTGATCCTTACTCCGTGCTTCTGGCTGTTAACCATTCCTCCATCCATGATACATTTTCCCTAAATCCACGAGTCCTAATCTTCCATCTGGTTGTCTACTCACTTGTCTTAATCATTTTACAGCATCCTTCATGTGTTCCTTACACCTGAGATTCCCTGCTTAATTCTATATCAACAGCTTTGGGTAATTACTTAATCTAAGTAATTAATATGAATTGTAAATAACTAGAGCTCAGGCACTAATCGCGCAATCCTCTGTTAGTTGCAGCCTGCCAACTTGTGAATGCTTCACTGATCCTACCCCATGCTTCTGTTTGTTATTCATTCCTCCCTCTGTATTAATATATCCCCCAACTCCGTGAGTCCTTATCTATTAACCATTTTGTATGGCACGTTGTCAAATGTCTCTTGGAAATCCAAGAGTTAAAACTATTGACACCGTTTTAACTCCCCTACTAGTTGCATCCTGTTGTTCACTAATTCCTTTTCACAAATCCATTGTCTAATTGTTTTTCTGAGCAATTTCCCAATTATCGCTGTTCGGCTAACTTGCCAATGATTTCCTGCTTTCTATCCCCTTGCATGGGGACGGTATATTGAGTCGTTTTCCAATCCACGGGAATGTTACCAGTCTAGGGAATTCTGGAAGATTGAAATCAATGCATCCATGATCACTGCAACGATGTCCTCTAAGACCCTGCGATGTATTTCATCAGATCCAGAGGATTTGTCAGCTATTATTTCCATTAATCTTCCTACTACATTTGCACAGTGATTATCTTGCGTTCTCTCTGTCTGCTCTGCCTCCTACTTTTGTGCTGTTCTTCAAATGTGTTATCATCTTCTGAAGACAGAGTATCTATTTCCTTGCCTCCCTTGTTAATTCCCTAGTTCGAACTTCAAAGGTGCCAATATTCACTTTTTTGCTTTTAGTTCCAAAAGTACATTCAGATTCAACTCAACATTTTTCTTTCTCCACAGATGATGCCAGATCTGAGTGTTTCCAGCACTTTCTATCTGTTTTTGCTACTGTCTTTCTTTTTTCCTTTTTATGCATTTAAAATAGGCAGTAAAAGTTTTTACGTTTCTTGTTGGATTTCAATTTTCACTTTTTAAATTACCCTTTCTGGCTTCTGAAAGATTCTCAATCTTCTGGCCTACCTCTAACCTATTGAAGCATGGTAGACTTCTTTTCTTTCAACTGTCCTTAATATGCGGAAGTTAGCCACAGATGGTACATTCTAACTTCTCAATGAAAACTGTCTTTTAACGAGAGTTAGGAAATATATTCTTAATTGCTTCAGATTTTGAATGATTGACCCTATTGCTTCAGATTTTGAATGAGTAAGACCTAATGACATCCAGGTTCTCAGAGGCTCTGTAATGTACCAGATTTAACTTGTTACCCGTAATGTGACAAACTACATCTCAAAACAAGAGCCTCTTCTGGTTTCACCAGAAAGAGTGTTTTTTTTTTCCTCGAACTCACTGGACTAAACAGGCTCCGTAAACCTTACAGGTAGAGGACAGTGACAGCAAATAAACCACGTAGTGAGTTGCCAGGGTAGGTATGACATGACAGAAAATAGCTGCAGCACTCTTCGATCGAAACTCTCTTAAAGACAAGACTTCCTGATCTCCCAAAATGATTGACTGAACTAAATCCAGGAGATGAAGCTCAATCTTAAAAGAAAAAAATCCAAAGAAAAGTCAAAAGCACTATCTGCTTATGTGAAACAAAGCCCCTTGGAACATATGAGCTCTTTGTTTTCAGGCTAGTGGGCTGCTGGCCTCTTATCCCTGTTTGGCACAGGAATCCCAGTGCCACCTTTTGCCAAAGATTAATGTCACTTATTAGGGTCAGATAAAGCAAATAGGACTTGATTGTCCCTACTTTGCCTGGAATTCAGTCGCCACCTACTTCTGTTTTGTGCCGGCACATCCGTTTGACCTCAATAACCTGACAGTGATGACTGGATTCTTAGCTTATTTCAGGGCAATTCTTCGTCGCAAGTTAAAATAGTGAATCCGTTTTGTGCAGCTTTCTCTTTGGAAATCCCTACTTCTGGTGTTCTTGGGCAGGAAGCCAGAAAGGTGTGATAATTCAGAAGTTATCTTAACAGATTGGGAAGGGAAGTCCACCAGGAGCGAATGATTAATGCAAAAGAGTGTGGTGGCACATCTGTTTGTTCAGTCCCAGAAGAAAGATCCACTTAACAGAAGTCCCTAAGGCCTAAAGTTTTAATTTGAGCAAGGATCTTCCGGTCGGCCAGTAACTGATGAACAGTTCCCTTCAGACATTTATTTCATAGCTACAGTGAAAGGAAGTCTCTTATTGCTACAGTCTGTCACATTCAACTTGATATATTATCAGGAAAACCCTTTGGATACTCTTACTCTCAGGCACTCAAGAATAGACTGACAATTACTTAACACCCAGTAGAATTGGGCTGAGAGGTGCTTCTAAATCAACAGTCAAACAGCTACAGCAGCAGTCTCTCGCTGAAAACTCAGGCATTTCATATAAATACAGCTCACTGTTGTGTGATATTGTTAATTTCTTGGTTCATTTTACATATCTCCTTACATTCCATGGCATTCCAGTTATTGGTGTTATTTGGAGTTGACATTGAGGTGGTATATTTGTCTTTTTTAATCCCTCGTCTAAAAATCAGAATAAAAATTGGTCATCCTTCTCAGTCCAGGTTGCAGGATGGTGTGCCTGTGCAGATGCTAAACGATTACAGAATTGGATGTAGTTTAGATAGCTACATCACAAACTAAACAGGTAAAATACACTGGGCTCAAACACTAAGAATAGCCCTGCTGAATGTGCTTTGTAGTTTGAGTTATGAGAAACTTTATCTGTTTGTGCAAGGAAATGACAAAAATGATAATTCTGTTTAAGCAGCCACCCGTGTCAAGTTCAGATATGTTTAATGGCCTTCACTGTGTGCTGAAAAACACAATTGCTACGCTTGTTTGATCCAGCTGCTTATTCAGTTCTTTAACTGTTTCAGTTATGCCACCTGAGATTGGAAGCAATTCTAGTTCTGTATCTCATTGACATCCATGTCTGCAAGCATTTCTGGAAGGTCACAGCCATCTTGACTTGCCTCATAATTTGTTGTGGCAGGTTCCTGATCTAACGTTTCCTTGCTGTTCCTACACCAGTTGGCTGTCTTACAGCTTTGAAATCAACAGTTTCTGCTGGATAGTCTTGACGTCGGGTTTTGAGTAATGTACTTTTTTTTTTCAAAAATGAGAGCAACCTGTGGTACAGGTGACAAGACCAGGGCAAGTCAGAATTCCACAATATATAAAAACACATTTTCGAACATCCCTATGTCATCAACCGACAACAATGGTGTTTGCCTACAGCAAGAAAGGACATGGAAGAGACATGCTTTATGCCTCTGATCACTTGAGACCAAGATAAAGGGAGTGAAATGTACAGAATTGTTTCTTATGATAAGAAAAGCATCTGATTTTAAACATTTTTCTCTGCCATCTCTTCAATTACCATCTGAAGATGTTGGAGCTTACCATATATTGCTGACTGCAATACTCATGGCATAGTAAAAGGCCAGGGTAATGCAAACAAATCTTGAAGTGTTTGCAAGGATTTATGTCACTGTAGCAGTAAATAAGTGTAATATTCCAACAGGTTTTAGCGCAATCTCCTTTGAATTCATCAAGTAAATCTATGATAAAGTGCATGGTTAATATTTCTGATGCATTTGCCTATTAACATGCTAATTGATCCCAGTTTACAAAAACTGAACTCCTTTGAAAACTGAGAGCATGATAAAAATCCTATTATCCTTTTTATTACAATAGTTGGTCTATCAGAAGCTGGGTTAACTTTGGTAGTAGTAGTGCAGACTGGCTAAGTCTTAATGTGACTTTCAGACCTTACTTGATTTGAAAGAAAAACAAAACTGGTAATATTCAGCAGGTCAGAGGGTCTGAGGAGAGAAATGGAATTCAAGTTTCACGTTGATGAATTGAGAAATTCGAACTGAATGGGTTTAAGGGAAGGACAGGTAATGGGAGGAAAAGAAAAAAATGTCTGAAGTAGGGTAGCCAACAGGAGAAATGGAAGGACAAAAACATTTGTAGTCCAGTGCCAAAAGAAATGATGATTATTCTGAAATGAAATGGTCCTGAAAGACTTGATTCTGAAGTTGCATTAGCTCGACCCAACTGGATGTTGCAGTCTTTGGGTGAGGAACCAATTAGCCTTACATGAGTTTCCAATGGAAACAGACGTGAAATACCTGGCTCTGGTTAGTTGCCTCAGTACTTTGATGTCAATTGTGCCCATTGCTAGTGTACAATAAACTACATATGGCTTGGTAAGACAGTGTCTTTCCCTTGTTGGACACTCTAGTGGTAAATCCTCTACCACTGATTAATTTAGCATCAAGAAGGATTGGGCCTTTAGGTGCTCGGTGCATTATCAACAGGATAATATTTTGATTTGGATTTTGATAAGTTTTGGTTGACCGTTTGATTTGCTTTTGTTAGTGTCGCAGGTTGTCTAACCTGGTTTCAAGTTTTGTTTTAAGAGTCGATAGGAGGATCGAGAGCTCTAGTGGCACAGTGGTAGTGCTCCTACCTCTTGGCTAGAAGGCCCAGGCTCAACTCCCACTTGTCTCAGAGGAATGTCATGATGTTTTTGAACCAGTTTATTAAAAATATGTACAACTCAACTCTTTAAAAACAAACCCAGGATCTTCTCAGATCTCCAGGGGTGCATCATCACCTTGGAGAAGGATGTGTACAATAACATGTCTGAACAGTTGATTAAAAGTATTTAGGAGGGAGTGTTGATCGCTGTGAACTATGCCAAATACTTGTTTCTTCCGAGATCCCAATACGCCACGAATAGAATTAGTAAACAGACACTTCTCCTCTTGTTTGAGTAGAGAAGGTGTGAATAACAGTGTGAAGAAAAGCTGTTGTACAAAATCAAATAAAAAAAATTAAATTAATACTAAAAGTGAATCTGTGGAGAGGGGGGAAAAAAGAAGCAAAATGGGGGCAGAGATTATGGTCTGAACTTGAACTCGTATCATAAAATCCCTACAATGCAGAAGTAGGCTATTTGTTAAAAGCATGTAAAGCAGCAAAACCTTGGAGGCAAAGTGATTTTCTGTTCCTTTTGGAAAGTAGGAATCAGTTTGAAACTGATGTACCATTGGAATAAGCACCATGTGTTGAATACAGACACAATCTCAAAATCTAGACCAGGAGTTGGGCTTTATCAGCAAGCATGTTGAGGTGAGTTTTGGTTTTGCATAGTGAGTGTGGTGCCTTTGGGATGTTAGAGACAGGATAGAGCAGAGAGATCTGGTACCAATAGCATGAACCCCATACTCTGAGTATTCTATTCACTGATAGAAAAGGTTATTGGGGCAATGCCAAAGTTGCTCCAGGCTAGCCAAAAAAAAAATAGCCTATTTCTCACATTTGAATTTACAAAATTTTTCCACCAATAAGCTTGCCTTGTATAAGTTATTGAAATGTAGTTAATGTGTTTAGTCAATGGGTGTATTATGTAGGCATGTTGGAGGAACCCTTATTAAATATTGTGCATGTAAATTAATTTCTTCATTATCAACAATGGATGCTGGATCTTGTTTAGGCACTTGCTGGGTATTAGAATTTAGTTGGACCTATCAGCGAGGAAATAATTAGCCATTTGGCTGTATATAACTCCTGTGTGAATACTTAACAAACTTCTACTAAATTCCTCGACGTTTATTGCTGCAGACATTAATACTTTTAAAATCACTTGCTCGAAGCATTCGTAGAATGGTGTTGGTGATATATCACATAATTTAACAGTAAAAGATTTGAGACTAGAGAATGTCAAGTTATGGGTTGAGCCAATTGTCCTCCATTCAGCATCTCTGTTCAAATCTAGCAGCACTGTGGCTGTAAGGGCATGGCTCAAGGTGAGGGATGAAATCTGTTTTCTTGTTTAGGGGGTACTGATAAAGATAAGTCGTGGGGGTAAGAGATCGTTTTGCATGGACCCCTAGAAGTTTGAAGCAAGCAGTTAAGGGGCTAGAACCAGAAGATGTGAGACCTTGTACCTGAACAATTGATGTTGGCTCTGGGTACCAACAATTGACAGGTTTTCCATCCCCATCCCCCTGCATTGTACTCCATCCCTTTCCTCCTTTTTCCTGTTTTGTTTCTTCAGATATATTTTTAAAAGGAATACTATATTGTGTGTGTATTTTATATATTTGTGGTGTGTATATAAAGTTAAATTGGTACAGAAAAGTAACTATCATAATTAGTTTTCCTGGTATTGCCTGAGCTTTAGCCAAGATGTGAACTTGTGGAATTTTCCAGCTAGCTGAAGCTGGACTGTAATGAGAAGCTTTTGACGAATTAGATCGGAGAAAAGCTTACACTTCCTGGAACAATACTTAAGTAAGAGAATACTGATGAGGAGAAAATGTGCTGTGAGCTGGCACAAAATATTTAAACCTTAAGTCCAGTACTGAACGTTATCTGTTCATCTAATCCAATGTAAAGTCTGACTGAACGCATGGAAATGTTGAACAGAATCTTTTTTGATTTTTACTTGATCCTTTGACCTTGGATGGCTGAGAGTGACAATGTACAATCTTGAACGTGTATTACTGCAGTATTTATAAATGGCTGTTTTGATCAAGGTTTCAAACCAAATGGCTTAAGTGCTCACATGAAACAAGATTATTGGGGCGGGGGGAGAAGATGTTCAGAATGAAGGATGAGATTTAAAACAGAACGATACACGAAGGATAAAATATGGAGGAAAAGAAAAACTAAGCATGCTTGGAGTTGGTTTTAGCACAATTCTGAGAAATGCAAGTCAAGGTTTTTTTGCAGTTGAAGGTCAGCAAACGATCACCTAAGGAACCTACAGCCATTCTGGCCAAACTTTCTACTGTGGATTGCCCTGCCTGATCGCCTGACAGGCGATGTCCTGTTTATAATACAATGCTGGAGCCTTGTTACACCGATTTCACGTGGCAGGCCAGTTAAATCTCACTGTAAGACAGTGCCCACAATAGAGATAGTAAAAACTGCTGATGCAGGAGTCAGAGATCACATTAGAACTGTTTTGAAATAGACATCTAGGTGCTGGCTGGGGTAAGAATTTCTTGTAACGACACTGATCATCCTTTTGTTGTTTGTCAATAGCTAGAACATGACCGGACAGATAAGTGCCAATGCATTCCTAGCCCTCCTCAAATATTCATTCTTAAATTCTTTGTTCCTGGGATGTCAACGTGACTGACAATGTAAACATTTGTTTTTTGTTTCTCATTCCTCATTGCCATTGAAGGCAATGTTGAACTGGTGCAGTGGTGTATGTTAACACAATTATTGTAAATTGCCTATTTTTCTGCACCTTTTAGGACTGATCAGATGAATTGTTCTACTTATCTACTACTACTCGTCCAAAACTGCACGCCTTCTGAGTCCCAAAGTTGGATCTATCGGCTTTAATTGTGATCACGTTGGCAAGATGAGTTGGACCAAAGGGGCCTGTTTCTCTGCTGTACATCTCTGTAACTCTATAATTGAAACCTGCAGCTCCTTGCAGAGTTAAACTAGTGACATTGACCCCTCTAACTAAATGACTTGGCATCACTTCATCCTGGAATGAGGAATACAAGCTGCTGCACCTCTTATGTTATGTTAAACTGAGTGGAAACAGCAATATTTTACACATCATTGATCACAGCTGTTCGGTTTTCACCCAAACAACAGTGTCACTGCAGATTGAGTTTCAAGATGACCCTCAGGCAATGATTGAGGACAGTGTTGAAAAGTGGGAGTGGTCTAATAATCTTCATTCCAAAATGTCAGTAATCTTGGGGGTTGGAAGTTGAGGGATCTTTGAACTGAGGTGAATGAACATCTTTATATTAGTTATCCAGTGAATAGCTGATATGCAAATCGAATGTAGGTTTCATCCTCAGTCTCCAGTCTGGGCTTAATGAGCTGTCCTCAGAAAAGGCAGGTTCAGTGATGCTACAGTTGTCCCCTGGGTTAGAGATGGGCAGTTGATCAGGAGTTATTGCTCCTTTGACTATTCTCTGTCCGTTCTTGACATAGGCATGTGTAAAATTCTACAATTAGTACTCCAATGGATGAACACGTGGGTTAAGTGAGAACTTTTAGCCAGAATACTATTCATTCTATAGGATCTTTCAGGTGCATTTCAATCTCTGGAGATAACACCATGGTTTCATTTCTCACTTTTTGACAGTCTGCACCTTTTGTTTAGCAAGACTGTGCCCCCTTAGCAAGTCAGTTTTGTATACTGCCATTAACTAACCACATTCTGACTCCTGAAGCCAAGGTACTGCCAACAAGAGTTCACATTGGCAAAATGGTGTGCGTGCTCTGGAACTGCAAGGTTCAGAGGGAAACTAATTTGGAACCTTTCAGGAACGCAGAACCATCTCTTTAGACTTCAAATGCATAAACTGGCCCCTGGTTTTGAATGATAACCTGAGAAATACCTGACGTTGACTTTCTAGATAATTATATTAACTGTTTGCTAAGTTGCTTTAACAGGTGCTCCAGCTTTTAAGCCATCTCATCTAAAAAGTACCTGTATGAGATTTCAAAAGCTGGAAATACTCACTTGGTTACTGTTATTTTGACATTAAATATGCCTTCGAAGGAGAACGCAATGCTTTCAAACATTTCCTTTGCATTAGTGATGTGGCTTCTATTGCACTGGCTGTAATTGTAAGGAACATTTTACCTTTTTTGTGGCAGTGTATCGTATTTTATGTCGAGCTCAGCATTGTGGTTTCCTCAAATAAAATCACTCAAGGAAAATTCCTTTGTGCACTTGCTACACAACTGCCAATGCTCCATGCGTCCATGCCTCCATGGTTCTGTTTTTTTTTTAAAAAAAAACGTGGAAATTTATTACATTCCAAAATAAATGTGTTTATGTATGTATGTGTACACATATGCGTACTCCTGTGTGACAAATTATTTCACCATAAATATAATGTAAAACTTTTGGCAGTGAAATTGAAATAATAGATGACTTGCCAAAAGTTTGGGTTTACAGTACCCAAGTGAATTTTAAGTTAAAATTATAGTTCTGGTCTGGTCTTTTTATTTTGGCTGCATTTGTGTGAAAATTAACCCTTTTTAGCATCGTATGGATGATCCCAAAGTGAAGTTACGTTTGTTGTTCTCTATCCCAAAGGTCGCTAAGAGACTGACCAATTACTTAGTCACTGACTGAACAGTAATCACAAGTAACAAAACTACATCAGAGTGATTAATTATGTACATGGTATCAAACACGTGGCTGTCTGCCTGAAAGTAGTCAGTCCCATAAGTGGGTAATCTTAGGAGTGTATCCACGCGCACAAACTCAACTTGGTTTGGCTGAAAGTTGACATGTAACAAATTAAATGAAACTATTTATCATACATCAATCACATATTAGATAATTGTAAGTTTATAAGGTGTTTTGTATCTTGTAGGTTTTAGTGAATTAAAATGAATGCATACAGGTAGTTCTCCTGTAAGATGATACTTGCATTCTTGTGTGACCTCATGCTATAGAAAATTGCCATAGAAAATTTGCATCATTGGGAAATCACTATAGAAAATTGCTATACAAGTACAGCAGAAAGTTTGTGTAATCAAAACAGCGTCCACTATTCATCAATTGCATTATAGCCAATTTGTGTTAATGAAACACATGTTATAGCAGAACTACCTGTAATCGCCATTTCTTTGTATTTTCGATTGTAGCGTTTAGTAAGTTTTCCTATATTGGTTTTTTTGGACAATTATTTTTCAGAATAGGGTTCTTCATTTCAAAGCTGGCTAGAGCAAAGTCAAATTGAGTGAGCAGTTACTGCCTTCAAAAGTTTATTTCTTTTTTAAAAAAAAACTTCTTGACCATGAACAGGAAACCCAAGACTTCAAGCTTGGGAAATGAGATTGAATTCAGAATTGAAAATGGAACTTTCAAAAAGCATCCTATGTTTTATGGGAGAGTTGATATTTGAGATTGCTGATTTGTGATTTTGCATATAAATGTCAGAACTTGGCTGGTCTCCTACCTGCTTACCTTTTTGTGCCCAGTGTAGTTCCCACCCACACAGTTTTTAATTGCTGCAAAATTCCTATAGCAGATGAAGAACGCTATAGAATTGCAACTACTTCCAAGCGGTGTAATACTAACTGAGTGGAGACATCCAGCTTATTTTAAACAGCAGGATTTGGTTGAGTAAACGCCTATTTTGAAATGGGTTAACATTTGTAGCCTACCACTCTCCAGTTGTAACCGCACTGAAAGATTTGACTAGGACTGTGATATTTAATCCCTTTTGATGTTACAGTGGGAGAGTTGAGGCGAGGGAAGCAAGAATAAGATATGTTACGCAGGTTCATCCCTGAGATCAAATAGAAGATTTTTATAGAATCCTCATAAAAACAGCCAGAGTAGAATGCTACAGCAGATGCTGCCAAGGCAGATTTTAGAAACTGGATATCTGCTTCATTTTGTATCAAAGAAATGAAGGATTCTTACAGCTTGATATTATAAATGGTAAAGACACCTGTTAAATCTGCTAATGTGGAGTGTAACTTGTTGGGTTCAAACAGGATACTGACTTCAAATGCAAGCCTCTGAGCATCTTTTTATTCTGTTATTCGGAATTTTTCAAAATGAGGGATTAAGTATCCCCCAAATCTGTTGGACCTTGCGTTGGGTGCAATTTGCAAAAGTCTCTAAGTAGTCCTCATTATTTCTGGAGCAGGAGGAATGAAGCCACATTTGGAATACATTTTTCTTTTAGAGCATAGTGATTTGAAGCTTAGTGAGGACTAACATTCACAGCTTCATAATCTTTCCCTTTGCTAATTCAAGGCGTGGGCATCATCATGTGGGACCTTGGGCTTTTGACATTGGTAGGGGCAGCATTCGAGCTCAAAATGCAAACTTGACAGGCACACGCAAATGCAACACGAAAGGGTACCAAGAAAATTCTGTCCACAAATAGAAATTTAATTGTAGCCCAAATCAGCAGATTATCAAACCGAAATGATTGGCTAGAAGACAGAGTACAGGCAAGGCATCCAAATCCCCAGTGTGCATTCCTCATGAGCAAGGCTCCAAGCTAGCTGCAAGGCATTGTAAAATCCAAAGTTGATGGGTAAAGGATTTTTTCAAAAAAGACTTGTATTTATACAGTGCCTCTCAACTTTGGGGCTATAATCGCTGCACCTTTGTTAGGCAGTTCATCAATCCTAAAATACTCACTTCCTGTCAGCACAAACTCTTCACTCATGTAAAATATGGCAGGAGAAGGCATGATCTGAAAAGAAAAGGCAGGATTTTTAAAAATGGAGATCTTCTTTAGTTATATAGTTCTGTCACGCATTTGGACATCTGTGCTTTCAGCAAGTTTAAGTACTTTTGAAGTGCAGTCACCATTGTAATCTGGGGAATACAATAGTCAACTTGTGCATAGCAAGATCCCAGAGAAACCTGATAATGATCAGGTAATATTTTTGTTAATTCGGGATAAATATTGATCCAGATACCAGTGAGTGATCAGCTGCTTTTCTTTAGAATAATGTTGTGATAAAAGCAGATGGGTGTCCGTTTAATGTCTCATCCAAAAGACGGCTGTCTCAGTACTGCACTGTATTTGCTGCTTTAATTGCCCAGAAATCATGGATTAAAACCAGGACTAGATCCTTCCTACTGAGCCATAACTGTCACTAAATGACGTGTGTGCAGTAAGAACACCAGTTAGTGCTGATAATGGAATCACTACCAGTGAGGATGCTGTAAGGAAGCAAGTGGAACTCTTATTCTCGTTATCTCAGACACAAGTCTAGATAGACAGCGCACAGCAATATTGTGGATGTACTAATAGCAGTCTCAACAGATTGAATTCATGTGAGACTGAAGTAGATGATGTGGGTGATGTTTTGACCAGGTGTTTGACGAGAACATTTGGCAAACGTTGAGGGAAACTGTAAAACACTCGGAAGGTGTAGGCAGGTTAGTGGGCTAGTCAAGTGTGAGCCAAAATACTTTGAAATAAGAATGAGTACTTGAAGGAAATGCTTGTTTTGAATAGAGCAGTGTAAGATGTGGATGTATAAAGAATCCAAGAGGTTCAGATATATCATTCCCTGAAAATGTAAGTACAGGAGGAAATAAAACAATGATCAGCCAGCATTGCTTTGTTTTATAAAATCGGGGTCTAATGTACTATAGTACACTTGGTGAAACATTTGGTTAGTTCAATTTTTAGTGCAAGACAGTATTACTGGGACACTTAAGCCAAGAGTGCAGAATCAAAATCTGCCAGGGAGAGAAACACCTAATTACTGAGAGAATTTGTGTGCTTGACCACTGGAGTAGAGGAAGTGAAGAAATAAATACATCTTTAATGTGAATATTGGCTACTCATTCAGAAGCCAATCCTGAAAGTAGGGGAAAGCATTTCTGTGGATGGCTATTTTGTGGGGTATTTTTGTGGAAAAGAAAATAATGAGAAGAAAAGACGGCGGCACAGTGGCTCAGTGGTTAGCACTGTTGCCTCACAGCGCCAGGGACCTGGGTTCGATTCCACCCTCAGGTGACTGTGCCAACTCCACACAGACATTCTCGCTGTGTCTACGTGGGTTTCCTCTGGGTGCTCCAGTTTTCTTCTCCCACAGTCCAAAGATATGCAGGCTGGGTGGATTGGCCATGCTAAATTGCCCATAGTGTTCAGGGATGTGTAGATTAGGTGGGTTATAGGGGGATGGGTCTGAGTGGGATGCTCAGAGTCAGTGTGGACTTGTTGGGCTGTTTCCACACTGTAGGGATTCTATGAAAAGACGTTGAATTGTATTGTCATTCTTCTGAATAACTTTTTAAAGTTTTGGTTCGTTTTTTTAAAAAAAAATTGCCATTGTGCTGCTGTCAATGTGGTCCATATCAAACACACTTGCTTGGATTATTAGACTCCATCTCAGAGCCACTGTAACACGTGATTTTGTTGAAGTTCAGACAAGCAACCAATGGTGTGCTTCATTTTCTGGTCAGAAACCCCTTTTGCTTTGACTACAAAGGATTTGGATCAAATAGAAAAAAGCTGCAATGTGCAGCTTTGGCCCACAAATGTTGCTGTGACCGTTTTTATCGCATTAGTAAGGGATCTCTGCATGATGAACACAGCACTCGAATGTTACGTGTAAGTGGTGCAATGTGGTATAGCAGGTCGACTGACTTAGTTAGTACATTTGAAGAAAAAGGAGCCTCCAGGTCAGAACGCAGGATGTCTTCCAACAAACGGATATAAAAATGCAAAAGCTTGTAGTCAGGTGACAGTGCTGGATGTTTCTGAATGAAAAACTCGTGCAAATGGCAAAGATAGAGTCACAACTAGAGATAGTAGGAACTGCAGACGCTGGAGAATCCGAGACAACAAGGTGCAGGGCTGGATGAACACAGCAGGCCAAGCAGCAGCATAGGAGCAGAAAGGCTGACGTTTCGGGCCGAGACCCTTCATCGGGAAAGGGGGTTCTGAAATAAATAGGGAGAGAGTGGGAGGCGGATAGAAGATGGATAGAGGAGAGGATAGGTGGAGAGGAAACAAACAGGTCGAAGAGGCGGGAATGGAGCCAGTAAAGGTGAGTGTAGGTGGGGAGTTAGGGAGGGGATAGGTCAGTCCAGGGAGGACTGACAGGTCAAGGGGGCGGGATGAGGTTAGTTGGTAGGAGATGGGGGTGTGGCTTGAGGTGGGAGGAAGGACAGGTTAGGGAGGCGGGGACGAGCTGGACTGGTTTTGGGATGCGGTAGGGGGAGGGGAGATTTTGAAACTTGTGAAGTCCACATTGATACCATTGGGCTGCAGGGTTCCCAAGCGGAATATGAGTTGCTGTTCCTGCAACCTTCGGGTGGCATCGTTGTGGCACTGCAGGAGGCCCAGGATGGACATGTCGTCTGAGGAATGGGAAGGGGAGTTGAAATGGTTCGCGACTGGGAGGTGCAGTTGGAAAGCTCTGCTTTCCAGAGGGACCACTCTCTCCGTGACTCCCTTGTCCGCTCCACACTCCCCTCCAGCCCCACCACACCCAGCACTTTTCCCTGCAACCGCAGGAAGTGCTACACCTGCCCCCATACCTCCTCCCTCACCCCCATCCCAGGCCCCAAGAAGACTTTCCACATCAAGCAGATGTTCACCTGCACATCTGCCAATGTGGTATACTGCATCCGCTGTACCCGGTGTGGCTTCCTCTACATCGGGGAAACCAAGCGGAGGCTTGGGGACCGCTTTGCAGAACACCTACACTCGGTTCGCAATAAACAACTGCACCTCCCAGTCGCGAACCATTTCAAATCCCCCTCCCATTCCTCAGACGACATGTCCATCCTGGGCCCCCTGCAGTGCCACAACGATGCCACCCGAAGGTTGCAGGAACAGCAACTCATATTCCGCTTGGGAACCCTGCAGCCCAATGGTATCAATGTGGATTTCACAAGCTTCAAAATCTCCCCTGCCCCTACTGCATCCCAAAACCAGTCCAGCTCGTCCCTGCCTCCCTAACCTGTTCTTCCTCCCACCTATCCCCTCCTCCCACCTCAAGCCGCACCCCCATCTCCTACCGACTAACCTCATCCCGCCCCCTTGACCTGTCCATCCTCCCTGGACTGACCTATCCCCTACCTAACTCCCCACCTACACTCACCTTTACTGGCCCCATCCCCGCCTCTTCATCCTGTTTGTTTCCTCTCCACCTATCCTCTCCTCTATCCATCTTCTATCCGCCTCCCACTCTCTCCCTATTTATTTCAGAACCCCCTTCCCCTCCCCCCTTTTCTGATGAAGGGTCTAGCCTGAAACGTCAGCCTTTCTGCTCCAATGATGCTGCTTGGCCTGCTGTGTTCATCCAGCCCTGCACCTTGTTGTCTTAGAGTCACAACTATTTTGGTTGTATATGGCACGGACAGGATGGATTTAATTTCAAGCTAAAGGAAATTGCTATTACTATCTCTCCCCTGCCTGAATAAAATTTATTGGTATTTAAGAGGATCTGTTTTCAGTTGGCAATTCCACTAATAAATGGGCCACCAGATGGCTCAGTGGCTAACATTGCCAACTCTCGGCGCTGGGACATGGGTTGGATTCCACCCTCGGGCAACTATTGGAGTGTAGTTTGCACATTCTCCCCGTGTCTGCGTGGGTTTACTCCAGGTGCTCCAGTTTCCTCCCATAGTCCAAAGATGCGTAGGTTAAGTGGATTGGCCATACTGAAATTGCCCAGTGTTCAGGGATGTGTAGGTCAGGTGGATTAGCCATAGGAAATGCAGGGTTACAGGATACGGTAAGGTCAGTGCTGACCTGATGGGCCAAATGGCCTCTTCCCACACTGTAGAGATTCTTAATCATATTTTTAAAATCCTGATGGTACCGAAGAAAATTGATTTTGATCTCTAACTCTTGACTCAATTTTATGCGCAGCTTTTACACATAATAACGAACGGAAGTGATGCTTTAGTTTGTTGCTCTGATATGCCGCAGAATATACATTTTGTGCTTCTCTGCTAGGAGAGAAAGCACATCAGTGCTTGCATTAGGTTGAGCTGGGAAAGAAATATGATATCTGGCAAAGAGCTGCATGTGTTCAAGCCTCCGTGGTGTCAGGACCTGTCTGGGGAAAGTAAAACCAAAGGTCATCTGCTTTTGGAAGTTCAGGTCATTTCAAGTCCAAGAGGAGTGCCCACACCACAAGATTGATGTACCTGCACTAAAGCAACAGTTTGCAAGCAACATGATGAGTACTGCGACCTTTGAAAATGCAATTAGTTTTTTTTTGTGTTGGTGCAATTGACCAGAAATTGGCCACACCATAAAATTTTATGGAATTCTGAACCCAAATTAATTCAATGTGAATAGAACTTTCTCTATCTTTTAAACTAAGTTTAACATTGCCATTCAGTTAATCATCTCACCAGTTTCCACTAATTGTATCTCTTTGTAGAATCTCTTAAAATTTGAGCATTATTCCGTGCAAAGACAATAAGAAGTGCTTAAGTATTCAAAAGTTTTAATGTATTTTAAAAAGACGTTCTTATTTTATGTACCAATGTAACTGGTAAATGGTTCTGTATAATTTTATGAACTTGTTTAAAATCTGGTTACTCTCAGGTAGTGGACTAGATTTTGATTTAAAAATGCTGATTTTTGTCTTTGTGATCAGCTATGTTCGTAAACCTGTGCCAGAGTAGCACAGCAGATTTTTTTTTTGCAGGAAACAAAACAATGGAAGCATCAGAATATATGGAGTTCCATTTAATGTAATTCATTTATGAAGCTTTTTTTTTATAGAACAGGTAGACAAGGTAATGAATGTGGTGTTTGTTAACACTTGCCTTTATTGGTCGGCACATTGAGTATAGGAGTTGGGAGGTCATGTTGCGGCTGTAGAGGACATTGATTAGGCCACTTTTGGAATAGTGTGCAATTCTGGTCTCCTTCCTATAGCAAAGATGTTGTGAAACTTGAAAGGGCTCGGAAAAGATTTACAAGAATGTTGTCTGTGTTGTTGGAGGGTTTGAGTTAGGGAGAGGCTGAATTGGCTGGGGCTATTTTCCCTGGAGCATTGGAGGCTGAGGGGTGACCTTATAGAGCCTCATAAAATCAAGAGGGGCATGGATAGGGTAAATAGGCGAGGTCTTTTCCCCGGGGTGGGGGAGTCCAAAACTAGAGGGCATAGGTTTAAGGTGAGAGGGGAAAGATTTTAAAAAGGACCTGAGGGTGCAACTTCTTCACACAGACAGTGGTGTGTGTATGGAATGAACTGCCAGAGGAAGTGGTGAAGGCTGGTACAATTACAACACTTAAGGCATCTGGATGGGTATATGAATAGGAAGCTTTTGGAGGGATATGGGCCAAATGCTGGCAAATAGGACTATATCAGCATGGATGAGTTGGACTGAAGGGTTTGCTTCCATGCTGTATGACTCTATAACTTGCTGACTTAATGTTTTCACTGCAATTTGTCATTAAATATTTCCAATATGCAAGTAATTTGTGGCTGTTGATAACATGATCCTTCATTTTTGTGGTTTTTAACCCATCAGTCCTGGTGAGACCATGCTGCCTGACTGTGCAAATGATAAAAGTCACCTGGAAATGTACAGATCCAGCATCCTCCAATTCTTACCTATCACGTCACTCCTTCTTTAACATTTCTTCCTTTATGTTCACTTGTTTGCTCTCTCTGTTCACTTGTTTGCTCTCTCTCTCTCTCTCTCTCTCTCTCTCTCTCTCTCTCTCTCTCTCGGGAGGACTAATGTCCTGTGTTCTCTAGAAAGTTTCACAGTTTGGTGGACGTGACCACGCTGAGTGTGGAGGAAAGCGTAAATTTCAGTTGCCATGTCAGTCTTGACTCTACTGTGACCTGAACAACAATGACTGTGGAAGTTTAGAGCCTTTATTTGCCTATGTACTGTTTGCTTTACACTTCCTCCAGTGACCCAATGACCTTCCCCATAAGTCACTACTGCATTCCCTGAGCTGCCTCCTAAATTTTGTTCCTCAGGCTGCTTGTAACTCAGTCCCTTCAGTATCTTAAATCAGCCACCCCTCCTATTTTCTCCCCCTCTTCGACATCCTCCACTCGCACCAATTCTATTACCCTCCTTTGCCTCTTAACATTGTCAACAAACGTGCTACTAATTATTTTAGGTGAGTGTGATGGGAAAAACTCTTTTTGTACTTGAATAATTTGTTGCCAATCAGTTTTCACGTAAACTTTAAATTGATTAACTATTGTCAAAATTTGTAATGAGCATTGATTTAAAAATTAACTCTGTTAAAAGCTTTGTACAAAAACATATGGTAAATCACCTGCAATTGACCCCATTTATCCCTGGCTGGCAAAGGAAGTAACAATTTTATCACGCTGAGATCCTTTTTGGTATTTTCTTTCTCTAGTCCATTTCACCACTATTGAGCTGTGTGTTCCTCACCATTTAATCCAGGTTTTGCTTGAACAATGAGTAGATCAAGTTGTGAAAACTGTTGGCTTCAAAGGCAGCATTTGGAGAGGCAGTTCCTTAAATATGGAAAAAGTTACGATGTATGGAGAAGGCAAACAAAGACTGGTGTTGCTTTGTCTCGTTCAATGATGGTGAGCAAGTGTGTCTAGCCCTACTCTACATCCAGGAGTGAAATCCATTCTCCAAGTTCTATCTTCAAACTCTGTGTTTTTACTACATTATATGCATTGTGGAAACAAACTCTGCTCGAGACCGAAGAATCATCATAGAATCTCTACAGTGTGGAAACAAACCCTTCAGCTCAACAAGTCTACACTAACCCTCTGAAGAGCATCCCACCCAAACCCATCCCCCGTAACACTGCTTTTCCCATGGCTAACACGCCTAGCCTGCACATCCCTGAATGCAGTTGCCTGAGGGTGGAATCGAACCCAGGTCCCTGGTGCTTTTGAGGCAGTAGCGCTAACCACAGAGCCACTGTGCCGCCCTATGTACAGCAGTGCTGGTGAAATGGACCAGAGAAGAACTGTTGAGGTGGATCTCGGTCTTGTAAGACTGCTTGCTTTGGCTGGGACTTCTAGGCCTGTAGGAGCAAATTATTGCAGACAATGGAATCTGTACTGAAAACAAACGCTAGAAATCAGTTGGTCAGGCAGCAACTGTGGAGAGAGAGCAAGCTAATGTTTCGCATCTAGATGACTTTATCAGAGCTGATGTGAAATGTGGAGGGGGCAGCATTTATTGTCCTTATCTGGAAAGTGCATGCATTTAGCAGGGTTCTTGATGACAGATAAGGGAATTCTGACCGTCCAGACTGGAGTGATTACTGTCTGACTCAGTTTAAATGATACTGAAAACAACAAATGCTGGAGATCATAGAGGGTCAGACAGCATCCATGGAGAGAAAGAAAGCTAACGTTTTAAGTCTAGATGACTCTGCACCAGAACTGAACTGAAGTGTGGAGGGGGCAGCATTTAATTTATTATTTTCAGAACTTAAATGATCATTTTTTTAAAATCATGGAAGCCTATTCACCTTGAATTACCTTGTTCCTTAAACAGCAGTTTCTGTAGACCTGCCCAGTTAGATCGCACCTTGATGCACTTACTCAATCAGATACACAGTGTTATATTTATCATGCCATTTTGAATGGCAGACTTAAATGTACCAGGTTGATATCTTGAAAAGAAGATGGTAATCCTGGCACAGCATTAATTTAATGTCCTTACCATGCTTGACCTTTTGGGAGTCAAATAAAAGCACTTCAAATATGAATTCCCATGTGGTGTCCCTATCAAAGAACAATGAATGAAGGTGATATTGATGAGTCGGTATGCTGCCATGTGTTAAACATTAGCCGACATTTGTTGCTTCACTGAGAATTAATCTGCACCGATTGTAAGGAATCCTGCCTGTCTGTCTTGCGTGTGAACCCAGGGCTACAAGACTCTGCCATTGGCTTTGGTCCAGCATAATCATTTTTTTTCCAGTCCAGGTGGTGAAGCAACTGATATTGTTGTCCTTGGAGCAAAGGTAATTGAGGGGTGATTTGATAGATATCTAGAGCGTTAACAGATCAGGAAGGTAGGCAAAGAAAGTCTGTCTCATTAGACGTTGATGCATGAACCAAGGGGAAATCCGTTTAAGCTTTTGGACAAGAAGTACATGGATGATAGGAGGGAAAAACTTATGCAGCAAGTAGTAACAACTTGGAAGTTACTGCCAGGAAGATGATGATGATTTTGATGATAATGATGAAAGGATATTTGATAGGCCCTTAAAAATAAGCCTGGAGGGATACTGGGATAATGATTTGATTGTTTCTATAGGAAGGATGAATATGATGGGCTGAACGGTCAGCACCTAGGCCAAAATGACTTTGATTATAGTGTTAAAAGTTGAGTGATTTATTCCAATAGTGTGCTAAAATCAAATAAAGAGCTTTTAATGTGGCACCAAAAGCATCCCAGCATGTTAGATCCAATATGTTAATGCTGCAAAACTACAAATTAGTTTAAAAAAAAATGAAATAATTGTTGTTGATTTTGTTTTCAATTGTTGTAGACTTGCTGGGCTTTGCAGTGAACACCAATCAGGTTACAGGTGCTGGGAATGGGATCTGTTGTTGTACCAGGAGACAGATTGGAAGTAACTTTTTTATTAAAATGAGTCCCTGGATTGGACACCAACTAGAAAGGATGTCTTTGCACATGCACAATCCAGTCTCCAGTCTCTCTGGTGCTATTTTGAAACAAATACAGAAATCTTGGAATGTTTTGGCACATGTTTTGCCCGTAGCAGGTCATGAAGACCTCCATGAGATGACTGATTAGTTAGTAACTAGGTTTGAGAGTGATATTGATAGTACTGTAGCCAGGTGCAAGAGTGATGTTGGCAGTATTGTAATAACAACGGTTAACAGTGATATTGACAGTAGTCCAGTAACCAGGTGTGAGAGTGACAACACTGTCTCGGTGGTGGTCTAGAAACAGCTGTGTAGCTGATCCAGCTGTTTATAAATACTTTGAGACTTAACTCCTGGAAGAAACTATTAGCAGGAAAGGCTATTCAAGTTCATACTTCCTGTGTGCTACTTTGTCATGCACAGAACATTTATTTTGCTCATTTCCACATATTAGACTCGAATCTGATCTAACATTTTTCAGCTGCACCCTTTTATCGATTTAATATTAAACTCCTCCAACATCAACTTTGCTAGAATTAACTGGCTACCTTCAGCATAACAATTGAAGCTATCTATACATCAACAAATAACAGTAAGGGACTACTGATATGTAATGATTGATTTTACTTATTGTCATGTGTATTTATTACACTAAATAAAAGTGAAAAGTGTTGTTTGGTGTTGCCACTGTTTTAGGTGCCATTTTAAAATACAGACTATAAAGCCAGAAAAATAAAATAATGAAGTTCATCCTACAGTCTTATCTCTGTAAAGTTTAGGTTGAGATAGTAAGAACTGCCAATGCTGGAGTCAGATAACAGTGTGGAGCTGGAGGAACACAGGCCAGGCAGCATCAGTGGAGCAGGAAAGCTGACGTTTCGAGTCGAGACCCTTCTTCAGAAATGGGGGGCTCCTATTTCTTTCTAGCTCAGCTCCTCCACTCCAATGCCTCGAGTCCCTGCTGCTAAACTGATCGCTCTGTTGCAACTGAGCTTCGCTGTGTGGCTGTCACTAAACAGAGTTGCCCTTCTCTGGCACCATTTTGCTTTCAACACTGCCACCACGAAGGAAATTTGGTATGTCCCTACAGAAGCTCACCAACACTTACAGATGCACTGTAGGAAGCATTCTAACTGGATGCATCACGGCTTGCTACAGCAACTGCTCTGCCCAGAAGTGTAAGAAACTACAGAGAGTTGTGAACACAGCCTAGTCCACTACCCAAGCAAACCTTCCATCCATTGGCTCCATCTACACTTCATGCTGCCTTAAAGGCAGCTGACATCATCAAAGACCCCGCCCACCCTGGTTATAACCTCTTCCGTCAGGGAGGAGATACAAAAACTTAAACACACGTCCCAACAGGTTAAAGAACAGCTTCCCCACTGTTATCAGACTTCTGAATAGACCTGTCAAATTCCAAATCTGAAGTTGATCTTGCTTTTTGTGCACTTTCTTTGCAGCTGTAACTTTGTATTCCTCGCTCTGCTCGTTCGCCCTATGATCTTTTCATGGTATGATCTGCCTGTACTACTTGGGAAATGAAACTTTTCACTGTACCAAGGTATAGGTGACCATCATATATCAAGTTGAGCCGAATCATGAGTTCGCATTGGGCCAACCTCACCGATGCAGCTGCTGCTATCGCCGTAGAGTCCTGTTGCTTGGGACCAAACTTGCCAGTATCAGGTGCCTGTGCTGAGCTGTGGGCATGGAGCGTCGGCTCCGCCTGCGAGCCTTGACCAGGGGATTAAGCCTGGAACCTGCTCCGCCCACGCTAGGAGACCTCAGGCTGAGGCGGTGCCACGTCTACCTCATTCAGGTGTTGCTGGCAGATGCCTCCCCTTCAACTTCTTCTGGGTCTTGCTACTACCTGGGCCCGTGCCACCATCTTCATCTGCTCTTCCACGCCTGGCCCGCTGTCGCTGATGCCACTGCAACTGTGGCTTTAAAGGAAAAAGAAGAAAAGCCAAGGGGAAAAAAAAGACAAAAGGACAAGGCCTGGGCTCAGTAGCCCAAATACTGCTACCCCACTGCTGACTTTGTGCAAGAACAATATTGCCGCTGAATGACAAGACCTGTAATGGGAATTCTGTTGACAGTGATTTGTGAAATCAGAATAATTTGTGAGTGTGTGCGCCTGTATATATCTGCACATTTACAAGATGGAATAACTATTTCACCTATTAATCATGCTTTGTGTTTGCAAGTATGCTGTCTGAGAATTGACTCCACCCACTTCATTTTCAGAGGGACTCATAGTGCATTAATGCCCCTAAATCCTAAAGATGATGGAGCACAAATCCAAGATATTAGTTGTCTCCATTGTTTGCTCCCTGTTGCAAACAGACCAGCACAGTTAAACCAGTGTATTTGGAGTGTTAACATCTAACTTTATACCTGTAAGCTTGTGCCCTGTGAGGATTCTTTTGTGCATACTTTCTTTAGAAGGAATTAATCACCTTGGCCTTAACTGCTTGTGTGATGGAGAGTGAGACGTTTGATTTTCAGATGTATTGTCATGCACACAATCTTAGTGACAGCATGAATTAGTGCCATAAAGGTTGTAATTCACGGATATGAAGCCAGGTCATAATGCTCATTGATTGTGGTTGTACCAGGTAATTCTTAAAGATATTTAGTTCCTGAGGGAGAAAATTCAAAGCTGAGAGATTTTCAATCCTTAAGCGAATCCAGGGTTATGAGGAAAAGTGGAGCTGTGGATTATCAGATCAGCAATGATCTCATTGAATGGCATAGCAGACTCAGTGCTAAATGTTCTACTTGTGCTACTGTGGCTTCTTATCTTACGATTTTGAAGCCGTGACAACTTACTCAGTGCCTCTTGGCATCAAAAACACTGCATCCTTTTCACCACAAATGATAGGTGTTTTGGCAATGTCCACAGTCTTGACAACTACAGGAAGGCTGAGCCATCAATTGTGCCAGTTAAGGCTTTGACTTTTATTCTTGGAGACTTTGAAGAAATCTATTTTAAAAACAGGTCATCCAGTTTTTGGTTAAATATAAAGTTCAATTCCCTTTATATAATGAGCATCCTGGTCAGCACAAGTTTGATGTGGGAAGCTAGTTTTTGTTTAATACTTTAATGACCAGGTTTATTGAATTTGAGAGTTATAATGAATTTCAGACTTGCACTGTGCATCACCTGAGTGTCATCAAGTACCATTTTACTTTAGGTTTTGTGTTCTTTTCCATTAATCTGTAGCAAATACCAATAAAAACATGAAAATTATCAGCACCCCATGCTGTCTTTGATATAGAAATTGCTCTATATATCTAGCTAATGTGATTTTGAGCTCACTGTTGAAGTGAATGCTCCTCTTTCCTAATCATTTAGGAAATACAAAACTTTTTTATTATTGGTTTTACCATGAACGGTAACAATTTCTGCAAATCCTTTATTTTCTAATTATAAGTTAAATGGTTAACAGTAATGCATTGCTGTAGTTCGGCTTTTGTTGCCTTCTTAATTTTAAGTCGTCATTATTTAATTACAAATTGTGGTTTTTATAGCTTGTGCTATAGTACAGGAAATGTCAACTTGGAAACTACAATGTCATATTACCAGACAAGGACTTAACACATTTGGATATTGTTGCATTTTGTGTCACTTCACTGGATCCCTTGTAAATAAGCTGATCAATGCTGTTGTTAAAACAGTAGATACAGGTAAGGAGATATCAGAAAGGAACATTAACTATTTAGTAAGGTTACATCATAACTTCAAAGGTTACCAGTGTATTGTGTTACAATTGTGCCAGCAGGTAAAATACTGTAGCAATATCCAGGATTAAGCATGCCGCTTCAAATATGTCTGTAGAGCAAAATAACTTCTGTTCCATGGGCATTTGTACAACCCTTTTCAATGCAGAATAATTTGATCTCCAGCCAGCTTTCTGTTCAAAAGCTCCATAGGTTCCAAACTTGTTTCTCTTCTGGATTGTATCTCTTGAGCTAAATTGTTGCTGAGAGCAGTAGGTAATTGCCATCTTTGCCTGTAGACGGTAAAGCCCTCACTGTGGCACTAAACCTGACTTCATGTGGAGGAGTTGTGAAGCCGCTGCACATAATCAGAGAGGGGGCCAAAATATATAGGCCACATCTTTTCAAGATGTACACAAAGGGCAGTGCAGAGGATCAAAGGCTCAGATTTGAGACTTTGTTTCACAGGCACTGAAATCCACTAATGTCTGGTCTGGATCAGTGGTGTTTTGCTGGACAGACTACATCAGGCAATGTGCTCCAGCTGCTGTTTTGACTGAAGATGATGGGTGGTGAGAAGTTAAATAAAGAAAGTTGTTGTACGATGAATTCTGCACAGACCAAAAAAAGTACGTGCTTCATTTCTGTTCATTTGCTGAAGATTTGGAAGGTAATGGATAAATGATGGGTTTCATGTCAAAGGAAGAAAACACACGTGTAGTAGTCATGATTTAATGTTACTGCTTTTCGTCAATGAATTCAATCATTGTCCCAGTGCAAAGTAGTACTGTGTCTCCTAGTGTTAAAATCTAGTATTCTAGAGCTTCATGTGTCCTTGCCACAGACAGTTAATTGAATACTGCACAAGACACAGAATAAATTCAAGGTCTGCAAATTGGAGTTGTAAGTGAACAAACTGAGAAACAAATGTTGGTCTGTTGAAGCTCTGTCATTAGATCTCATCAGTGCACTTATTACTGTAGAATTGAATCACCCTGAGTTTGTTTGGGATCATCAGTTCTTTGCATCTATTTTTTGTCCCAAAGGTTGCTGTGAATGGGCGCTGAAATGATTCTTAATCCTGGCTGTTCTATAAAGTGAAAATCGAGAATGTTACCATTTCAGGAATACTTTTGAGAGCCGCAAAGTGGAACAAGATGATGTGCTATAAGGGGATAATTGAAAATAGAAAGTTCTACTGTCTCATCCTGTTGAAGGTTGCCCTGTTTCAAAGCATGTAAACTTTTATTGTGTACCCAACGTAACATTCCTTGCTAATTAAATAAGTAAATTAATAATTTAGTGTATTTATTTCTTCAGTCTATTTAATTGCATTTTGAATTTCCATAAAATATTTAAACAATAAAATGAGTTAATAGTATCAAATCTATAAATCAATCTTGTTCAATATCTTCAATGGCATCTCTGACTAAGTTCCAGCCTTTCTGTAGCCTATGATACTGATACTATTGGCCATCCCCTCTTCCAAAACCCCTGTGTGCTGCAGCTCACTGAGGTTATCATTGTTTTCTTCCACTCTCTTAATTATTTGCAAAAAGGGTTTCTTCAACCAATAGCTTCCCCCCTCCTGGCCTTGCATTATTACTTTTGGGGAATACCCCCATCTTTCAGTCTTCAGTTTCTAACCTTCCAGGATTATCCTGGAGTCCCATAGACTTGAAAATGAGTCTCCAGGATACTGCTACCATCTGGAGATTGGTTTAATGTTTTTTCTTTGTCACCCCCTTGAACATTTTTCTTGACCAGATATGAATGATATTGAAAATTTGTTTTTCCAAAAAGGGCTTTTTAATAGACAGTTGAGCATTTTCCAATTGGATAATGATTCATTTGTATTCTAGTTGACAAATGAGGTCAGTGTGTCACCAGGATGGATGTGTTGGTGGACAAATGTTTACAGCATGGGGTCCAGTCATGTGACATTATCACTAGGAATATGTTTATCCACAGTTGGTAGTCCTAGCCAAGTGGTGTTCTCCTTCACGTCTGTCTGCAGTTACAAGCATTTCTTATGTGACGTGATAGTTTTATTATTGTGTGAAATGGCTATAGAAAATCGCGAGACTGTACAGTAGAAAGTTTGCATTATCCAAACAGTGTCCACGGTTCATCAATTGTGTTACAACCAAGTTGCATTAACAAAACATGCGTTATAGCAGAAATAACTCTGAGCATCAGCTATTTTTGAGCTACCCTTCTACCTCGGGTTTGCCTGGTGTCCAGTGTTGGATCTCCCTCTGGTAAAGATTTCAGCCACCAATAGCACCTTCCTGTCTGGTCGGAGATTTGGGTTGAACTTGACAGCTCACCACCTCTGTCCTATTTTAACATGTTTCAATTCTGACTGTACAGTCTCTCTCATAGATTTTGTCCAGTGATGCTAATATTGTCAGCCTCGGTTGATTTGGTTTTAACTCACCTGACTATTGTCCTCAGATTCAGCTGTTCCAATGCTCTGCTGGTTGACTGCCTATCCTCTATATTCGGTGACCTTCAATGCCTCTGAACTTTTGCAGCTCATGTCCTATCATGCATCAATTCCTTGCCTATCACGCTGCTCTTTCTGACCTCCTTCAGTTCGTCGACCCCTAATTTGACTGAAATTAAAATTCTCCTCTGGCTTTCAATCATTTTAATGACCTCATCCCTCCCTATCTTTCAGCTGCTTAAATTCTTATCAACACTTGTCTTCCTGGGCAACCCTGTTCTCTTGTGTCCCACCCCAACCTCCCAAAACCTTCAAACATGGAACCGTGTCCCTTGACTGTTCCATCTCGCCTTGTGTAATGTTGCATACTGGCAAGAAATTCTAATTTAATTTAAGGCACTACTTTTTTTTTCAAAACTGGAACAAAATGTGAAACTAACTTGGCAGACATGGTCTTTGTGACTATGCCAGTGCCTCTCATTTCAATGTTTGTCTAACCTGATGAAGAATAGAGCTGTGTAATTCATACAGCCTTAAGTCTATGAATGTGCTTTGTGTTAATGCACAACTGAATCTAGGGTTGCTGGTAACCGCTGTGTGTTAATGGTTAACTAACTAGCCTCCTCACAGCATGGGGTAGGTCAAACAATAGAAGAAAGCTCCAAGTCTGTCTTTTCTCTGAATTGATGCTGAAAGATCAAATTTCACTTAAAGCAGGGTGGTAGAGATTCACGCAAGGTCTGAAGCAGAGTCTCAGAATAAGGGCCCACACACTTAAAACCAATGTGAGGAAGAATTACTTGCGGGTTGTATGGAATTCTTTACCTTAGAGGGTCATTGAGGCTGGTCATGACGTATTCAAGGCTGGGATAGATAGATTTCAAATCCATGAGGGAATCCAGGGAGAGGCGGGAAAGTGGAGTTCAGGATTCTCAAGTCATCCATGATATCACTGGGGGACTCGATTGGCTGAATGACCTTCTATGCCTTATGAGGTTTGGAGGGATATGGACCAGGAGCAGGCTGGTGTGACTAATGTAGTTTGGGAACAGTTGGCATGAACTCGTTGGACCAAAGGGTTTGTTTCCATACTGTAAGACTATATAAACTATCCAGATAAAAAGAACCAAAATTCTTGCTCTGTATTTGCTTTTAAAAAGAAGTGTAACTGAGCACACATGACAGTTTTGTAGCCTTGACAACACTGAGGTGAAGAGATGGAAATCAGCTGGGGCTGTTGCCAATTTTCTTTTATTCATTTGTGGGATGTGGGCATTGCTAGATGGCCAGCATTTATTGCCCATCCCTAGGTGCCCTTGAGAAGGTCCACCTGCTGTGGGTTGACCCACAGTGCTATTGGAGAGGGAATTCCAGGATCTTGACTCCGTGACAGTAAAGGAATGGTGATTATAATTCCAAGTCAGGATAGTGAGTGGGTTGGAGGGGAACTTGCAGGGAGTGGTGTTCCCGTGTATTTTGTTGCCTTTGTCCTCCTAGATGAAAGCGGTCATGAGTTTGGAGTGTCAAATTAGTCAAATTCCTGATTGAAGGGTCCCAACCTGAAACTTCGACTTTCCTGCTCCTCTGCTGCCTGACCTCCTGTGTTCCTCAGTTCCACACTGTATCAACTCTGATTTCCAGTACCTTCAGTTCTTGCTATCTCCCGTGGATTTGGAAGGTGCTGTTTTGAGGATGCTGGATGAAATTGTCATTCATGGATCCCTGATGTAACTTGGTTCCACAGTCATATTGGTGGGATTGGGATTGCATTGACTGTGAGGTTCTCCAGGATGAATTTGTTTTCTTTGCCCCACGTTTAACCGTAATGTTAAATCTTGGCAGCTGTGGAAGCATATCGTCTATAAGACAGAATTGAATGGGGAAAACAGCTGGTCAAAATGAAATGTCTTCCTTCATTAATTTGTATAGCATGTGTGATGCCATATGGTTTAAAATTGAGAGACGCAACTCATAAATTTCCCTTTGTTCTTTTTAGAAATGAATGTTTATAGGTTAAATATTATTTAAATGGGTAAACAAATTAATGTTTAGAGTTCAAAGCAAGCATTGGCATTCCAATTTATTATTGTTGGTGTGAAACTCCTGAATATGTTTTTTCCCCCTTGGGCTGTAACTGTATGGATTTGCTCCCCCCTCCCCTGAATCAATGTTGTTTTTCCATTCAAAAAGCTTTTGAATTAAATGTTTGAGGAGATTTATCGCCAAGTATTTTGTTTCTTGGCTTCATCTGCAACGAGAGGGAGTCTAATCGCTTTCCCTCAGCATCCAACGTATCGTTACAACCATGGATGTCCCCCACACCCTGAGTAGCTTTCGAGGGGTGTTTGCTGTTGACCTGAATATTTGCTGGACCAGTTCCACAAATACCAGAGCAGGTCAGAGATTGTGTTTTCTGATGCTCTTAGTCCAGCTCCTGACTCTCCAGTGCAAGGCTTCCCAAGGTTGGGGCCGGAATTTCAAGTGCATTCGTGAGCTTCATGGCATCGATGGTGAAAATGGAACTTCAAGTTATAACAGCAGTTCTCCCCAGTCGAGAAAACCAATATTCTCAGCACAAACACCTCCCAAACCCCCTCTGCTGTGACTGAGGAGTCATGACAATTTTTTGGAGCCTTGAGATGGAAGTCACAGTAAAGAAAACAGTTTGGGAAGCACCGTTCAGTGCATCTCCAAAGTGGGCAAGGCATGAGGCATAAGTGTAATGGAATGATGCTCTGCAGCTACCTATATGGATGCAACCACACTGCAACACCTTAGTTGTGACTAGGATGCAGAGATCCTTCAGCATGATCTCGACAGGTTTGGTGAGTGGACAAATCGATGGCAGATGCAGTATTATTTTAGATAGATGTGAGGTTATTCATTTCGGAAGCAAAAGCAAGAAAGCAGATTACTACCTGAATGGCTGTAAATTGGGAGAGAGGAGTGCACAGCGGGACCTGGGTGTCCTTGTGCACCAGTCACTGAAGGTAAGTATGCAGGTGCAGCAGGTGGTAAAGAAGGCAAATGGTACGTTGGCCTTTTCTTGCGAGAAGTTTAGAGTACAGGAGCAGGGATGTGTTATTGCAGTTGTACAGGGCCTTGTTGAGGCCACACCTGGAATGTTGTGTGCAGTTTTGGTCTCCTTTTCTGAGGAAAGATGCTCTTGCTCTCGAGGGAAGTACAACAAAGGTTTACCAGGCTGATTCTGGGGATGGCAGGTCTGACGTATAAGGAGAGATTGACTGACTAGGTTAGGATTGTTTTCACTGGAGTTCAGACAAATGAGGGGGTTCTCATAGAGACTTATAAAATTCTAACAAGACTGCACAGGGTAGATGCAGGTTGGATGTTTCCGATGGTGGGTGTGTCCAGAACCATGGGTCAAAGTATGAGGATTTGGGCTAGACAATTTAGGATAGAGATGAGAAGACATTTCTTCACCCAAAGAGTGATAACCATGTGAAATGTATTACCACAAGAAGTAGTTGATGCTAAAACATTGAATGCATTCAAGAGGTGACTAGATATAGCACAGGGTAAATGGGATCAAAGGTTATGGGGAGAAAGCATGTTTAGGCTATTGAGTTGGATGATCAGCTGCGATCGTGAAGAATAGCAGAACAGGCTTGAAGGGCTGAATGGCCTTTCCCTTCTATCTTCTATGTTAACCTGGCATAGTCCAACACACAGTATTTTGCTAGATTGGCAACCCATCTTCCAGCGCTAGTAGCGACACCTTCCTACCATCATTATGCAGTGGCTGCAGTGCCTACTATCTACAGGGCATGCCATAGCAACTTAACCTGTGAAGGAAATCTTGGCCTTTTTCAAGTCTGTGACATGGTTGACCTCTACCACTTTTGTGACACTGACGTCATTGGCCTCAAAGTGCACAAATCTGGCATTGCCACTATTTGTCATTCCTCCGTTGCCATGGCATCAACATATTGGAATGTCATAAAACCTTCACCACATGGACTGCAGTGATGCCAGCTGAAGACATATATCACCAATGTCTCAGGGGCGGGGTGCAAATGAGGACAGACTGTGAGTGGTGACCCTGCCAGTGACCTACATAATACAGGAATAAATGTTTACAAATATTGACTTCGTGATTTCAGACACTGGGACCAGTTACTTGCACGGGGAAATTCTTTCGCTGCTCCGTGTATTTTATTAACTGATGGGGCATGTAGCCAAGCAGAGCAACCCAAGGTCATTCCTACAAGCTGACAGGAAATGAATGACTATGATGAGCCCTGATCAATTTCACCTCCTGGGAAACCACCTGGTTTTTGTTTAACATCTCCCTGAGGCGAGAGGAGAAATCTGTAGCATGAGGAACCTCTGGGCTAATTTTCTTCCTGCCCCACCACAGGCCAACCCAAGCAATTAACCGAGCGGATACCCCAGAGAGGTTTGGTACAGGATAGCTCATTAGTTTTTGATTCCATTATTTGTTAGAGAGCTGGCCACAAAATGGCTCCAATTTATTAACATGTTTTTGGATTAATGTTTTTATGATTAATGCAGGCTGGAAATGCTCAGCAGGATTGGCAGTGGCTATAAAGGGAATAACAGCATTTTACTTTTCAGAATGATTGAACCTTCATCAGAAATCTCTCGCTCTGCCAACCAGTGTTTTTAGTATTCCTCTTTTTTTTTTAGAAAAGTTCCTTGACAGGACTTGGATGTCATTGGCTAGGCTGGTATTTATTGTCCATCCCTGATTTGCCCAGATGGCAATTCAGAGTCCACCTATGGTCTGGAGTCATAAGTAGTCCAGACCAGGAGAAGGATGGCAGATTTCCTTCCCAGAAAGGACAACAGTGAACAAGCTGAGTTTTTCCTGACAACTATGGTTTCATGGTCATCATTAGACTCTGAATCCCAGATTTTTATTGAATTCAAACTCCACCACCTGCCATAGTGGATTCGAACTCTGGTCCCCAGAGCATTACCTGGGTCACTGGATTAATAGCAGAGTGATAATGCTACTAGGCCATCACCTCGTGTGCAAATGCTATGTTGACAAATGCATTATATCTGATTTTTGAAACTAGGTTATCATGCAGAAACTACCTTTCAAATTGAACAAACGAACTTACATTTTATATACTCTTTTCTGGTTTTGCATCTGAAGTATAGTCACATTTGTTTTGTAGATAATAGTCTTTATGTACAGCAAAATCCAACTAACAGAGGGAATGCAGGTGTCCTTTACCTAATTTGCCATCCTAAAAGGAGCCACCTCTTGACTGTACAGTGCTCCCTCAGAGCTCTGGTAAGGTGATACATAAACATGTTGAGTGTTCTGGTTTGGGACTTGAACTGTAGCTGGATGACTGAAGCACTGTGACAAGCCAGTACTTGCAATACCACAAAGTTCAAGCGAACACCACAAAGAATGTAATATATTCTCAACACAAAAGCAGAAATTTGCCTGATTATCATCAACTCCCAATACCTGACTGAGCGCTCAAAATTGTTTTTACATCTCAAGCCAAGCCAATTTATTAGTCACTTTCTATATCTCAGTCCCCTCCCCACACTCTCCCATACAAAGTGTCAAACAGCCCCATGGGGCTGTTTATCTTCCACCTTATTTAGAGTTGGACGTTCAGATTTTTTTGGTTAAAAATTAAAAGGATTGTATGGGAAGACACTAGTTGTTTATGTTTAAGATTGATATCTCCAGACCCAGAAAGCATTCACCAAAATATTAGGGAAGGCAATGGCGAAGTGGTAATGTTGCTAGACTAGTAACCCAGAGCCCCAGGGAAGTGTTCCTGGAATATAGGTTTGAATCTAACCATGGCAGCCATTGTGGACTGTCATAAAAACCTATTTGGTTCTCTACGGTCCTTTTAGGAAAAGAATCTGCCATTTTTGTCTACTCCAGCCTATGTATGACTGCAGACCTTCAGCAATATGATTGACTTCTTAGTATTTTCTTGGCACTTTAATGTAGGTGACATCCCATGACAGCCCCATCCAATGAATTAATAATTGCATTTTTTGGGAACCATAAACTGCTGTGAGTTAGTGAAATGTCATTACTCAAGCACCCATTGGTTGTTTAGATTGGCCAAACCTATGATATCTCCTTCTCTCATTCCATTCCAGCTCTCTCCAAGTTCCATTCACCCATCAGCTCTGTCTTTGCTTGCTTACATTGGCCCCAATCCAGTAACCTCTGAATTAGGCCCTTGTCCATGAACCCTTTGCAGATTTGTAACTTTGAGAGTCCTTGTGATGACCAAATATTCCAGCGATCTTCAATGTTAAGAAAACTGCTTGTAGCCTGTCTGTAGAGATGTGGAAGAAAATGCAAATTTTTGTCTTCCTATCTCAGAATCGAAGCAAGTACTCCCACCTCCATTCCCAACACATGCACATGCCCACACATTTCATGGTCTTGGTATTGGTCCCTCTCTGGTAATACATTGATCAGCCATGCTCTCACTGGCCAAACTAAATGGGATTAAATGGTCTACTTTTATTTAAATATTCCTGAATCAAAACTATTGAGATTTGGTCTTGTTTTCCGGTCAGGGAATGTGATTTATTTTGACTTGGAGCAAAATATTTGGTTCTCCTCCTCCACCTTTTTAGCTTTCTGTGAGTCAGATGCTATTAAAGGACTGTTGCTATTTCTCATTAGTGGTTTAAAAAAAAACAAGGGGTTTCCTGGAGTCTGGTTGAGCAACTGTCTACTAGACAGTGATGCATTCAATGAAGGGATTTCAGGTTCTATGGTTGTCTCAGCTAGTTATGGCAGGCTACATGGTACCTGACCTGGTAATATAAAGGGGAGTTGGAAACTGACAGCTACTAGCTTGGTCTTTTTTTTTCGCCTTCATTTTTTTTTCCTTCAAAACACATTTTGCTCTCCTGGTATTCACACCTTGTTAGGATACAAATACACAACTTCCTGGTGTCTTTTAATAACCCCTCGAGCTTTAAGCCACATGTTCTGCTTTTCAATATCATTTGTTGAGAGTTTGTTCATCTGACTGCCAGTCAATATCTTTAATGGAAAGATTGGCCTGCTCATTTGCAGAGAGATATCTTCCTCGTGAGCTGTATTTATTCAGGAATTTTTAAGTTGCAGTTTTAAGTAATTGGAGAAAATCTAGCAAAAAATTACTTTCAGGCCCGCCGTGAAAATATCTGAAGAACGAGCATGGATTTGAACTGTATTCCCCTTTTGTGCTGACAACGTGCAGGCCTCGAGTGGAAGCTGTCGTTTCCACAGCAGACAGACCTGGAGTAGATTCCGAGAAATCTGTGCTAAATGTGCTGGAGAGGCTATAGTGTCAGCCTGTGGGCTGGCTCTGCACCTGACCTCCATCTCCCTGAGGAAGAAAGTGAAAAGGGAATCTCGCCAAAATATTACCCATAAAAAAAAAATGAGTGAAATGCAAAACATGTTAGCAAAGGTTTGCTTTCTCTCCAGTGCTCCCTTCTGAATGTCTTTTTTTTTTCCCTCCCCGAGAATGAGTAATGTCTGTTTGACAGGCAAGTTATGGCCAATAATTTTTTTTCTGAACCATGCACCATGCTGAGCTTGCCTATTGCTCACAAATGAGGCATGCAGTTTGAATTCTTTTTTTAAAATGTCAGTTAAAATTTTCACCTTAAGCTTCAGTCTTGCTGCCACAGCACCATAGTCTTCCAGGCCATGAAGAGTTTAGCACCTGATGTTTGTGCAATTTTTCTGAAAAGGAAACTGTATATGTTGTGATAACAAGGTGTAGAGCTGGATGAACACACCAGGCCAAGCAGCATTAGAGGAGCAGGAAGGCTGACGTTTCAGGCCTAGACCCTTCTTCAGAAATTCTTCATTTCTGAAGAAGGGTCTAGGCCCGAAACAACATCGGCCTTCCTGCTCCTCTGATGCTGCTTGGCCTGCTGTGTTCATCCAGCTCTACACCTTGTTATCTCAGATTCTCCAGCATCTGCAGTTCCTACTATCTCTGTATATGTTGTGACCATTTTACAATTTTCCCTTGATTGCTGTTTCTTCTGCTTAATAACCGGTAATCCAATGTTTGTCTCCTTGTTTGCACCAAGTCAATTCACAACCTGATGGTCATAGAGTAAACATCCAGATGTTGTCAGATTGCAGCAAGATTTTACACAAAGCGGCTGTTAAGATTAAGTTTAAAAACCTTTTCTGATGATCAGTGGTTAGCTAATGTTCTCAGTTTAATTAGTTGGATTGCCAATGCACGGTGATTCTCCTGATTGTTTTTATTGTTTGTAAAGCACTGATTTCAAATTCTTGTCAAATTACGAACCAAAGTATTCAGAAATCTGAAATAGGGCAAAATAATTTTTTTTTAGAATTTTGTACCGATCCCCTTTTCAACAGAAAATGTTGATCTTTTAACACCATCCATTCACTGTCTGAGATTTACTTTAGTGGGTGAAGTAATCTTAATTTTACTTTAATTTTCTTTCCTCCGAAATGTTGTTTGGAACCAAAAGTTAATGCATGCCCAGTTTTATTGACTATACTGTGGCTGCCATTTGTTTGGCTATAAATTTATAATGCACTTTCTCCCTCTAGCCTAGTTGTTACAGCCCTAGGAGGATCTTGATTGGTTGTGTGATATCCTAGAACATTGGCTTATACCTTTTTCAAAATGGTCCATCCTGTTTATGGCACTCTATGCACCTTGAAGACTTTCAATAGAAATGCTTTGTCAACTGCAGACTCGATTCTTCCAACAATTTCTTGGTTATTCTCTTGTGCTTTATTGACTTTAGTTCATCCAAATCTCTCTTGCCCCTATCATACCTCACTCAGCCATGATGTTTGTGTTAAACACACACGCACACGACACTTCACCCAGCCATAGTATAAACCATAGCCTGAGGAGCTGGCATCATCATGCAGCTTAAATTAAGCTTGAAGTGCCACTGGGCTTTGTTTATCTTCACATTGCGCTGATCCTGCAGTGTTCAAATTCAACGGTACTGCTTCTGAATAGAGTTGTTTTCAAAATGTTCTGGTGACCCAGAGAGCTCATGTCATGCTGCCTCCTAATGTCCCTCACATACATTGCCAAAGTGAAACTAAGAATGCATCTCAATTTCGTGCTGATTTTAAAATCAACCTTTTTCTGTTCTATGACAATTTAGTGATGTCCCATCAGTGTAAGGGCAAATTGTTACCCAAGTAATCACTTTTTATTTCTACATGAAATTGTCATGTAGTTTCTTATTACCCTTATTAGGCTTGCCATTCTTGATTACTAAGTATTGCATCTTTGCTTGCCCTGAATTTTTGCAATATTTCATATCATACTGATGACTAGTTTTTATCATTTGGTCTGCCTTGCCCCAAGACCATGTTTTACACACTCGGAATGTCCTTAATGACAGCTGTACTCCCTCTCTCATCCCTGCTGTAAAATATTTTGTTCCCATTTATTTTCTTGTTCCAATTTCTTCCCATCAGGGAGATTTTGTTCTCCTCTGCTAACTGCCATTTGGCAAGTAATGAGATGCACGAATCATAACACATTCTAATGTTAACTTCAGCTGACATTGAAATATCTTCTTGGAATCGCCATTTTATATAACACAATGTGACGTTAAGACTGACATCTGAAATGAGACGTAGCTGCCAGTGCATCAATGTTGAGAGAAACGTGTGAATTTCTGACTTTAATTTCTATGGTGGGTGTTAGAAATCTACCTTCAGGCTTATTACTCATTTTCTAGGAGTAGTTTTTCTTGTCCTGTGGTTGAGCAAAGCTCTGCTGCTTAATATCAATTATATGTTGTGTAATATTGGCATTTAAGGACTTCGAGACTCCTGAATTAGCTTTAGGTAAGCTACAATCTCCACCTGATGTATGCCTGTGACTAAGTGCTTTAATGTACGCTTACTCCTGCATCTTACTCGGGTACCACCAATTTTGGCACAGAGACAGGGCACTTGAAATGGAAATGCAGCATTTAAGTTGTGGCTGCAGTGGTTACATTATTATCCAGGTTTCTGACTTTGAGTTGGTGAATTTGACGGCTGTATTCTCTGGCAGCTCGGGAGAAAAACTTGTTTGCAATTTGCCTCTCTTTGCCATTTCCGTGGCTGTGGCCCCTTCATATCCCACTTTCCACGTCAGCTTCATTGCCCTTTATGTTCAAAAAAATGTGACCTTATCTTATTGTTGATTAGGCCTCCTGTCTGTAAAGTCTAAGTTCATGACATATCCACAGAAATGAGTATTTCTTTAATTTAGAAATGTAATCAATAAGTGTCACTTGGAAATTACTTTCCTTTGAGGAATGCAGCCCACTATGTGCAAGTTTATTCTTGGTAGTGCCAGAATACCATTCCAGAATCTCATTTAATTTCAGAATAGTCCAGGGAACCGAGATTTTGTATGGACAACATTGACTTGACAAAATCTCAAAGCATCTGGCTCCATTGTGGTGAGGAAGTAGAAAGACAATCGTAAATTTATGTCTTCAAATATATCTACCCTATCACGTCCCCAGGGGTCTTCAACTGAAAATGGGCAATACCTAAGAAAACTTATTCAATGAAAATTTGCTACTGCCAGATATGAACCAAATATTTCTTCAGTGTCCTTTTTCTTCCAGTTACGTATCATGCTGATTCACTAAGTACCTGAATACAGTATGCACATAGAAAAATCTTCCAAATTGTTTGCTTTTTCTTAGGTTTAAGAGCTCAAATGTGTCACAATGTTAGAGTCACAGACCCTTGGGTCCAACTTGTCCAAGCTGACCAGATTTTCTAAACTGCGCTAATCCCACTTGTCTGCACTTTGCCTATATCCCTCTAAACCCGTCCTAATCATATATCTGTCCAAATGTCTTTTTAAATGGTGTAATTGTACCTGTACAATTACTCTGTCCTCTGGTAGCTTGTTCCGTACGTGCACCACCCTCTGAAAAAGTTGCCTCCCCTTCCCTCACCTGAGACCTAAGCCCTCTAGTTTTGGACTCCCCTACCCTGGGGGAAAAGACCTTTTTGCTATTCACCCTATCCATGCCCCTCATGATTTTATAAACTTTTTATAAAGTCACCCCTTAACCTCCAACACCCTTCATCCATTTCCTATATCCATTGTAGAAGAAAATTCTATCCAGCCTTATCATTACCTTTTTGCTATGTAATACTCATTTAAAACTAGCATGTGCTTGCTATTTAGTTAAATTCATTTACATTTTGGCCAACATGAAGAAGACAATAAAACAAAGTGCTAAGATTTCATAGAATCCCTACATGTGGTAACAAGTTCACACTGACCCTCAGAGCATCCCACCCAGACTCATCCCCCTTATCTAGGCATCCCTGAACACTACAGGCAATTTAGCATGGCCAATCCACCTAGCCTGCACATCTTTGGACTGTGGAAGGAAACCCACGCAGACACAGGGAGAATGTGCAAACTCCACACAGGCAATTGCCCGAGGGTGGAATCGAACCCGGGTCCCTGGCGCTTTGAGGCAGCAGTGCTCACCACTGAGCCACTGTGCAAGATACTCCAGCTGCTAATGTTTCTCATGCCATCTTAGTGGTAATGTAAATAAAATATATTATTTATTTTTCAACAAACGTATGAGTGGCAGTAAAAATAAGCAAAACAACTGTGGAAATGCCTTTCCAGCTCAGAATCTGGGATATCTTTCTAGAGTGTGCAATGCTTGACACTATAGCAACTGCTAAATGTAAAATAAATGGCATTCAGTACTGTTAATAGCGAGCTTTCAGTGTGTGAAGAATAAAGTACAATCCATTTGAAAGCCATGCCTTTTATTTGCAGTCTACCTACTTGAGCACTGCTGTGGCATGCAACTGTTTGGCAGCTGTGAAATCCTGAGGAAGGAAGTCTTTGTCTTTGTGAACACCTGTGATGTTTTAACTGCCAGATGGGAGCTCACATACCAGTCTTTACGAGTCTAAGAATTTAATTCTCAATTGTCACTTGGCAAGGTCCCAATCTAGGTGGCACTGATATCTACTAAACACTGCCTGTATTTCCCAAACAGTTGTGAAACAGCTATGCGCTACTGAAATTTTCAACCAGGAGGTATTAAAACCCATCTACAAGGCTTCATTCAGGAATGTCACAGGCTATTCATCATTATTCAGAGAGGTTGAAGCCTGAATTGGAAATATTAATTAATCTGGTTGTTTCTGCATTCTTCCACACCCACCTTGATACCCCCAACCTCAACACCTGTTTTAGCTGTAGTATGTAGTGGATTTTTCGTAGCAAGCCCCAGATTCCAGCTGTGTTCTAATTTACATAGAAATGCAATGCAATTCCCCTCCCAAGGAAACAAATGTCCTCAATCACCTTCATTCAGCCTGCCCCCTGCCTCTCTCTCTTCCACCTATCCCATGTAAATTTGAATGTTGAATTACATTCTGCATCAAAAACACACCTGGAAATCAATTGCATTGTGTCTCAAGTCTGTAAAAAAAAATTCAACCATTCTGATTTAAATCTCTCTCTTCTGTTTAAAGTGCATCTGCAGCCTTCCTTTTCAGATCCATCAACTGCTTCATTTTACCTGACTGTCTCTGTCTCTATCCCTTCATAATTTTAAATGGTGTTCTGTAATCTACATTTCTTTTAACGACAGAAGACCTGATTTTGTTGCTCCAGTCTGAAACATGGATCATTGCTGAACAGAACCTTTTGTAGACAACCGTAGTAACACTTTAACTGCTTTGAGAAGCTGCCTTTCAACATTTATCATCTTCTGGATTTTATCATTAAAGTTCCCAAGGTTTTCCCTACACAGCTGTTAAATTGACAGGTCTATAGTTGCTCAGTGGTTTTATCTCATCACCGTGAAAATGGCTCTACGTAAAATACTTCACAGATCATTGACTTGTCACAGTATAAAAAGTGGCTGTTTAACACTCTGTACTGGTGTTTCAAATAAGCATTACTGAGTGTCAATCTCCCACCACTTCATTTATTGTGTTGAACACACAAATAATCATCCAATGCCCTCTTGAATGCAAAATTACAAAACAGTTATCTCAATTTGCATTGGCATACTGTGGCTTGAAACTAGCTATTGGCTTTGCTTCACGTGCCATGCTGCCCCAGCTCAAAGTGTCCCATGACCCCAGCTGACCCTTCTGACTAGAATTACCCCTGAGTTGAACGGCCTGATCCAATACTGGGAAATTCTCTGAATCCGGCATTCTTGGTGCCGAGGCCATGCCAGCTTTGAGGCACTGTGCCCGAATTACATTTAGTACTTTGCAGCAGACACGCAACCATCCTGATTGGAAGCCTGAAATTTTCATCATTTCCTTCCCCACTTAATCTCCTCCGTGATGCGTGGAGTTGTCAACCATCTTTTGTCTTTCTTTTAGTTTAACCAACTTTGCTTGTACTTTCACAAGAGCATAGGAATTGCAAGACAATCGATGACTGAGGCTATTCCTGGCAGTTGTGCAATGCAACAATAATAGTTATTGACCAGCAATATCAAAAAAAAACTCCAATTGTCCGTCAGTCAGTCTCCAACAGACTGAAGTGAGGAAATCTCCCATGACATAAGAGGATAGGGAGCAAGGAGACTTGGGTACCTCCCAAGTGTGCTATATTGACCACACACCATGTCTTTTTAATTATTTATCACTAATTGAATACTGAGTGCCTCTTCTGTGTTCTTGCATTAGCACTGAAGCAAAGTACTTGTTATCATACTTTGGACATAAATTCATGTTCCTTCACGATTGCTTGGACAGCGTACAGTGAAGTGGTTTTATTGCTGGACTGATAATCCAAAATTCTGAAACTAAATATCTGGCATTCAATTTATACAATTTGACTGATTCTGAGCCGTGACTGTTGAGACTATCTCTGACCACTCTGAGGAAAATTTTAAGCTACAGTGGGAGTATTGAGGTTCCAGAAGCAGATGCATGTAGGATGATGGCCGGTTGCTCCTTTTGACTATTCTTGTATTTCATGTTAGGAGGCGTGAGTGGGTTTGAAATTCTTGGTCTCTTTGTGATTAGATATTGCTTTTGTCACCACAGGGCTGCTGACTGTTCAGTTGTTCACAGATTTGTGGTTAATTGCCATTTCAACCACTGTTGGCTCCAAGCCATGTCTGTGCATAAGAATATAATCACAAAGTTGTCTGCAAATCTGGAAAATATTTTGCATGGTACGGTGTTGTCTGTTTTCAAACAAATGGAAATCATGGTCATACAGCTTGAACTACGTAGTGTTTGATGTAGAGATGTCAGATAGTTGCTATTGTACTGGACACACTTGCTCCCCATTACTACATGCGCACCATATTACCAGTCGTGACTTCTTGACTTGCTGAACTGATATCTCTACATAAAAGTATGGAGTAAGAAAAGCATCGTCAACTCATTTTACCCTCTGTTTTTACCCACCTTTTTACAATTAGGAGAGTCATCGTCTTGCTAATTTGATTATGCAGCATAGCTACGTGCAAAACCTTAGAACAGCAAAGTGTCACTCATGCAGAACTCAAAATTGATTCAGTGAAATTCTTTTGCATCCTGACTGATCATATGCCATGATTCCCCCTCAGACTGAAGCCTGTGTTTCATTTGGAAAGAAACCCTGACGCAAATGAAGAAGGAGCAAGATGTTTGCAGCATGGATTGAAAACCAAAGAGCAGCTTCTCCCATTGCTGTGCAACTCACCTGTTGGATTTCTTTTAGTTAATATCTTCCAGAGTTTTTTTTTTTAAATCTTTTGCTAGTCCTTGTGAGCCTTTTCCAATAGCCCAGATTTCGATCTGGACAGATCAGAGTTCAGCTGATAACTTGCTCCATGCTATTGTGTTGGCCTGCTTCACAATATTCTTGTGCCATAGTTGCATCTAGTGATGCTGTGTGCATTGTGAAAGGACCGAAAAATGCTTTAATGTTTTAAGCAACATCCTTCTATATCAGGCCCCGTGAATTTAGCATCCACGTAACTTTTATTGCAGAAGAATCTCCGCATTGCCTTGCTACTTGCCCAGCAGATTTCTGGATGTTCAACTGCCTGCTGCTTGTCACTTGTGTGTCTCACCACCTGACTTGCTGTCTACTGACCTTGGGTGAGATGTGCAAGGGAAGTGACTCGTGTGATATGGGCATCACAGCATCTTTTTGCTGCATTTTTCGACTTGCTTCCGGGAAAAGGTATGCAATAGGAAAAGATTTGAGGCAGGTAAAAATAGGTCAGGGCTTCCCATACTTTTAGGGGTCACTTTGGGAGCTGAGATTTTGCCATTGCAACCTCAAGCGAGCAATGGCGTGGGGCTCAGACTGTGTTTTAGTGGCTGTGGGCACTCTTTCTAAATGTTCACACTTTTTCTCTCGGATGTGCTTAATCATTTGATTCTTTCAATCCTGATTAAATATGGCCTGTCTTTTTTTCTAAAAAAAGGTGGGAGGGTTCTTGTGGTGTGGTGGCAGCAGACCTACCTCTGTGACAGGAGGTCCAGGTTCAAGTACCATCTGCTCTAGACATGTACTAAAATATGTCTTAACAGGTTGATTTTTAAAAATATCTGGCTTTCAGAAAAAAATGTCTTCATGTTGCTCAGGACAAACCCAGTAATTTTAATTCTCTCTCGCGCTCTCTCTCTCACTGACACACACCCCATCAATAACAATTTTCACTCTGCAAAGTCTGAGACATAAAAGTGGAGCCACGTTGGGATAAAGCTTGTGAAGTATTGTGCTTAACTGATGGACAGGTGACTTTGCATTAACAGCAATAATGCGATGAACAGGAATGCTGGAATCCAGGTCACAAGCTGCCCTTCGCTCTGTTTCAATACCACCCAATCTTCTGCTGTGATGTAGCTTTAATCCTCTTTGCAGGAATGGCTCTTATCCACATCATAGTAAATGGAAAAATGAGTAAGAATGTTAGAATTTGGAAAAGTATGACGTCAACTCACCTTGTGCTCCTTACCCACTGAAATAATTGCATGCTTATGCTCAACAGTGAGCCATCAAAGTGGTAGCCACATAGTGCTCCGAGCAATAATTTTAATGAATGTTGTATAGCTGAGGGGTGGTGAGCTGCCTTGGAAAACGTTGGGATTTGTTTGTGACAAATTTGTCGATACCAACGCTTGAACGACTCGCGTTCTTCCCAATCCTGGAAACAAAGTTTGAGCCGCATCTGTCCGTGGGAATCAGTCTCTAAGGGGTTTCTCCAATACCACACTTGCTGTAGAAGAGGCCAAAAAGGAACATGCCCTTTCATTAGCCAGAAGCGGCTAGGCTTTGTGTGCAGCCATTGTGGGCCTCCAAGTTGTTGCAGAATCAACTAAGTAAATGTAGGCAGTTTGAAAATCTAGGCTGTAAGTTGCTTTTATTTGGGTGCCTGAGCTGCCATTCTCTCTCCATCCGGAAATGGAAGTTACTGACCCTAAACAAATTATGCAATTTGCCATTCAACTACAAAGTAGATTCTCTGAATTTTAACAAACAGGCAAACCTGTAGAACGGACTGATCGTCAGGTTTACAAATCAGTCATTCTACAATGTGCGAGCAGAGTATAAATCTCCATGGTGCAAGCTTGCATTCTTGTAATCCCCTATCTGTGTCCATCTGAAGTGACTGTTCTACTTGTAACCCTTCTTGCTAAAGTCCGGTCAAGATTAATATACTGCTTATTGAATAGCACAACACTGAAGAAAGCCATTCAGTCTATCGCGTCTGTACGCGCTTTGATTTTATTGTCGTGTACTCGAGCACAATAGTACAGGAGTACAGTGAAAAGTATATAATGTTGCCGCACAAGGCATCATCTTGGGTATTAGGACCTAGATGCAGAATCTTAAGAACAAGGTAGAAAGAAAAAAAAACAAGGTTACAAGTTAAACATTGCAGTGATTATAGTAAACTGTGTAAAACATAGGAAATAAGGGTAAAGTATGAAAAGCAGTCTGGTTGATGTAATTGTTCTTTCTCCATATCCATGCAGTTTTTTTTCCCTCCTTCAAGCATTTATCCAATTCTCTTGACTAATATTAACTATGCAATTTGGTAGTGCATAGCAAGTCCAAACCAATCATGATCCAGAAAAACTTCCTGCATTTCACCACCTTTTCTCTTACTATAACTTTATTTCTATGACCCACCAATCTTTAGCCACTGAAACAATTTCTCTTTCATTTACCCAATCCAAACCCATTGTGATTTTGAACACCAAGCAGATCTCCTCATAGGCTTCTTTGCTCTAAGTTGTGAATAACTTTAAAGTTAAATCTAATTTGTTAGACTTGGAGCCAAAAGCAATGACTTTTTGTCATTTTTAAGGGACTGAACAGTAGTTTGAATAAGCTTAGCTCCTAATACAGGACTGCATGGTAATAAATTAATTTTAGATTATATTGGTGTGACCTGTTGCAAGTTCTAATTTTGTGCAAAAATATACAATGTTAGCAATGCACACAGATTAAGCCCCTTAAATTAAAATTCTGTATATAGAATCCCTACAGAGTAGGAGCAGGCCCTTCGGCACATTGAGTCTATACCGCCCCTCTGAAGAGCATCCCACCCAGACCCACCTCTCCTCCCCTATCCCTGTAACCCTGCATTGTCTACGGCCAATCCACCTAACCTGCACATCTTTGGACTGAGAGAGGAAACCGGAATACCTGGAAAAATCCCACACAGATGCGGGGAGAATATACAAACTCAACACAAACAGTCACCTGAGGGTGGAATTGAACCTGCGTCCCTGACGCTGTGAGGCAGCAGTGTTAACCACTGAGCCATCGCTATGCCCAATATAATTCTTTACTAGAACTCAATGTTACATTTGAAACGCGAGACCATTTTTCTTGTACATTTCCCCCTTGCTGTGTGCGTCTGCTTTTTGGATTTACAGCATTTTTTTTCACTCTTTTCTGCGTGTCTTTGCCAGTTAGAAATGTTACTTCAGGCAGTGTGCCACTTCAAGCAGAGCTGTTGGCTGAGATTCACCTTGATTCTCAAATAAGAAATATAGCTCTTGTACCTGTTTCCAATGAAAATTGCCTCTAACTCATCCAGCTCATAATAACTAGACTACAGTGATTCAAGGGAAATTTGGAGGGATTAGTGATGGGAGAAAGTTAAAATAAGAACTGTTTTCACACATTGGTGGGTGGGAAATCAGAGGTCATAGATCTTTATAAGAGAAGATCTAAACTTTTTATATTTTTTGAACATTAACAAACTTTATTGTACATAACTGCCTCCAGGACATGGTAACAGAGGTCATCATCCCATAATCTTTTACAAAATCTGACTCCAGTATCATGAGATCTGGCATCACTGACTAATCTCCTTTCACACATGCTCAGTAGCTATCTTTTGCATAAATGGATAATTAACCCTTTTAGTCCACAATAGATTAATACTGCAATCATCAACATACCACCTGCAAAAATCCTGTGGACATGTGACAACTTTAAAGTGAAATCATTACCATAGCGTATGGTAGAATTTGGGAGAGCTTTTTGTTTCTGACCACACTACTGATGATCCATTCATTTCATAGAATCATAAAATCCCTACAGTGTGGGCCATTCAGCCCATTTGAGTCCACACTGCCCCTCTGAACAGCATCCCACCCTCCTACCCGATCCCTGTAACCCTGCATTTCCCATGGCTGGTCCACCTAACCTGCATATCCCTGGACACTATGGACAATTTCCCATGGTGAGTCCACCCTAATCTGTACATCTGTGGGAGGAAACCCACGCAGACACGGGAGAATGTGCAAACTCCACGCAGGCAGTCGCCCAAGGCTGGAACTGAACCCGGGTCCTGATGCTGTGAGGAAACAGTTACTAAGCATGCAGTTACCATGCTGCTCCTGGCTAATATCACATCATGCCAGTAGCACTATGAAATTCCTTTCCCACTTCTTATTCAAACCATCCTGTGCCCTCTGAATGTAAAGTGGCATTTTAATGTCAGTAGCTCATTGGTTTAAGTCACACTGTAGGCACTACAGCACAAAATTTGGACTGGCGCCGTAGTGCGCAACTGAGAAAGTGTTGTACGATCACAGCACCAACTTTTAGATCAGATGTAATTTCTACTGGCGTTGATTTAATAAGTAAGTGATTTAACGCACTTGATTGGCTTGGAGTCACATCCTCATAGAGATTACAGGGGTGACAAAAAGCTTGATCTCGGGCTGGTATTTAAGGAGCAACTTAAACGTGGGAGAGATGTGGCAATGCTTCTAGATTGTTGGTGGGAGTGGGGGGGAGGGAGATGAGAAAGTTTAAGGCCTTTAATCAAAGTCCTATCTGTATCCAGGTGAATATAAAGAGTCACACTGCCCTATTCAATAAAGAGAATGGGTCTTCCTCCTGGTATCCGAGTCAACGTTTATCTCTCAACCATCACTGCCGAAAGAAGTTAGATGCTGACTTGGCTAATGACTGTGTTTCAGAATCATACAGGTGCACAGCACAGAAACCCAACTTGTCCTTGCCAACTAGATATCCTCAGTTAGATTGGTCTCGTTTGCCAGCATTTGGCCCATATCCATCTAAGCCCTTCCTATTCATGTACCCATCCAGATGCCTTTTAAATGTTGTAAATGTACTCGTCTCCACCACTTCCTCTGGTAGCTCATTCCATACACACACCACCGTCTACATGAAGAAGTCGGCCCTCAGGACCTTTTTTTCATATCTTCTCCTCTCATAAATGTATGCCCTCTAGTTTTGGACTCCCCTATCCTGGGGGAGAAAATTACCTTGGTTATTCACCCTCTCCATGTCCCTTGTGGTTGTTTTGCCCTGTGGGACTTTTTACTACATTCACATGGACAAACTGGTTTTCCGTTTTTGTAAAAAGCAATGATATAGAAATAGTATTTTGTAGCCTGAATGCTTGCTGGGGATGTGAAAGGATCTATGCAAACGCAAACAGTTACTGGACAGGGATTTTCAAAAAAGCTGATCTCCACCAGACTCTGTGTTCGATTAGGCTGAGTTGAGTTTGAATCCGTGTCTAGTGCGCTCTATCACACCGGTCCAGTTTGATAATTAGCTGTTGAGAGTTATTAGGCTTCCCCCAGAGCAGCAACAGTTTCGGTGTAAATTGGGACACAGGAAATAAAATCATATTCCAGTTGCTGATATCTGTAAATTGACTCTTGTTAATGGGAAATGTAGGAACAGAACTGGCTTGATTATGATTTCGACAACTCATGGAATTGTCAACACTAAAAGGGTCACTGCTTAAATGATGAAATGCCTTCTGGAAAGTTAAAGAAGAAAATTTGAGTAAAAATCAGACCTTACCTTTACCAATTTATTTTTTCATATTTAATGCAAGAAGTGTGGTATCTTCAAATGAAAAGATTTGCTTGGAGATGATGAAAAAGGCTTTAGCAATAAAGTAAAATTACTTGAAGTTCTTTTGTTTCCGTTCATGAACACTGTGCAGCTGCAAAACTAACATATATTCTGTTATCATAGAATCCCTACAGTGTGGAAACAGGCCCTTCAGCCCAACAAGTCCACACCGACCCTCCGAGCATCTCACCCAGACCCATCCCCCTGTAACCCACCTAATCTACACCTTCCTGAACACTATGGGCAATTTAGCATGGCCAATCCACCCAGCCTGCATGTTTTTGGACTTTGGGAGGAAACCCACGCAGACACAGGGACAATGTGCAAACTCCACACAGACAGTCACCCGAGGGCGGAATCGAACCCGGGTCCCTGGCGCTGTGAGGTAGCAGTGCTAACCACTGAGCCAGTGTGCCACCCTATTGCTAGTAGTGATGTAGTGATGCTAATTGAACAAAACACTGTTACACTGGATTTCAAAAACCAGCAATACCAAAATAAAAACAGAATACTGTGGATGCTGAAAATCTAATTGGCCAAGTGCTAGAGAAGCTCCGGCTGCCTATAGAGAGAGAAACAGTTAACCTTAGACTCCAGTATGAGTCCTCTTCGGAACAGAACCAGCAATACTGTACTGTTTAGCATAGGGATATGCTGCCAAATGCTTTCTGATGCCAATATACGTCTCGTATTGCTGCCTCATTTTAAATGGTGCTGACCATACAGATACTTGTAGTGCTGATGCACACTAGGAGAACTCTGTCATATTATATGAAATATACCTTCAACCTGGGAATCCTCCCCAAAGGAGGGAAGCTGAATCTGTGCACTATGCACTTTTAACTTGGAGGTCATTCATTTCTGAGCTAGCCAATGACCCTATCGTCTATCCGTTAGCCTCGAACAAGGCTGTGAGCTGCTGTGGAAAACGTTTTGGGCAATCATTCAACTAAACGTGATTAAACATTCACAGTGACTTAAAGTTTTGCGCTCCTTAACTTGTATCAAAGCTTGAGCTAGAATGAGGTAAAGGATCATTCAAGGTTGACTGAGAAAATCTACTGAAATCTCACTATCTCAACGCAACACGAACCAATTATAGGAGAGGCACTGTAGAGCCAAGGTGGTGTGTTCGACATGTATATGGCAAAGTGGAACATAGAAATGTGGAGCAAAATCTCAGTGGAAGCTATTAGTTTGAACATGTTAATGCCTTTGTAAGTAATAGCTCTCTGCCTGATATATTGCTGAAGGCATGAACCTTTCCAGATTTTAAGTGCATTCAAGGATCCAGATTTTTTTTTAAACTAATGTAACGTTGTGATTCTGAACCACCACAATGTAAAACTCTCACCTTGTCAAAGTGGTAATCACCCACTTGCAACGTGGGTTTTAAAAGTCTCACCTGAGCTTTGGTGCAATCCATTCTCACAAGTGGGCCCATGCTTTAAACGGGAGAGTGACAAAGATTCAATGGTAGTAAATTTAGTTGCTAAAAATTGCCATGTTTGCAGACCCTTTCTGATTACATGTAGTGTGCACTTTGATCACTTTTTTCATGCAGTTTTGCCAAGAGTGAACGAAATGCTTATCAATGTTGAGGAATTTCTTGACACTGAGGGTGGTATTTAATGGAGGCGATGGGGTCATCCCAGCAGCTGCAGTGTTTGCAAGATCCCTGTGCTGCCTCTTTTGCCCAGGCCTACTGTATGAACTATAATTGGGCTTTTAACAGGGCCCTAGGAGGTTGAGGTGCTCCCCACCAACAGCTATTGGTCTCAGCTGAGATCAGAACCTCTTTGTTGCTCAGCAGTGCCACCAGGTAGGTTACTGCCAGTATTACACCCAACTCTGCACCCTGTTCACTGATAGACCCAGATATAGGTGATTTGGTGAGGGGAAGTGGTTCTTGGTGAATTCCGCTGACCTCCCTTGCCGATGGTGGGACTCTTGACCAGTTATTGAGTGCCTTTCAATGAAGCAGCCCGCTTAGCCCACAAGCAACACTGAAAGGGTTTACATTATTTTTTAAAGGTTTTAATGGTGAGCTGGAGAATGCCAACTGTGACAGGATGAGTCCTTTTAAGTAGGCACTTACAGATCTCAGTCAATGAGTGTCAGCCGTCTGTGGGCTTTTCTGCCACAGATTTGACAAGAACAAAGGCAGGAATGTTGTGGAGCTGCCCCTTGCCTTCACTGGTATCTCTAATTTAAATGACCTTTGCCACCAAACTCACCATGGGGCAAGGGTTTTAAATTTCACAAATTACATGCCTATTCCTGATAATTTTTACAACTGGTGTGGTGCCAGTGAGGATAATTTTTTTGGCCCTGGATGATGCCCTGGGCTGGATGCCACTTTTGTGTGCTGCTGGATTTAGCTTATGGAAAGAACTGAAATGTAGGAGCAATGAAAGTGTTTTCTTTTAAACGTAACAATCTGAAATATTTTTGATAGACCCCACTGCAAAACTAACTGAGACGGCGAGAATCGAGCAGCTTTCCTCAATCTAGAGCCAGTTCTAAATTTATTAAGAATGGAAGTTCTTTCATCTGCAGTTATTGGTCAAGATTCGTTGTAGAACAGTCACCTAAATGCAGTAATCAATACTATTAATGTTATTTTTACAGCAATTTCTATTCTCCGGTACCAAACCAGTAGGAATTCTCTAGTAGCCACGATTTCTGTTGGTTCTTTTAAGTGTCACTTTTCTCCCTGTCAATTTGTGGTGCACAATTCACTTTATAAAAATCCTGACAGCTTTGTTTTCAGTCTTTAAATCATTCCACACATAGTAGTAGCCATGTTAGCCTCTGATTGGGAATTACAACTGGTATCTTTGTTTTACTGGCACTGTCCATTCAGGTCTATGCTAATTACCACAGACTTTTACTGTATTTTGCATCTTTATCAGTGTTCTGTTGTCTTCGGCTGTGTTTCCAATAATTAAGACCATGCTGCCCTGGTATGTCGACCTAAGGATGGAATTTTATGCTGCTAATTTGAGAATTACCATCCAAATTTATAATCGGCAAAATACATTTTTGATTTAGTAAGTAGTTATGTTTCTGCTGTCTCTCAATTTGTCCATTGAATAAATTTTCAACATAAATAGTTTGGTTGCAGGGGGAGAAGTGGTGGTGAGGGATACTTCAACTTTTTTTTTACCATGACTGGTTCTGCTTATTGAATTAAAGCATGAAATAAGAAAGATGACAATTATTCTGTTTGGTCAGGGCAGGGATGGATTTTCATTCTGAAGTATAGCACATACAATATAAAATGCTTTTGAAATTTCAGCAGTTTATTTTGATTTTTCTAATAATAAAAAGCCTGATGACATGCCGTTTAAGTCAGGCTGTAAACTTGTAAAATGGCATCAGTCACCACATTACATTGAGTTTTTGCAAGACAGCTATTACTTTTTAATTTAGTCACCTGCAGTATAGGGAAGATTGTTCTAATTTTAATGTTAGACACTAAGTCATCAGCTTTGTATGATGAACTTTGAACATTGAACTAGAAAACAATGAGTGAAATAGGTGTTGGCAATTGTTGCTATGCTTCTTTCTTATAAAGTTTGTCAAGAGGAAATAAAAGACTTTTCCATTAATTGCCAGCATTATGCAACCTCGGTTGGTTTGGCATGGATCAAGTATTGGGGGAAACCTCCTTTTTATGACCAAAGATTGCACGTTACATCTTATCTCAGCAGAGATTCCCATAGAAATTAGGGTATATATTTCCTCTTCTCATGCCAGCAACCTGTGTGACTTCTGAAGTTCCCAATAGACTGATGAGTGTTGGATTTGTAATCATTAGAAGTGGGTGAACCAACCAGCCACTGTTAACGCAGTCTTGTAGCCACCCAAAAAAGAGGTAGGCATTCTTCCAACCGGCAGAACTCAGACCTGAGATGTTAAAACTTGGGTCTTTGGAATGAACTATGTAACCTTTTTGATGGCCTGTTACTGACTAACACTGATCTTGCATTACAACCGAGAACAACCCTAGGTATATGAAGACATTGGCATGATTTAGTAGCTGTAGCATAGAAATAAATGACAACTGCTCCACCATGACGTGTTTTGGATTATTTAAGCATTAATGTGCTGTTAATTTGGACACTCATCTATTTGAGGAGATGGTTATTATAAACTTTCCCAATCATACCTTGGGACAGATTGCCAGAATCTTTGTAAACACGCTTTATTGATTATGATCCACGGTATAAAATGCAGCGAAATATGCTCCAGCACGGTTGTCACTCAAAAATTAAATGAAAGAATTTTGCCAGATTGTGATTACCTAATTTTCGAGATGCTTTTTTGTTGGACATTTAATACAGTTACAACAACTTTGCCACAAGTTTTTAACATAACTTCACCGCATAAGAGGCCAGCTAGATTTGACATTGGCTGCCAGTGATTATAACAGAATTGGATTTGGTTACAGCAAATAATTGCCCTAACTACATTCTCCTCAAAGTTTTTGAGGACTGATTAATGGCTCAACTCATCGAAGAAAGATGTTCTATTCTCCACTTCACATATGAAAGTTTAATTTTAGAGAGCTACCTGCTTTGCAAAATACTTAACACTGAAAATACAGGAAATACACAGCAGGCCAAACAGCATCTGTGAAGAAAAACAAAATTAATAATTCATGTCAATTAGAACAGCAGCTGCAGTATTTTGATTTGTTAACCAGAAAGTGAAAGCTGAGCTGGAATGAAAATCTTTTTTTGAAGTTTAATGAAGTGACTTAGTCAGTATGCAAGACCAATTTGTAACTGAAAACCCCAATTAGGAAAAGCATTTTCTTTTTGCAGAATGCTAAACATTGAAGAATTGAAGTCTGCTTCTAAGTAGATGATCTATTATTGCAGAAATGTTAACTAATCCAACTACATGGATGAAGTATAACATGTCAGTAATTTTGACTGAAGTAGTTTTACAGTAACATTCAATGCAGTACTATAGGAACCGGTATTACAGGATTTTACACTCTGTGAATGACCCCTGTGCAATTTTACACAATGCATTTTAAAGGCTTACATAATCCAGCTCCTTTTGTAGCCTTATGCATATTAGGAATGAAGTGAATGTGATCAAAATGGTTTTTAAGTGTGGAATATGAGCATCTAAGAGGCAAAATTCAGTTTGTTTTTCATAGATTTTACAGTCATCTTGACTACATTAAATCCTACCACCATGTTTATGTGGGCAATTTCGACCTAGTGTGGGAAGTGGTATTGTACTGAGCTGGACTATGAATTTCTCCTTTTGTGTTAAGGGATACTAAACATTCGTAAAAGACAACAATAGAACGTTGAGTGGGTGATATAGAAATTGGTTGCTGGGAAGACTACTACTCGGCTCAGGACAGTTTTGGTTTGAGCTCGGCTGACAAGGCTGCTTCTGAGTACCACAAAATCTATATGCCGTAAAATGTTTCCTTGTGGGAAATCAGGATTGCAGTAGCAGTACTGACTGTTCTAGAGCTTGGACAAAAGCAGCCTGGAATATGATCATCATTGCTGACTGGAGAGTGATGGTCAGGACTTCGTGAAAATTTAGGTTCATGAACTCTGAGACAGTAATGGCTGCCGTGGAATACTGACTGAATTGTACCAACTGTGCTCCCTCTAACAGTCCGCTGCACGCGCTCTGTTTTCTTATTGAGGGGTTGTCACTATTTTCAATTGGGGTCACAAGTGAGAAGAGATTTGGGAATCGCTGGAGGGAGAAAGAGAATAGCATGATGGTTGTGTCACTGGACGAGTAATCCAGGGGCCGAAGCTAATGCCGTCCATGGCAACCAATGAAGTTATAAATTCAATTCTCAAATAAATCTGAAATTGAAAACTAGTCTCAATATTACTGGTAGACAGGATAGTGAAGAAGTCGTTTGGTTTGCTTGCCTTTGTTGGTCAATGCGTTGAGTGTAGGAGTTGGGAGATCATGTTGTGGCTATACAGGTTAGGCCACTTCTGGAGTCCTGCATTCAATTCTAGTGTCTGTTATAGGAAAGATGTTGTGAAACCTAAAAGGGTTCAGAAAAGGTTTATAAGGCTGTCGCCAGGCTTGGAGGGTTCGAGCTATAAGGAGATGCTGCATCGGCTGGAGCTATTTTCCCTGGAGCATCGGAGGCTGAGGGCTGACCTTGTAGAGGTTTATAAAATCACGAAGGGCCTGGATGAGGTGAATAGACAAGGTTTCTTTCCCAGGGTAGGGGAGTCCAAAACTAGAGGCTGTAGGTTTAAAGTGAGAAGGGAAAGATATAAAAGGGACCTGAGGGGCAACTTTTTCAAGCAGAGGGTGGTGAGTGTATGGAATGAGCTGCCAGAGGAGGTGGGTGGAGACTGGTACAATAATAACATTTAAATGGCACCTGGATGGGTATACGAATAGGAAGGGTTGAAGGATATGGGCCAAATGCTGGCAAATGGGACTAGATTAGTTTAGAATATCTGGTTGGCATGAATGATTTGGACCCAAGGGTTTGTTTCCATGCTGTAAATCTTGTGACTTTATGGTGCCATTGAACTACCATTTGATAAGTGTTTTAAAACTAACCTCATGTGTTAATACCTTTTTATAGGTTAGGAAATTTGCTGTTCTTACCTGGTTTGCTCTTCCTGTGACTCCAGACCACACAGTAATGTGGTTGACACATAAGTGCCCTCTGAAGTGGCCCAGTAAACTACTCTGTGAAATGAAGCGTGAGTAACAAATGCTGACACTGCCAGTGAGGCCCGCAACCATTCAAAGAATTTTTAAAAAGAGTTGTATAGTCCTTCTCAAGATTTCACAAAACTGCAAAGCCGTATACCCCAATGAAATCCTGTTTTGGAATACAAATTTCTCTACAAGTCTCTACAATGCACCTGTTAACAGTAAACTTGACGAATATTTTCCATTCCAGGATTTTTCTGCAGATATATTAACATAAATGCTCCAAGTAGTGAACCATCACATAATTCAATTTGGCAAACGTTTCAGATTTTTTTCTAATTACTATGAAGTACTGTTTCAAGCTCTGTCAGTCTCCCTACACCTGCAGGACATGCTGGTTTGAAAGGCTGTTTCACAGTATTCTCATTTAATTTAGCTTAATCCAACTTAATTTCATGAAGGATTCTTCTGTGGTCTGTCCAATTGGAAACTGTTGCTTAGCCTCAGGCCTCATATTTGCCAGCACAATGGTTAACTCTTTTTGATTCAAACCCCCAAAATGCTTGTGATGTTTACCAGTGCGGTTCTTCACTTGCTGTGTCCTGTGAGAATTTTCTTTTTTGAAAGTGATCCATGCCAAGCAGCTTGAGGCTTCAGTTATCAAGCCACAAGCCAATTATTTCAAGAATTTTATTAACACTTAGACTGCCCAAAGTTGGCTTTTCCCCAAGTCCGTCAAAAGCAAAGACTTGGAAATTTAATCTGATCACAATGTGGATTTAATTGCCTTTTTTTTTGTTTTGTTTTAGTGCTTTACATGTCTGACTAGAGCATTTTTCAGCCAGTGTTTTAAACTTGCATGATGCTGATGGAGCTAGCCTGACTAGAGATGTTGGTGGGCATTGGAGAAAAAAAAACAAAACCACATGGCTTTTAGTTTTGACCAATTGCTCAAGCCACAGAATAACTACAGTGAAGTCGGGTAGAATCAATGTTTGGGGAGGAATGAGCTCAGTGCATTCTATGCTCGTTTGGAACACAAGGTCAGTGAAATGATGCCACCCTCCCCCAAGAGCTTCGGGTACACCTGTCCGACAGTCACCGCCCCAGACGTCAGATCAGCCGCCTTGAGAGTGAACCCACAGAAAGTGACTGGCCCGGATGGAATCCCTGACTGCGCTCAAATCCTGTGCGGACCATCGTTAACCTCCCCTTATTATAATGTGAGGGTCCCGTCTGCTTCAGGAAGACTACTATCATCCCGGTGCCAAAGAAAAATAAGGCAATGTGCCTTAATTACTACCGCCCAGTGACTCTGTTATCCATCATTATGAAGTGCCTTGAGAAGTTAGTCATGGCACACATCAACTCTAGCCTTGATCCACTACAATTCACTTACTGTCATAATAAGTCCATGGCAGATGCCATCTCCCTGGCCCTATGCTCATCCCTGGAATATCTGGATAACCAGGACACCCACGTCAGACTCCTATTTATTAATTTTTAGTTCCGCCCTCAACACCATCATTCCCATCAAACTCCTCTCAACTCGAATCCTTGGACTCTGCTTCTGCTTCTGCTTCTGCAACTGGATCCTTGACTTCCTGACCCACAGACTGCAATCAGTAAGCACGCATCACCACAACTTGACAATAATCCCTAACATTGGTGCCCCACAAGGCTGCGTACTCAGCCACTTACTGTACTCCTTGTACGCTCATGACTGTGTGGCCAAATTCAGTGCAAACTCGATTTACAAATTTGCTGATGACACCAGTAGAGTAGGTCAGATCTCCAAACAGCGATGAGACAACAGACAGGAAAGAGAGAGACCGCTTAGTGGCATGGTCTAAAGACGACAATCCCTCCCTCAGTGTCAGCAAAACAAAGGAACTGGCCTTCGATTTCAGGAAGTGGGGTGGAGGACACACCCCTGTCTGTATCAGTGATGCCGAGGTGGGAGGTGGTTGAGACTTTCAAGTTCCTAGGAGTAAATAATCACCAACAATCTGTCCTGGTACACCCACGTCAACATTGAGAGTAAGAAAGCACACTAACACCTCTACTTCCTCAGAAGGCTGAAGAAATTCAGTAAATTCACAATGACTTTATCAACTTTTACAGATGTACCATAGAAAGCATTGCACCCTGGTATGGCAACTGCTTGGCCCAAGACTGAAAAAGATTCAGAGTTGTGAATGTAACCCAATCCACCATGAAAACCAGCCTTCCTTCCATTTGACTCTCTCTATACTTCCTGCTGCCTCGGGAAAGCAGCCAACATAGTCAAAGATCCCTCCCAGTTATACTCTCCTCCACCCTCTTCCGACAGGCAGAAGGCACAAGTTTGAAAATGTACCAACCGATTCAAGAACAGCCTCTTCCCTACTGTTATCAGACTTATGAACAGACCTCTCATAGTTCCTTGGAAGTGGTGATGCAGGTAGACAGGATAGTGAAGGCATTTGGTATGCTTGCCTTTGTTGGTCATTGCATTCACTGTTGGAGTTGGGAGGTCATATTGCAGATGTACAAGACATTGGTTCAGCCACTTGTGGAGTATCGCGTACAATTCTGGTCTCCCTGCTATATGAAGGATGTTGTGAAACTAGAAAGGGTTCAGAAGAGATTTATGGGGATGTTGCCAGGGTTTGAGCTATAGGGAGAGGCTGAATAGGCTGGGGCTATTTTCCTTGGAGTGTTGGAAGCTGAGGTTTGACTGAGTAAATTCATAAGAGACATGGATAGGGTAAATAGACAAGGTCTTTTCCCCGTGGTGGGGGGAATCCAAAACTAAAGGACATAGGTGAGAGGGGAAAGATTTAAAAGGGACCTGAGGCCAACGTTTTCACACCGGTGGTGGGTGTATGGAATGAGCTGCCAGAGGAAGTGATGGAATTTGGTATCATTACAATATTTAAAAGGCATTTGGATAGATATATAAATAGGAAGAGTTTAGAGGAATGTGGGCCAAATGCTGGCAAATGGGACTAGATTTATATCGGGTATCTGGTCGGCATGGATAAGTTGGACTGAAGGGTCTGTTTCTGTGCTGTATATCTGAGTCTGTAAGTCTATATTAAAGTTGATCTTTCTTTGCACCTTCTCGATAGCTGTGACACTATATTCTGCATTCTGTTCTATTATCCTAATGTAATTATGTAAGGTGTGATTTGTCTGGTTAGCACACACAGCAATACTTTTCACTATCTTGGTACATGTGACAATAATAAATTAAATCAAAACCTTTAGTGATTGGATGTCGGATAGCAGTTAGTTAGGTAGCTGTTGGTGAGGCTGTATAATGTCAAAGGCACTGGTTCAACACCTGTACTGTTATGTGATAACTCATGGAACCCTTCTTCCTTACCTTGTCCCATTCCTGATGTGGAGTTGTGCCCCTCAAGCAATATGAAACATTTGTTTCTCTCCCTAAAATGAGAGATCTCTCCCTAATGTCTGAGTCCTATGTGGGCTGTGACTGATTTTACCTCCTGAAAGTGTTAAATCAAACCCAACTAGCAGTACTGACCCATTCAGTAATCTCAAGAACAGATCAGAAGTCCATATTTTACGAACCTGCTTTTATTTTAGCTTTGGAAAAGAGCAGAATGTACACTGATCTAAATGACTAATCAAAAGCTTGACAATTGGGAGCTGAATTAGGTAACAAAAGGGCTCGTGTGGCAGTGGAAATGTCCTTATCTCTGGACCAGGAGGTCCAGTTTGAAGTCCCAACCATGCTGGATAGTGTGTCACAACATATCTGAATAGGTTGATTAAAATTTTGAGCCAGGCTAAAATGGAACTCGTAGCATTTCTTCTCCTCCTTTCCTCTCCCTCCCTTTCTAACCCACCTCCAACTCTTCTTTCTTGCCACCAATGTGGCCTGTTATCTCAGTTGCTAATACAGCCATTTCTTAGTCAGAAGTCATGATTCAAATCTCCCCCTAGGTCTTGAGCACATACTTTAAGCTCAGACTCCACTCAAGCACAGAAGTGCTTCACTTTTGGAGGTTCTGTCCTATTGAAAAGATGCTTCTAATTCACTTGGATGATAAATGGCATCATTTGAGAGAGCAAGAAGTTTGTTTGGTGTCTTGGCTCAATATCTACCAATGCCATTTTTCCTTTAAAATAAGGATGATTAGCTAGTTATTCCTTAATTGCCATTGTGATTATGTATTAAGCAAATTAAGCTGCCACACTTAGCCCACATAAAGAAATCAGTGCATTTCAAAATGACACATTTTATTCAAAGTCCTTGAGATTTGAGATGTGTTGGCACTTGATGCAAGTCCAGATCTGTCTTTGCCACTGTAATGGTTGGAACAAGCACTGGGTGGATCTCACTGACTGAGATTCTTGATTGTGGTTGTTAACCTGGGCAAATCAGGGAGCCCTGGCTGACAGATATAAATAGGATATTCAGAAGGTCTCCGAGATGGCAAGAACCACAGATGCTGGAGTCGGAGTTGATACAGTGTGGAGCTGGAGGAACATAGTAGGTCAGGCAGCATCAGAGAAGCAGGAAAATCGATGTTTCAGGTCAGGATCCTTCAAGTCCTGATGAAGGGTCCTGACTTGAAACGTCGACTCTCCTGCTCTTCTGATGCTGCCTGACCTGCTGTGTTCCTCCAGCTCCACACTATATTGACTTATTCAGAAGGACTCCTCAGTCTAAGGAATGGCATTAAGATGCTTGATCAGAGCCCACGAGCTGCACACATGTAAATAAAGGGTGACTTGGTGACAGCATACCGGCCTCTCTGCAATTATTTCACCCACCTTACCTCTCCAGGAGAAAGCTCCAAAATGATGTCCTTTTACCTCCAAAAGAGATTGAGAAACTCAAAGAAATTTAGCTCTTGGCTACATCTCCTCGGTCTGTCACCTCCATAAGTGCCTTCCATAAGCAAACACTTCAACTCTGATCTTTGAATGATGGACTGGGTTGTATATAGCTTTTTGGGAATAAAAGGCTTAATGGAACATTTCTTTTGGTCTATGATTGTTTTTTTTTCTTTATATTGTGATGAGAGATTTGTTTAATGAGGTATTTGAAGTTTTTTTGCTTCACATTAGTATTTTGTCAGAGGAAGATTTTCAGATAACATTCTGTCAACATGCTGCATGAGATTAGAGATAATTTTCTTTGCTACTGTGATGGATGGGTTGAAAAAGGGACCTTTTGACTCCGATGATAGGTTTTTAAACAAAACTATCCAAGAACAGCGAGGAGGACACTGAAGATTGATATGTCTGGTTTCAAGTTATAAGATCTTTATACTGTGCATTTTGTATGAAGCTGTCAGAAGGCCAAGACACTTTTTTTTAATTTAAAAAAATCCCAAGACTATATGGGATTTATGTTCTGTTTTTTTTTGTCATCTTGGCTGAACATAGAGTTATTCCAAGACATCAGCTGTGAAAATGCAAAGCCTGACCACCAAATAAGGCTTGTATTTCTAATGCTGATCAGGCATATATTCTGTCATTTATCTCCTGTCTGCTCAGTGAGCTTTGCTCTATAAAGTCTGGTAACACCCCATTCATAAAGATTTCCTGTTTCCTTCATTTGTGATGAGAAATCATTGACGTTGCCTACCTGGTAATTTGATGGGGGAGAAAAAGCAGGATTGATGAGGTTTTTAGAAAATGTTTCTTCCAGTCATTCACCTTATCTGCTTTACACGTTGGCAAATTTCCTTCTTAGTAAGTTCATTTACTTCTTGCCCTTGCATGTGCCTGGCAGATGCAGTTAAATTTGAACCAATTAGATTCCAGGATATCTAATTCACGCAGGACTTGAGATGTGAAAGGATGCTTCAAGGCCTATCAAAGCAGGGTGCCCAGTACCCTGAAAGCATTGTAGCCTTGTATGCAGGTTATTATAATGAGTCAAAAACCATACGAGCATGTCCATATATGGAGGGATTAGGAGAATACGCTCAAAGCCTGTTGTCTCTTCGAATATTTCACCGACCTGGGTTTTGCTGTAATAGTAATTGTAAGGGTATTTGAGCACAGGGCTTATTAATGACAACAACCTCTGGTATCAAAACGTATACAATAAAGTACTGAAGTCCAGAAATGACTCTGATACCCTTTCGCCTCCAGAGTTCACTGTTTAATTCCTCGGCAAGAGACTTGGCATGGAAATCGTGAACTGGGGGCATTCTGATTTCTAGTGCCTTACTATTGCTTCCCCTGTAAACAGATGCCACACATTCCTTTTAAAGGGAATTGCACTGGAATACTGGAAACATCCACTGAGTTTGCTAGGTCTCTGAGAACAGATGTGAGCAGGATGGATGGAAAACTGTTCATTCACTGCTGACTGTGAAATCTGAGGCGATGGGCAGAATCTCCATAGCTCCTGATTGAATATGCTGGGAAAATTGGGCGAGATGTTGAGTGAGGTCTTTTTTCCTGTAGCAGAGATGGAGGGACGTGTGAGAAAATGGTGGAACTTGGTCTGGCAGACTGGAGAATGCATTGATGTACCTGTGGCATTGCTAGGTGTCCCTCCAGATGGTTGATAATAGTGACCTGGGTGGCAACCTCAGGGTATGGTGTCGTGACCTCCTTTACCAGTCCTGGGGGAAGAGGGCATCCCCCCTCTTCAGCCTCCATCCCTCAATCTCTGTCTGCAGAACAACTCACCAAATGCCCCTTATCTACCATGTCTGGAGCAAATGTCACACGTTGTGTAGGGTAGCTCTGGACTGCCAGCACTTGAACAGATGCAAAACAGCCTTTTAAATCTGAGATAGTAAGAACTGCTGATGCTGGAGTCAGTGATAAATGTGGAGCTGGAGGAACACAGCAGCTCAGGCAGCATCAGAGGCAAAGGAAAGTTGACGTTTTGGGTCGGGACCCTTCTTCAGAAATGGGGGAGGGGGGAGGGAGCTCTGAAATAAACAGAGGAGGGGTGGGACTGGGGAAGGTAGGTGGGATAGTGATGGTGATAGGTGAGTGCAGGTAGGCAGTCGTGGGGATTGGTCACTGAGGTGGGAGGAGCAGATAGGTGGGAGAGAAGATGGATAGGTTGTGTCAGGTCAAGGAGTTGGGGATGAGGAGGAGGGTTGGACGTGGGATGAGTCTGGGGGTGGGGAGATTTTGAAACTGGTAAAGTCCACATTGAGACCATCGGGCTGTAGGTTCCTGAGGCGGAATATGAGGTGTTGCTCCTTCAGTTTGCAGGTGGCGTCATTGTGACACTGGAGGAGGCCCAGGATGGACAGGTTGTGTCAGGGAGTGGGAGGGGGAGTTGAAATTGTTTGCAACTGGAAGAAATCTGACCCTAATGCCAAGGAATGCAGAACTTCCAACAATGGTGAGTAGTTCTGCCTACAGGGAATGGGAGGATCCTGTCAACATCAGCCAAGAGAGTGCTTTTAGGAATGTAGCACCAAGGTAGTGAGGCAAGTTTTGAACGATAGTGAGAAGACTTTTCACAGAGAAACCCTCTGTGAAACTTAACAAAAATAACACTTGACCAAAGTCTAGAAAATTTTGAATAGAGAAGATAGAAAAGGCCTGTTTTACTTGCAGAGGTCAATTGCCTGGGGCACAGATGTAAGATGATTGGCAGAAAAATTAGAGAGGATGTGAGGAAAAATCTTTTTGTCCAGAGGGTTTGGGTGTGTGGAATCTGCTGTCTTGGTGGTTGAGGTTAAAATCCTTAACGCGTAAGAAATGCTTTAACCCAAGGACAAAGTACAGGAAAGTAGGATTAGAATGGGGGTCTAGTTTATTCAGTCTGTGCAAACATGATGGGCTGAATGGCTCCTTTCTTTATGGTTCTATGAAGCCGCATTAGTTTTATTTAAGAAACACATTAATGTTTTCTTTAAACCTCAGCAGACTATCTTAAACAGCACAACAAGACCAAGAATGTTATGACATATAATCCTGAATCATACATTTTAAAATTGTGTTCTGAATTCACCTTTCTGACTATGTGGGAGCCTTTTTACTGACCACATTGTGGGATGAGTTGTTTCTTTGCATTGTACCAGGAAACAGAAGAGGCAGATTGTGTTTTGGTGGTCTTGTTGTTTAGTTGGCCTGCTTATTCTCCAACTCTGTGCTACAAGCCATGTGTGAGGGAATTGTGTTATGATTTATTGCAAAATACTATTGTGCTGAGGTAGGGTTTGTTATTGGCAGAGTAATACACATGGCCTACTAATAGACTTGATATTGGTTCTACAATCCAGAATTAGATCTGTGTGTTTTAAAGGTCAGGCAGGTGTGCATTATAAAAGGAATGAGGACAAAATACAATACAGTGATTTATAATTCGCATTAATCCAGCTGCATTGTGTGTGGATGTGAAAATGTTTCATTTTCATAAATTGAGCAATTTTAAGACTTTTTATGGTGTGCTTTTGCTGTGAAGGACCCTAATCCCAAACAGTCCAGTTTAAACCAAATAGATGGTACCTTTTGGTTTTTCCACATCAAAGTCAGGAATCCTGATGAAATAGAAATACTTATTACCAGGAGTGGGTGTTTCTGTTGTTGATGTACCAGCTGCGAAACAATAGTTTGGTATATCACTACAGCTAGTGTGGTACTTTGCTGCTAATTCTTTGCACTAAAGACTGCCTCTAGGTATGCAAATGAGTACAAGCCCATATAATGCTGTAGAGTATTTAGCAAGAGATGGTAAGAACTGCCGATACTGGAGTCAGAGACAACACAGTGTGGAGCTGGAGGAACACAGCAGGCCAGGCAGCGTCAGAGGAGCAGGAAAGCAGATGTTTCAGGTTGGGACCCTTCTTAAACCCTACCTCAGCACAATAGTATTTTGCAATAAATCATAACACAATTCCCTCACACATAGCTTGTAGCACCGAGTTGGAGAATAAGCAGGCCAACTAAATGACAAGACCACCAAAACACAATCTGCCTCTTCTGTTTCCTCATACAATGCAAAGAAACAACTCATCCCACAATGTGGTCAGTAAAAGGGCTCCCGGATAGTTAGAAGGGTAAATTCAGAACACAATGGTATTTAGCAAGCTTTGGAACAATTAGTCTGCTGATCTAAATCCAAAAGACCTCAAAGTACGAAGGAACTGGGGACAATGCAATAAAGATTTGTCCAAACCAGCTGAAAGGCTTTCAAACCAACGTCGTGAGAAACAAAAACAAATAGCTTGAAAAGCTCAGCAGGTCTAGAGCATCTGTGGAGAGAAACCAAAGTTAATGTTTCAGGTCCAGTGACCCTTCACAATATTATTTATATGTTTAACAGCCAGGGCTTTGGCTGCCATCATGTATGTTCAGTGGATTGTTCACCTTTCCCTTTCCCTTTCCCCACCCAATGTTCTTGCATACGGTTTGTATTCTGGACATGGACTAGGTAAATTCTCTCTGCCTACTGTAACTGCACTTCTCTTTGTACAAAGGCCTTTGTATTGTGGCAAATAAATGGTATTTCATTTCAAATTGGCTGTAAAATGTTTGTGTTCAGTGAATATAACTTTTAACTCCATAACAAACAACACCAAAAAGCAATTGGTATCAACCTAGATGAAGGGCCAAGAGAAAGAAATGGAATTAAAGCAGGATTGTTGTTTCAGCTAACCTGTTTGGACAAGTTATGACGACATTTCAAGGCACTTGGGACAAGATACTGGTCGTCCTAGCTCAGAGGTAGGGACACTACCGTTGCATCATAAGGCTGAGAGTACAGGGCTATAACCTTAGCAAGCCCATGAATTTGTAGTTTGGAGAGCTGGGGTCTTGCATTACTACTCAATTGAGAAATCCCTTCTCAGGGGTTCGTGCATCATTTAATCCCAAAGTCATTTGTGATTTGAGGCTAACACAATTAAATTTGGATAAAATTAAAAGCTGTAACATTTCTAGTGGGTTAATAAAAGTTGATGAGAAGAGTCTCGATGTTGTCGCCTGGCAGAGCCTCTTTCTGTCTCTCGTTAAGATGACTTTTCTCCCCCCAGACTGGCATATGGGCTGTCCTACAACTCAAAGACACTAGGTAGCCTGGATCACTTTAAAAAGTCTTTGCTGCACTGCATTCCGAAAGCCGTGCATGACCTGGATAGATTGATTTGAATCTAGCTATCTTCTCCGTTATCAATAGCATTTTGTTGTTGACATACAGGTAAAGCTATGCAGCCTATTAAAAGGAAAACTCCGTGCAGATTCGACACATGTCCCTGCTCCACATATGCTTTATAATGTAACAGTTTTGAATAATGTGAAGAGAACTTCGTTCATCAATTGACTGGGTTGTGCAAACCTGGTGCCCTAAAAGCAGCAGCAATGAAGCGCAAGTTGAAAACGTCCTCCTCTCTAATTTTTAGAAAGGAAATCAGGAATTTACATTTCCATGACTGAGTGCCCATCAAATTCCACAGAGCTTGGCAGGTCTAGACAGTCTTGATTCAGAGTGCAGTAAATATTTACCCAAATGCTTCACAATAATTGTATTGGCTACTATGCCATGTGGGGATTCACAGTCTGCAACAGTTTTTAAGTGGATGTGACTGGCAAACTTTAGACCAGATTTAACTTTTCTCTCCAGAGATGAGGCATGCAATGTATCTCCCTTCACCTCCACCCACTTTGTTTGAGAAGTTAAGTATAACACAGTAATCATGTTTTAAGAAAATAAATCATTTTCACTCTGCGGTGTCATAGTCTGTTTTCTTTATTGTAGACAGACCTGGCAATGTAATTCTATATCAACAGATAGCGCAGAATTACTGAGGCATGTTTTTGGAGTTGATATTTTTAGCTTTCCAGTAGCACCAGGAAAGCTGGGCTCCATCTTTAGTGAACCTAGTTCAAGTTCACAAAGTTAAAGGTCAAATTGTTAAACTGTTTGAATTTTATTTTGAAAAGGTAGTAGTGTTCTTGAAAGTGCTACCTCCTAAAACATCCGGTTTCATATTGTGTCTGTTCACTTAATTACAGAATCTGATTCAAAGCACAAATTATCTGACAATTTCCCATTTAACTGACACAGAACCACTGTGCTATGTTTAAATAATTTGAACAGTGTTAAGTGATTCTGATGCCTGCTCAGTCTGGCTGTCTGCGATCTCTGTGTACAGCAACTCTTTAAACATCCTGGGTTTTTGCCAGCTAGCAGAAAACAAAATTACTTGAAGTCTACAAAAGGTAGTTTTAGCAAGAGTTGCCCTGCCCTTCAATTCTATACACAAAGTAAGGGATATGTAGCAAGGCTAAGTTGGAAGGTGGATAATTGGACCAGATTCTGATTCTAATGTTGCACTTTCTCATCCCTCTATTTTGTGGCTTTCTTAAAAAAGCACTTTTAATTATTAACCATTATTTGGTTTCCTTAAATTGGCACAAAGCAGTCTATTTATAAATTGCATTATGTCTCAAAAGTTATACTCCAAATTGTTGGAAGGGAGGAAGGGAAGAAGGAAAGCATGTGAATCAGCAATGGCACTGTTCAAGTAACACTTGGCGGAGTAACTGGTACGTGAACACAATGTAGAATGATGGTGTATGTCAATAATAACTGTTTTATTTGCACTGAGAAGATCCGTTTCTGTCCCTGCCTCATTCACCTTTTATTGTCTGCCCAGAACCCAATCGGTTCTGTTCGTCTTAGACACCCCAGAAAGATATTTCACCAATTCTGAGAACGGAATTCCCTGTGAAAAGGGTTGGTGAATCAATCCAGAATCTTTGTGTTTTAACAGCACCTCTGTGCTATCATATTTTAAATTCAGTTGCAGGATGCAAGTGTCACTGTCTGGGGCCAGTATTTATTGCTTGTCTGTAGTTGCCCTTGAGAAGGTGATAGCTGCTTTTTTTTTTGAACTATAGCAGCCATTTACTTTACGTAGACCTACTTTGCCACGAGGAAGGGAATTTCAGGATTTTGACCCACTGACACTCTAAGCAGTGATTCTACCCAACAACCTTCCCTCCTTTAAAGCAAAAGTATCTCTTTCTTCCTCTCACCTTTGCCAAAGTAGTAAATGCATCCAATAGTGCCAATTTAACCATACCATGTATTTTTCAACTTGTAGTCTGCATTCAGCAACTGTCATGTAACATATACACAAATATTACAATGCAATAAAACAGTGCATTATTTTTGAGTAAAACACTCTTACTGTCATTTGACAAGACCACACACACATTCTGTTCGTGTAAAATTTGGACTGTACAAAATCTCTCCATTTTGTTTGAAATGTCTTGGTTTTCAATAGAGATAAATATTTCTTCCACACTGCTGCATTTTTAGCAGTTTGCTGATAGTCCAGTCATTCATAAAAAGACTGGGGGAGCTGATGGTATAGCTATAATGTCACTAGACAAAGAATCAGGGGGTCCAAGTTAATGCTGTGGGGACACTTGCTTAAATCTATGACAGCTGAGTGAATCTGAATTCATTTGATAAGAAAACCAATATTCCAAAAACAAACTTTCTGAAATAAGTTATTTCCCAGTTGCTTCAGCACGACGAGATATCGGTTTAATGTTATCGAAGTTTTCAGTGAACAGTAGAGATAGTATGACTTGCTCTATTCTCCGACTTTCTCTCCCATCCAATCCACTTCTCTCTGATGGGAGGTCACACTCCTAATGTTAGCCCATTCACACTTGCATTCACATATAGGAACTTGAAAGACAAAGCTCCATGTGGCTTCCTCCTTTGAAGATGGGACGAAAATCAGTTGGAGTCAGTGGGAGTGAACTACATGCTTAATGTGGAAGTGGAGAACCATCTGGTGATTTGGATTGTTTTAGATTAATTTAGAATGTCTGGTTGGTATGGACGAGATGGACCGAAGAGTCTGTTTCTGTGCTGTATAGCTCTATGATTCTAACCAGAAGAAGGTTCTACTTGTTAGTTGCAGTGATTTGAATGTTGAGGAACAAATGGATTAGCTTCTACTTACCCCTTAAAGATGCTATATAATACAGGAGATACGCTGTCAATCCTGGTCACCAGGCTGCTGTATTTTGAGCTGTCTCCCAGCTGTTTGTGGTCTTGCATTTCAGTTTGACTGAACAAAAGTCAAACTGAAATGCAAGACCCCAAACAGCTGGGAGACCGCTCAAACCTGGCAGGCATACAGCAGCCTGGTGAACAGGATTGACAGTGTATCTCCTTTTTATTTGATTGCGGTTATTTTAAAAGCTTCCATCTGCATCAGGTGCAGTTAATTCAGAGTTTGCTCCAGAAAGGCCTAATTGCAAAAAGGAAGCATTAGGATTACCTCTGGGCTTTATCTTTGTTGCCAACTTGGCAGTAACTTAGAAAACTATATTAACAATCTAGTAATGGCCTGCATATTGGTGATTTTTATTTTTTGTTTCCATCTTCAAAGGGGGATGCCATGTTGAGCTTTATCATTCATGTTCCCATGTTCCTTAAGGCAGCAGCGTGCTTATTAGTAAAGGGCAGCACATCAAACCTGCAAAAAATGACATCCTGTCTTTTGACATTAGAAGGCAGGTAAACAGAAGGACTAATAAGTAATGGCCCAGTATCAAGGGAAACACCTTCTCCCACATGGTTGATTGTGCAGGGATCAGTAAAGAAATAGAGCAGCAACTAAACCGTTCCAATGCAGCTGCCTGCTCAGAAATAAACCCAAATGTTGACGTTGACCCGTAAAAACTAGGAATGGCACTGCAATTGCAGAGAAACGTATGATTTATCTCGTGGACAACCTCTCTGTTTATATCTAACACAAGCTCTGGGGAAGGGTCACCAGACCCAAAACGTTAACTCTGATCTTTTATTTCACAGATGCTGCCAGACCTGCTGAGCTTTTCCAACAACTTCTGTTTTTGTTCCTGATTTACGGCATCCACAGTTCTTGTGGTTTTTGTGAGGTTATCCCATCTCCCCGCTACCAGGGCAGCATGGGTGGCACAGTGGTTAGCACTGCTGCCTCACAGTGCCAGGGACCCGGGTTCAATTCCAACCTCTGGCGACTGTCTGTGTGGAGTTTGCACATTCTCTCCGTGTCTGCCTGGGTTTCCTCCGAGTGCTCCGGTTTCCTCCCACAGTCACAAAAATGTGCAGGGTAGGTGGATTGGCCATGCTAAATTGCCCGTATTGTTCAGGGATTTGTATATTTAGGTGGGTTATAGGTGGATGGGCTCGGGTGGGTGCTCTGACAGTCGGTGTGGACTTGTCGGGCCAAAGGACCTGTTTTCACACTGTAGGGATTCTATGATTTTTATTATAGTGCATAGCAGGATGACGGTGGAGTGAGTTTAGAAATTGCTGAAATTGTTTATTTTCTCACTGGGAGGAATGAGGTGTCTTTTATTTTCTGCCACCCCCTAAGGTGTGCTTATTTGAATATTGCAGCTTTTCAAGTGTAAGCATTACTGCAACATTTTAAATTAAATAAAACTCATCACTTCCATTAATTCTCCGTCTTGTTTCCAAACCCTGATACTTGCTTTGATTTAGTGACAGGAGGATAGTTGAATAATTGACACAAGGGAGCGTCCTCCTCATCTCAAGTAGTGTGCACTTAAGTTTATTTTCTCCAAGATGAATATAAACAATAGCTCAGCATACACCCGTAAGTCCTCCTCTAGCAAGTTTAAGTTGATATGGGCCCAAGGTGAGTGTATGGAGTTAGGGCATAGATTAGTCATAATCTTATTGAATGGCAGAGCAGACTAAGGGGCTGAATGGCCTATTCCTATATTCGTAGATATTCAAGATATAATTTGGTGACTACTGCAGAGTGTCAATCCACTGCCTGGAAACCAGCAGCAATCCCGTCATAGCCAATTTTGGGAAGATCAAATGGTATTAAATCCTGATGGGGCACTGACCTTCCTGTCATTGGGCTCCTCAGTTCCACTGAGCAAATTTGTTGGTGTGAGACAGATGTCCCATTTCTGAAAACCAATGGCTGATTAGAGATGGGTAGGTCTCCGGTCCCAGAAGAAGCCCAGGCAGAGATCAGTAAGGGAGGCCATGAGGTGAGCTCAGTGACCCCACTTGTTGATGGGCCTCCGTGTGAAAGCTCCAACAAGGAGTTGGTGGAGGGGAGTTAGAGTTTAGTCAGGTACTTGTCTTCAAACCTTCGCTAGTCATTGCCTCTTGTATGTGTTTCCATTGGGTGTGGGCTGCCCAAATTGAAGGGACAAACTGCCACTCCCTCCTCCATGCCCCCTTTCCCATCCTGTCCAGGCCTCCAGCATATCTGGCAGAGTTTGCCTGTGTGTCAACACCCCTGCCAATTGTGACTTAAATACCAGCAATAATTCAATGTGGTCCTGCAGTGGAGTTGGCATCTGGGAGGGCCAAGCCAAACATGTGCCCTCCCCATCTCCAGACAGCATTCAATTCCACTCCGAATGGTTTACAATTGAGAAAAGTGCTGCAGACAATGTAATTTTTCAGGCTGGCTATGTTTGGCTAAACCCTGAGACAGGGTACTTTGAAGCTTCTACATTGTTTACATTTTCCACAAAAGTAGGAATTATACGGGCCAGAATATATCCAAAGTTGTTAGGGTGAATGAACAATGAGTGAAATTGAGTGCATCATGCAATGCTGATTGATAGCATATGCCATCATGACAGATTTGATTTAGTTTGTGGCTTGCTTTAGTATATTGCTGTACCAATATAAAACCTCAGACGAAGCTTCTCCTGTGATTATAATACAAATCCACAAATACACAAGATTCTGGGGTCCAGGATTCTAAATCTTCTCCAGAATCTGAACAGCACACAACAGATGTTAATATGCTGCCAACTGACATTTAATTTGATCTATTGTTTACAGGCTGAAATATACCACCCAGCTGTTCAATCCCAAGGTTGAGTCCTCATGTTTGAACATTGACTTTTTGGGTCACCTCTTCATTATAGAATTTGAAATTTAGTATGCTGTGTTTCTAACAGCATTGTGGAAAATTTTTAATGTTACAACAGTGACTGAGTCAGTAATTCAGAAACTTTAATTCGTTGTAAAACTGAAGTCACAAGATCATGTTATAAATGTAAGTCCGTCTGCCTTTTCTAAGTTACAATACTCTTTCCTGGTAGATGGTCACCCAAAAGAGACCATTGAGTGACTTCATCTCTTGTACATTTGAACTTCCATGTGTACCTGTTTAAATATCTGACTGAGAAATTAAATATAACTGACACAAGGTAATATAATGAGCCGCATATTGTATCCTATTAAATGTTATTGTTCAGTGTGTTTTTGTGATTTATTTATTTTATAGATGTTAAAGTTTCATGGTCTTTTATTCAGAATCAAATTTCTTGTGAATTTAATATTCCAGGTTTGTCACATGCAATTGTACGAAGATTTTACTGCTTCTTGCAGTTTAGTACTTTAGCTGCGCATGAAAATATTTACAGTGAAACAAATTTCTCGTGGGGTCCCAAACATTGGGAATGGCACCAAATCTTTGGGTAGATGCATAAAGAATGTTTCTGCCACGGATGAACATTGGACTAGGAGTCACAGATTCAGAATTAGGGCTTTCCCATTTGAGACCAAGACAGAGAGGACTTTTTTTTAATCTGAGAGTCTTCAGAATACCGTACCTCCCAGAACAATAGAGGCTGCATCACTGACAATATTCAAGGCAAGTAGACTGATGTTTAATTTACAAAGAAGTTGAGAGTTACAGTAGGGTGTCAGGCAGGAACGTGGAGTTGAGGCCATAATTAGATTAGCCATGATCTTACTGAATGGCACAGCTCTTATATCCACCCTAACATTGAAAAGGTTAGTTTCTTAGTTTTCGAACACCATTCACAGCCAGTTGTGACAGGACTGCAGTGTTGATCTGATGCTTTTGTTGTGCAAACGTATTGCTCTGTCAATGCAGTCCTGTGTTATAGCTTCACCAAGTTGTATCTCATTTCCAGGTCTACTTTGTGCTGCACCTGGTATATTTTCTTACTATCTCTTCGTTCAACCAGTAATGATCCTCCAGCTTGAGGGTGGTGAATGAGTGAGAGAGATGTCAGACCATGAGGTTACAGGTTGTGTGCAATAAAATTTTGGTGCTGCTGTTGGCTCATAGTAGTTCCGTGGATGTCCCATTTTGAGATGCTTGATCTATCCTGAATGTATTCCATTTAGAATGGAATACAGTGCTTCATAAGCTGGAGGGTGTCCTTAATTTGAAACAGAGGGCTCATTATTGCAAGGTCCTTGATGTGGTCTGTCCTACACATGCATGAGATGTGCATTTGCAGCAGGTAGATTGTTGGCCAATGTAGATCTGTCTTGAAGTGGTTCCACCACTGCTTGCCTTTAGGCCTAGTCAGGCAGGGCACAACCAGCTGAATCTTTTGTTGTGTTACACTGCCACTCAGTGATTAATATTAAATATATCTGTGCCTTTCCTATCTGAAGTGCTTCTTCCAAGCAATATTCAACATACATGAGCTACAGGAGGGAGGTGGTAATCAGCAGGAGACTTAACTTGTTGCCAAATTTCCAACTGGCATCATGTGACTTCATAGTTGACATTGAGGACTCCCAGAGATTCTATCCTGACCCTGACTGTGTGTGTGTGTGTGTGTGTGTGTGTGTGTGTGTGTGTGTGTGTGTATACGTACACCACTGTGGCAACATTACAGTAAGCTGTTTTTTTTTCTGATGAGACAAGGCAGGCCCTGGGACAGTGATAGAAGTCTGGGGTGTTGTCTGAAAATCATATTCTCAGAATAATACTTTGTTAGGTTGGTGTTTTGAGTTTGTGCAGAAATGCTCCCAATTTTGTCAGTCTGACATTTTTTCATGGTTTTTTTTTTTAAAAATGATTTGTTACAATTGAGTAGCTTTGTAGACCATTTTTGAGGGCAATTAAAAGTCTGTTAGGTTTGTTTGGGACTGATGTCACATAGATAAAACTGGCTAGGATAGCCAATGCCCTTCCTAAAAGGGCTTTGGTGAACTAGATTGTTTTTGTGTCGTGATCTTATGCTTTTGTGGCCATGATTACTGATGCTCACTCATTTCAGATATATCTAATTAACTTCATATAAGGTCCTCATCTGCCTTGGTGTTTCTCAGTATTGTAATGTCCAACACGAGATTGATTGACTGACGGTTATCCATAGAAAGGTGTATCTTAATGAAGTTTCTTAAGGGTTTTCCTAGCTGTCTGGTGATGAGATCTGCCCCTGTTGGTGCAGGGACCAAATATGCGTTCATTGTCATTAAGCTGATGTTTTAATTTGGGATAGGGGTCTGCGTCAAATTGCAGGCAATGATACATAGCCACCTATTCACTTATCAGCATACAGAGAAGATAAATATAGGAAAAAAATCACTGCACTGAGGTCACAGACCCATTTTGATGACGGAAGTAACAGTGTGGCAGACAGCATTGGGTTGAAATGAAAACTACAACTGCTTGCTTCAATTAGTAACAGTGACTTTCATTACTTGGAGTCTCTGAATGCTAATGTGATTACTACAGGATTGCAAATACCTTCAGGCGATGTGTTTAAATTGACAGGATTTAACTTGTCATTTGAGCTGATTTTTTTTTACTTAAAAAATATAGATCACAATAACTAAAATGAGATGTTATTACAGCAATAATCTTTGTGATCTTACTTGGAAGGTTAAGCAAGGTGAATAAGATTCCTTGGCACTGTCAGATTCTCTTAATTATTCCCACTTCATTTTTATCTCGTGGAGTGGGGAAGAAGAAGCTGGCCAGTCTCAAAATGTTAATTTCTAAGTAGAAGCAGCTACCTTTTGTAGGAAGATTTCATAATGTTAATAAATGCATTTTTCCAAAGATTTGCTTTGATATAATTGTTTGTTTCCCTGAACAATCTGTTGTGCCTCTGAGTGGAAAGTTACACTGTAAATTATTTAAATAAAAACCCTCATCCATTCTCCACATTTGACAGTTGTAAATATTGTCAAATATTTACGGTTGTCTTGAGGAAAGGCATTGCTGGTCAGTGGTTCACAGGCAGGTACAGTTTAATGTTCTTAATAACAATGTTCTTTGTGACTTTGCAAATAAAACAGTGAAGGTTTTGACTCCCAAGATGTAGCATCATCTCTCTTATAACAATTTTTAAGCATTTGTATCGAAGGATTGTAATTATCTGTGGCATGGAATGAATTTTGTGCGGGGAGAAAAGCCTTGTGTGATGGCTTTATGAAGCAAATGGCTGCTGATTAAATCCAAAAATGATAGATATTAGCTTTCAGTTAATTTGGGATCATCTAGTCAGGCACAGACTAATACAAATATTTTCTGGTGAAGGGAACATGGTAGCTTTCGTCTTTTGGATTGATGCTTCAACCAGGAATGTGGCCTTTGTGGATGTTACGCTGGAGGAATGTTAGCCAGTCAAACTGCGGCTTTAACCTTTGATTTGTCATTCACCTTCTCAGATTTTGATATTAATAGAGTTTTTTTTAGTTGTTTTGCTTAACCTGTAGCCAGTGTTTTGCTTTTTTTAAAAAAGCTCTTTTCTTTGTGTTTTGTGCAGAGAAACTCTACAATTCTTGTGGCCGGGAGCTGAGAAGAGCCCTGTTTTCACTCAAGCAGATCTTCCAGGTTGGTACTGATGGTTGCCTCACTTTCTTGAAAAAAAAAATGTGCTTTATTTCCCACTTTGTGGTCAGTTGTCACCCTGAGACGTTTAGAAGTGAAAATCTCAAATTCAGTCTCTGGTTCCTGTGAATTTGACTGGTCTGCGTGCAGGCAACATTCTTATTAATTTCACCACTAAATTAACAAAGAGATGAATTGGCCAAGGTTCCTTTCTCCTTCCTTCCTTCTTCTTCTTGCTATCTCATGGCTGTAAATGGAAAATGCATGTGGCTGGATGCCTGGTCAGAGCAGCACGAGGCTTTGGTTGTGAATCTGCCTGTTGGTGTTTGATGCTTAGGCCTGCATGCAATGATTACAATTTTGATCAAATCCAGAACATTATCACTGCCTGTGCAGCTCTATGAGAGAAAGAGTTCATGTCTTTAGGACGGGGGAAAAAAGTTGTCAGTGGGGTGACTTGGAAAGAGAGGAGGAGAGTCTGAACGTCTGGCATATGACTAATTTCATAAAGATACAAAGACCAGACTAATAAAGCAAGACAACTTACAAGGAACCGTATCAAGATGAGTTAAATTATAGTGTATCTCTAGGGCTTTTAATGTAGGCTATGTGCCAGCAAAATGAAAGTTACTTGTTGATGTGCCAAAATGAAAGAGCAATTATGCAGGAAGTATTGGTATCGTATAATTAAGAGCTGAGTGACATTGTGATTAGCGGATAAGAAAGTGTACACAGCTGAAGTGAGTGATGACCTTGAAAGAAAGGATATTACACCCAGGAGCAGGCTCTGCTTTAGTTCCAAACAGGGACTGTCTAACCTCAAAATTAGTGTACCTACTATTCTAGAATGTGACTTCTTTCCTAAACTTTGAGTCTCCATGTTTAGTGATTTCATTTCATTTTCTACCATCGATCTTGTTGTACATGACTGGAGATGGTGGTGTCATGATAATATCCAATGGACTTGCAATCCAGAGACCCAAGCTAATACTGTAGGGACGTGGGTTCAAATGTCATCCGTTAATAATTGGGGAGCATAAAAACTAGCCTCGGTAATGGTGGCCACTGTTGGAAAAGCCCATTGGATTCATTAATATCCTTTTTTTAAAGGAAGAAAGTCTGCCAGCCTTATCTGATCTGGTGAACATGCCTCAGTCCCACAGAGATGTGTTTGATTGTTAACTGCCCTCTGAAATAGTATGGAAAGCTATTTAGTTCAAGGGCATTTAGGAGTGAGCAACAAATGCTGGTCCTGCTTCCCCCCACCCCCCATGAAAGAATAAAGAAAACATTGACCCCTGATCTGAGCTACTCAGCATGACAGCCCCTAGCAGATGAGATTAGCCTGAATGCTGATGACGGCAATTGCATTTGGCCCATCTTCATTCAAAGACTGTGTAATATACGAGCTACTATTCTGTGCCAGCTTTGCCTTTAAACATAAAAACAGTGGGATTGACACACACAGTTGATGAGTGGAAATTCTTTCCTAGCTGCAATCCATTCATGCTTCAATTGCTGCATGTAATATTCACTTTGAATAACCCTGCTATTTTCAGCTCTAGTTTGCATGCTACAAACTGGCTGACATGTATTTGTGCCCACAAGATGTTCTTGATGTAAATGTTTTAACAGTTGCTACCTTCATTCATGTTTTACCTTTCAGAACTTTGTTGTGCCAGCCTTTCTGTAATGGTTGGATGAAAACAAGAGTTTTCAGCTAGGGGGAGGTAACGGCCTAGTGGTATTATCGCTGGACTGTTAATCCAGAAACCCGGATAACATTCTGGGGACCTGGGTTTGAATCCTACCATGACAGATGGTGGAATTTGAATTCAATAAATACGGGAATTAAGAATCGAATGATGACCATGAATCCAATGAGGTCGACTCTTAAAAACTGCCCTCAGGCCAATTATTGGTGGGCAATAAATGCTGCCGAGCAGCAATGCCCTCATCCTGTGAATGAATAAAGGGATAAAAAAATTCCTTGATTTCATGTCAGCCTATCTCCATAACATTCAATTAGAGAATAACTTTTCAAGTGAGTGCCCTTTTCGAGGGATCAGACAGATGCAGAAATTTAAAATAAAAGGACAAATCGAAAGAAATGAGTATTTAAGATTTTTCTTTTGGTTAAGAATTTTAATTATTGAGCAAAATACAGGTGTTTGAAGCAGTAGCAAAGCTTGTGCTGCTGACCCAATGGCATGAGGGGAAAAATATACAATGATATAGAATTTTGTTTGAGCTACAAATCATGAGACGATTACTGTTCATCTACTGCGGAATGACTTGTTGAGGTTGCTTTTAGTAAAATTGCTGTAATCTCTGTTGAAGGTAATTGTTCCATTAAAGTCTTTCCAAGCACGGTTTGGAAAGGTGGTTTTTTTTTTAATTGGTTGACTGTCTGAAAAATGGTTGATTCTACTTGATCATGGAAGAGCAGCAATAAAATGCAAACCAGTGTATCTGTAGCATGTGTTTACATTGATACTGTTTATACTCAGTCTCTGAATAGCCCAGCACTAATCTTCTCTGGGCTTCCATCTACTAAAGGTTTCTCCTCTTGAGGTCATGTAGATAGCCTACTACTCGCATCTCTGTGTAGGGACTATCTCATGCAACATGGAAGGGTGTGACTGGGGTTGGCAGAGAGAACTGTGATGAAGCCAATGACTTTCGATCAAAACATATTCGCGATCCTAAAGATTGAGCATTAGGATTTGGGCAACAATGTGAAAAGATGTTCCACGACAGCCTATGAACTGTTTCCTGTGCCACGCTAGACAGGTTCAAGAGAGGAGGTAAAGGAATTGGATTTATGTAACTCCTTCCTCGGTGAAGGACCTCCTCAAAGTGCTTTACAGCCCTTTTTTGAAGTATTGTAATGCATAAATCAATTTTCATTTTGCAAGCTCCCTCGAACAGCAAGAAGATGTTTTTGTTGTGATTTTGGATGGAAATTGACTGTCTAGTTACAAGGCAGTACAGAATGTAAGGTATACATACTTGAGACATTGAAGTAGATAAAGGAACAAGGGAAAAATGGGCCAAATGGAGTATATTGAATTGCTACTGATGTACAGGTGCAGAGGACAGTAAGAGAAGTGGAGGAGATGCGATGGAGGTGGTGATCAAATTCTAAATAAAAACGTAAAGAACTGCAGATGTTGGAAATCGGAAACAAAAAGAGAATTTGCTGGAAGAGTTCAGCAGGTCTGAACAAAAGATAAACACTTTTTGGAAAAGCATTGGTGCTAGTAAAAGAAATATTGATTTTCATGGATTCATACAGTACAGAAAAGGCCCTTTGGCCCATCAAGTCTACACCGACATAACTACCACTTATGGTGCGCTAATCCCAATTTCCTGCACTCGTTCCATATCCTTGAATGTTATGATATTTGAAGCTCCCATCCAAATACCAAGGACCTGTTGAGCTTTTCCAGCAACTTCTGTTTTTGTCCCTCAATTCCAGGTGTTTTAACCTTCTCAATTAGCCTCCCATGTGGGACTTTGAGAAAACATCGCTAAAATCATATAAAAGGAAACCAACTGAGCTTCCCTCATCCCCACACTTGATCACATTTTCAAAAAAGTCTAACAGATTTGTTTGGTATGACCACCTTCTGACAAAGTCATGCTGACAATCCCTAATTAACCCATGCCTTTCCAAGTGGGTATTAATCTGCTTCTTCAGAATTTTCTCTGATAGTTTCCCTACCACTGATGTGAGACTCACCAGTCTGTAACTTCCTAGTTCAGCTCTGCCACCCCTCTTTTAAAAAGAGGAGCCACATTAGCCATCCTCCAGTCCTCTGACATTTCCCCTGTGGCCAGAGAGGAATTAAAAATTTGTGTTGGAACCCCTGCAATTTCTTGCCTCGCCTCCCACAGCAGCCTGGGATACAGTTCCTCCGGGCCAGGGTATTTGTCTGTTTTTAAGCCTAGCAGAGCCTCCAATACCCCCCCATTTCCTACATAAAACTGTGCAAGTTGCTCATAGTCCCTTTTCCTGCATTCTGTACCGATGTTCTCCTTTTTCCAGAGCAAAGAAAAGAGAAGTATTCATTACCTGTCCAATATCCTGTGGCTTCACACAGGTTGCCCCTTTGGTCCCTAGTGGTAATGTAGGAATGCCCTTGAGACTGACATAGTTGAGAGAATGGGAGAATGAGTGCTCCAGTCAGTTGAGAAGTTATGTATTTTGAACAAATAGAAAGGGCAATGACATAAGGGAATTTCTATTATTTCCAGAATTCACTGTGTTAAGGTAATGCATGTGGCCAAAGGGAATAATGGATTTTGAGATGAACAGATGACTGATGATGTTCGTACTTCAATGGGTGTGTATGTACCAGGTGAACACAATGTTTTTTGTATCATAGAAATGCAAAAGGGAGAGAGCAGGATGCTCCAGGTAAAGGAAAGGGACTGATTATGGAGAATAAGAACATAAGAACATAATAACTAGGAGCAGGAGTAAGCCATCCGGCCCCTCGAGCCTGCCCCGCCATTTAATAAGATCATGGCTGATATTTTTGAGACTCGGCTCTACTTACTCGCCCGCACGCCATAACCCTTAATTCCTTTACTGTTCAAAAATTTATCTAGCCTTGCCTTAAAAACATTCAGCGAGGTAGCTTCAACTGCTTCACTGGGCAGGGAATTCCACAGATTCACAACCCTTTTGGTGAAGAAGTTCCTCCTGACCTCAGTCCTACATCTGCTTCCCTTTATTTTGAGGCTATGGCCCCTAGTCCTAGTTTCACCTGTTAGCGGAAACAACCTCCCTGCTTTCACCTTATCTGTTCCCTTCATAATCTTATGTTTCTATAAGATCTCCTCTCATTCTTCTGAATTCCAATGAGTATAATCCCAGCCTACTCAGTCTCTCCTCGTAATCCAACCCTCTCAACTCTGGAATCAACCGATTGAATCTCCTCTGCACCCCGTCCTGTGCTAGTATATCCCTTCTCCAGTAAGGAGACCAAGACTGCACACAGTAAATGAATGAATATTTCCAGAGAAAAGAAATCAGTTTTTTTTGTTACCAGATTTTTTTTGTCAGGATTATGGTAGATATGAGACTGCATGTGTGATTAGATGAGGATTTGAATTTTTTGGAGATAACTGGAGGAAGAATATTGATGCTGAAAGCAAACTGAACATAACTCAGTGAATCAATCACCCTCACCTACAGAAGGAAGTCTAAAAGGAATTGGCAGAGGCTCTGACACCATTTTTCTATCTGAGTTAAATAAGAACACTGTGCCATCAGATAATGGATTAGTCTACTTTGTAGAACTTTTGCTCAAAGGCAGTTTTTATTTAAGAATTTTAAAATTTCAGTATGGTGGTTGATTTGTTAGTTGTGTATTTCTCATTGTAACCTCCTTTTTGTCGTTCTGAACAAGCAGTTGATTTGAATTTCTTATGTTTCAAATTCAAACATCATATGGAAAAAGTGGTGCTCTCAGGTCTCGCATCACGGTGGTCTTCCTGTGTTCAAGTCAGTTCCTAAATCTAATTAGACCATGATTTTTTTATTGATTCAGATGTTCAAAATGAGTTGCAGGGGGTTTCCTATGTCAGTGATGAGATGTCCTGGTTAAATGCTGAAATTTGTGCTTTGGTATTTAACTGGAGTTTGCTAGAGAGAGTGTTGACCTGGAGATTTTTTTTTGAAGTGTGTCCATTATTAAAAACCTCTTGAGGGGGTATTGGGAGGGGAGAAATAGTTTCATTGTTTTGCAAAGTTCTGTGTACGTCGCAGTGAAGCCAACTGCAACGTGAATTTATTTAGCACCGAGGTATCCCAAGGTGCTTCACAGGAGCATTTACAAAGTCCAGCACCAAGCCACAAGTATTGTAAAGGACAGGTGAATGTTAAGGTAGCAAAACAGGTAATTGGGGTTAATTAATTGACTGAGTTGATCTAAAGGATGCCCAGGTAGGACCTATATTGACAGAAGCTGCAAGACTGATGGTGGTGCAGTGGTAGTGTCCCTACTTCTGAACCAGGAGGCCTGGTTTCAAGTCCCACCTGCTCCAGAGATGTGCATTAACATCCCTGAACAGGTTGATTAGAAAAATAGATTTTAAAAATTAAGACTGAATAGTAGGGGGTCTTATTATGGTACGTTGATAGTGTCCCTGCCCCTGGATGTGTTAACATCTCTGAACAGGTTAGTTAGGAAAAATAGATTAATTAAAAATCAAAAAAAAAAGTAAGATGGAGGAATTAACAAACTCAATCCACATTGAAAGGTGTCTGATTTTTCTGAAACTAACACCAACAACACTAGAGGAGCTCAGCAAGTCTGGCGGCAGCATCTGTGGAGATAGACTCGAAACATTAACCGTTTCTGAAAATTACACCACTTCAGAATTCTTACTGTGGAAGAAGGGCTCCTCTTCCTCCTTCATACTAGGCTTGAAACATTAATTCTGTTTTTCTTTCTCCACAGATGCTGTCAGACCTGCTGAGTTTCTCTCGCATTCTGTGTTTGTTTCAGGTTTCCAGCATCTGCACAATTATACTGTCATGCCTTGGGTTCTTGTTTAACTGGGTTAGATCCAAATTGACAGTGACTAGAAGATCAGCTAGTGAAATGGGTTTAAGTTGGGCATTTCCAAATTGTGGGCCATGACCCTCAGTAAGGCTGTGGGGAAAGATTTTGCAGTTGTCCTACGTGTAAAGTGGCTGTGAAGCCCTGACATACGTTTCACAGCTACAAGGCCCTTTAAATAGTTATTTATAAATTTTATAAATGTAAATTTATTTATAAATATTTTTTGTTTTTTTCTGAAGAAGGGTCCAGACCCGAAATGTCAGCTTTCCTGCTCATCTGCTTGGCCTGCTGTGTTCATCCAGCTCTACACCGTTATCTCAGATTCTCCAGCATCGGCAGTTCCTACTACCCCTTTAAATATTTATTTTTTTTTGCTCTGTCTTTGGGCGCCGTACTGAAACCTGATCACTACTTTAACCACAAGCTGTAAAGAGTTTCCTGTTCACTTCTGTTATGTGCAAACCCAGCTGTTTTAGAAACACCCCCTTTACCCCAGTCAACCCACTACATTCTCCGTCTGGGGTCACACACAGTCTGAGAGAATAAAATGGGACCACATGGGAAAGAATCGGGAAATAAGTGTTGAGGAATGATTTTACAAAGACTGAAGAGCAAAGAGGTTATGGATGAGAATTCCAAAGTTCTGGGGGCTTGAACAGCTGAAGGCCCATTTCCAACAGCAGGGCCAAGAAAATCAGGAACGTGCAAGAGACTAGCGTTGAAAGATCCTGTAGGGAATAGTGGGATCGAAGGCTAGAAGAGTCTAGAAACATGGGCAGAAGCAAGAGCCATGGTAGGTTATGAAGAGAAGTATAAAATGTAGTAAATCGGAGAAATTGTTGGCACTTGTTGTTGAAAATCCTAATTCTGGGCAGGCTGTGTTACATCTCGGACAACACCAGCCTTGCATACAGCTGCAGCAAGTCAGAAATTCATGGATCTTCCATCTGACCTTTTGGTGATCCGATGCAATGTGCAATTGGAAATCGGTGAGCCTGTTTTTTTAAAAAACAAAATCTGATCAGAGCCGACTGTACGTGAGACTGTGCTGTAATTGTACAGAGCAGTGCTCCCCCAGGAATCTCGTTTTCAGGTACAAAGTAAAGCTGCATCTGCTGTACAGGAGGTTCCTATTTAAAACATGCAGGCTGCCTGATGGACAATACAGTTTTGTTTGCCTGGATCAGTTTACTGTCCAAAAAATCAATGGACCAGAATACAGATCCTCTCATTTTAAAAAGAAATCATGATGTCAGCTGAAATAACGTGGAGGCTAAAATGAAAAGAGTGCATGTGTTTTCCTCTGCAGTGCGGTCCTCCAACTACAGCAGTGCGGCCTTTCCAAATGGCATTGAATAAAGTGCTGGCTCGCACCCAGATTTGTCCAACTTCAACTTCTGCATCTCCATTGATCCATGCAGAGTTTGTGTGTGTGTGTTTCTTTTTAAAAATAAGTATATCTGCAGAGGTTTCAAAACTTGCATCCAAAATCACAGCAAGATCTAGCCAGCAGCGTATGACCTTAATGTTCCATGTCGCGCTGTATGCACGCTTATTTTCGAGCTGTTTACAGTGCCAGGCACAGCCTTGGCATTTCCGTTCCTTGTGTGCAAGACTGACACTTGCCAAACAGGTGGGTGTGCTGTTACTGTTTGCGTGCACCATGCAGGAGGCAAACCCAGCACTTTACAGGACGCAGTTGTATGATTTGATGAGTTATTTATTGTTTCGAACCAATCAAGTTGTCAGCAACTGGCAGATTTAAGCTTAATGATTGTCCTTTGCATTTATGAATGTTTCAGGAATTTATTCCCTTTGAAGATAACTGCTTTTTTTTATTGTTTTAAGTGCCTTTCATTGAAAGACATATTTTACATAAGTTCCCTCAGAGCATGGGGCACTCTGTCTGTCTGGGCCTGTTGGGCCAAGAGTTGACTGCAAGATGAGCCAAAGCTGTGATTAAGATAAGACATCTGTTCCTTTTGTTAGACACAATTGAAATTATTAACTGAGCTTATCGATATCTATCAAAGTGATTTGCGTGACACGTTACATTTGGTAGCAGCTCCACATGAATCATAACACTTCAGGGTTAGTTTGGGAAGGTCCAAAATGAGGAACAATGGCTTGATGTCTGCCATACTTTGCAAACTGTAAGTTTAAATCATTCAGTTGGAGTTACAGCAGTGTTACACATTCTGCATTGTTGTAGCTGTTTGACAGAACCACGTCCATGGAGTAGTGAGGGTCGAGTCAAAAGAGCTATTGGGGGTGCGGTGATAAAGGGACGGTGAAATATTAGTCAAAGTCGCGGGCTTCAAGGATGATCTTGGACAATACTGTGCCACACCACTTCCATCTGGTGTACAGAACAGGGTTTATAAATTTATAGACTGTTACCACTTTGTTTATGATGTGGAACTTGACGACCAGCAAGATGGAATCTTCCCCAATGACGACACTTGTTCTACAAGACCTAGCACCAGCTTGCGTCATCCATTGCTTCGTGGCAGTGTAGAATGGTTGCACTTGTGGGGCGTGTGAAAGACTTCCTGAAGTTGCATTTATATGAGTTGGCCAGTTAAACGAACCGATTAGCCTTCCCTCAGAAGCATTAAAGCTAAAAAGTCCCCCTTTCCATGGCTGTGTATTAGCACTTAAACATGTCTTTGCAGGGTTGCTAAGGTGTAAACCACATATGGTTGATTACACATTTTTTTTTAACCTGACAGCAATGCAACACCTTATCAATATTCACACAAACAAATCTCAAAATCCTTCCAGTAGAAAATTCCAGAAGCAACAGGCGTGTACTTTTACATTCCCAGTGCCTCGAGCTGGCAGGAAAAGTCATTCACTTCAGCTGAACATTCCTTATCCCACCTTGTGATCTCAAAGTTGAATGCAAACTAGGATGTGCTACAAGCTGTTGAGTTGTGAAATCAGTAACTATGCTGTTACCTTGTACAATTTGGTCACAAACAACTGCTGTTTGAGTACTTGTTTTCTCAGACTGGCCTCATCTCATGCTGAGGATATTCTGCTTTGAGTGAAGTTATAGTGTGCTTTCAGGCATGTACAGGTGGTCTGGAAGAATTATGGATAGCAACTGACTTGTGACATAGCTCCAGGAAATGTGCACCGCTGTCTAAGTACAAGGCTGAGCAGAAGTGAAATTTGAAAGGAATGCAGAGACATGGGAAACCATACCTATTGCATTGAGGACTGTGCGGGTGAATGGACAAGTTAGAGAGAGGCCCGTAGATTCTCGAGTTAACAACTGAGTACTGCTCATGCTCTTGTTAATTATCATTGTCCCATATGTTTCCAGTATATGGGAAAGAAGACACGAATAACCAGATTGTAACATTTTTGGGATGTGTCATTCTATAATTAGGGAGACCTATGCAAACTTCAGTTTGCTGTCATTCCATGGGATGTGGGTGTTGCTGGCCAGCCCAGCATCTGATGCCCATCCTCTAAGCGTTGTAGAGATGGTGGTGAGATTGCTGCAATGTGGGTGCGCCACAGTGCCGTTTGGAAGAGAATCCCAGGATTTTGAACCAGCATCAGTGAAGGAATGGTGATTATATTCCAAGTCTGGATGGTGGGTGTGATTTAGAGGGGGACTTGCAATTGGTGGTGTTCCCATGCTTCTGCTGCTTTTGTTCTTCTAGGTAGATGAGGCCCACTGTTTAGAAGCAACTGTTGAAGGAGCCTTGGTGAGCTGTTGTACACCTTCTGGTTGGTCCATGCTGCTACTGCTGTGTGTCAGTCATGGAAGGGGTGAATGTGGTGCTAATCGAGTGGCTTGCTTTGTCCTGGATTCTGTCAAGTTTCTTGAGTGTTGTTGAAATCTCACTTGATGTGGCAATTTGGGAATATTCCATTACATTCCTGACCTGTGCCTTGACAGCAAATGGGCTTTGGCAAGTGGGAAGAGAATTCCTGACAGAATGCCCAACCTGTGACGACCTCTTGTAACCACAGTGTTGATATGGCTGGTCCAGGTTAGATTCGTATCACTGGCCACCCTTAGTATGTTGATACAGGCTCCTTGTCAATGATTATTAGACTAAATATTGGTTCAGCTTCATTGAATGGATACATTTTTGGACATGTGAAGACCCGCTGGTGGGATGTTTCAGTTCACTGAGTCTACATTACTGTGACAACATGCACTCTTACATTAATGTAATTTGAAGCAGTAGACTGTGCTAGTGGAGGCTTCAACTTTTTGTTCCAATACATGGTGGACTGAGTGCCTGCTGCTTTTACCATCTGCTATTGGTGCATCTTGGAAAGGTTAATAAGCTGATACTCCATCTTGTTTGATCATGTGATGAACACAGCTTCCTGGGCCATTAGTCCTGGATTGGGATGTGAACCCACAGCTTCTAGCTTAGAGATACGGATGCCACCCAGACCTTCCAGACCATCTATATTGTCTTAAATGCTGTCACTTGGCATTGAACCTTCTGACCATTTTTGGAAATGCCAACCTTCTAGAATTACAGTAGTGTTTCCAGATTTAATTGATTTTGTAAAAATCTCCGGATACTCCTGCCAGTAAGCCAGCAATAAAGTAACATGGGCATTTTCTCTGTTCACTATTCTCCATGGATGAACACCCAAGTAATATAGTTGCTATTGACCTGAGATTCGATGTGGGTCTGTAATTTACACAATCTAATGAGTAATATATTTCTGGAGTACAGAGACAGTGAGCGTTGCAAATGAAGCAAAACTCTCCTGGATCTGCTCATGGCAGGGGTGCCAGGATATCTTTCCACTGTTAAGTGCTGAATGTGAATACATAGAATGGAGTTGCACCTCATATGGGCAGAGGTCTGTATGGCATCTTTTGATGCTGAACGTCAAGGTGCTCACTCAAATGAACAGTAATCAATGGAAACTTGAAGTAATCTTCCTTCCAACTATAATCATCAGTTAGATCAGTGCAACAGCATGTTCATTGAGTGATCCTGCTGCTCTGAAAGACTGGCCCCAAATTAAACTTCATTTTCCATGCTGCTCCAATTCCAATTGCTCTATTACAAACCTGCAGAACCAAGACCCAAAGGGGCCCTTTCAAGTGAGGAGCTGAGTGGTTTCTGTTAAGCCTGCAGAAGCAGCTTCTACAGTGTTTTATTTCCTTGATTTTTTTTTTGTGGCATTTTCAAGCTGGTACCTGTGAACTAGCCCAGCTCTCTGTGAGCTTCAGCAATGGATTTTTGTTTTTAAAAATATCATTCATGGCAAGAGAGTTCTGCTGGCATTTACTGCCCATCCTTACCTGCCCTCGGGATGATTAAGAGTCAGCCATGTTTATTGTGGGTCTGGAGTCACTGTACACCAGGCCATGGCTGATTTCCTTCCCTCAAAGACATCAGTGATATTAGGTGGCAGTAGTGAACCAGATGGGTTTTTGCAGCAATTGATAGTGGTTACACAATTCCCATTATCCCAGCTTTCTCTTGAACCATCTGCAATGGTGGGATTTAAACCATTTGTCCCCAGTTAGCTTGGATTACTAATTCAGTGATATTACCAACACCTCCCCTATATATGCCTCTGACTTTCTGTCAAGATTGTTGGATTGTATCCAGACACGAAGATGCTGCACAATTTTACAGTTGCTGAGAGAGTTTGCAGCTTTTATAACTAATGGGGATTTTCAAGACTTATTTTCAACCTCCTGATTATGGTATATGTGGCCACAATTATTGAAGTGCTTTACTTTGGAAGTTCATGTCAGTTAGTGAGTGGTTGCAGTTTACTTGCTGGGTATGAGATGTTTGTTGGGCCTGATGGGAGGTCTATCAAATTAATTATTAAATCTTAGTATGCTGCCCAACAGCAAGAAGCAAATGATTAATTGAAGCCTGCTTACAATTGTCTCCCATCGCTGTGGCAGATGTAAGATGACAAGGTGCAGAGCTGGATGAACACAGCAGGCCAAGCAGCATCAGAGGAGCAGGAAGGCTGACGTTTCGGGCCTAGACCCTTCTTCAGAAATGGGAGAGGGGAAGGACGTTCTGAAATAAATAGGGAGAGAGGGGGAGGCGGATGGAAGATGGATAGAGGAGAAGATAGGTGGAGAGGAGACAGACAGGTCAAAGAAGCGGGGATGGAGCCAGTAAAGGTGAGTGTAGGTGGGGAGTTAGGGAGGAGATAGGTCAGTCCAGGGAGGACGGACAGGTCAAGGGGGCGGGATGAGGTTGGTAGGTAGGAGATGGGGGTGGGGCTTGAGGTGGGAGGAGGGGTTAGGTGGGAGGAAGGACAGGTTAGGGAGGCGGGGACAAGCTGGGCTGGTTTTGGGATGCAGTAGGGGGAGGGGAGATTTTGAAGCTTGTGAAGTCCACGTTGATACCATTGGGCTGTGGGAGATGTGACTGAATGCAAGGGTTATATCGCCCTCTGGAATTTTGAAAAGTAACTGCAGGAGGTGGGGAAAATGCCTGGTTGTTGCAGTCAACTGCTTTAATCCTTGGTAGCAAAATCAAGTACGTGTGTGTGTGTGTGTGTGTGTGTGTGTGTGTGTGTGGGCAGTGCTGGGGGCTGGGGGGGCTGCAGAATAAAGACAGAGCCTTTTGTGAGGAGCTCCTCCTTCAGGTGTCCTGCTACAAAGGGGTTGGGATTCCCTGATCCAGAGTCTGATAGTGCAGAAGGGACAAATCAATATGAAATTGTCACCGTTACCGAGGCATTTTTGACCTTAACATTTTTTACAGACTTAATTATAATGTGTGGTTAAATGACAACCTATTATGCTTCTATGTAAAATTTTACATGTTAGTTTGGATTCATTTGTGTAAAAACTATCGAAGCAGTTTTGCAATGATTTTTCATGGACTGTGCAGAATAAATAGTGACTTGAATCTTTGGTATCTAGTAAAGTTTTACTATGTATGCAGCTCTGACAGTCATTTTGAGGCCAGAAAGAGTTGGAATTTGGGAGTCTGAGATCTGCAGGAGACTGAATAAATGTGATGAAACATAGAAATACGTTTCCCCTCCTACACCACGTGCCATTCTGACTTTGAGCTTTGCCACTCTCCTTTCAATATCACTGGTTTGAAATCCTGGAACTCCTTACAGTGCTGTGTGGGTCTTCGTACACGATGTGAACTGCAGTGCTTCAAAATGGTGGCTCACGTGGGTAATCAGGGATGGGCAGTATATGTTGGCCTGGGCAGCAACTATCCACATCCTTCAATGAACATATTTTTAAAAACCTGACGAGGTTCGGGGGCAGATTCCCCTTTTGTTACATTATATGGTGTTAGGACATTTATTTTGCGTATCAAGAATTTAGTTGTCATTTCTAGGCTTAGTCTGAAAATGGAAAATATTCTGATGAGAGTTTGCATCTCTAAACAGACCAGTCATATGTTTAAAAGCTTAACGCGTTTGGTTACAGGGACCATTTTAACACTCAATGGATTAAACGGAGGGAAGCCGAGTTTGGCAGCAAACTGTCTTTCCCTCTGCAACCTGGAGAGGGCAATAGGACTCAGTGTCCATTTTAACAATGTGACCACTGGATTTCCTGGACAGGGTTAAATTTAGACCCTGTTGTTGTTGCCAAAATTCATCAGAACCCTTGTTTGTTGAAGGCTTAATTTCCCACTTGGTTAATTGCAAATGGTTGTCAAAGTACTGTGTTTGACTTTCCCAGCTATATAGCTGCCTTTCCAACACGCGATATTTTCCCTTAAATTTTAACTGAACGATGCAGCCCTGTTCAGTAATAATGCAGTAACAGTTGTTGAAAAGTGATTGCTGAGGATGGACTTTAATCTAAAAACATTCTTGTTTTTTTTTCCCCATTAAATTGGAATGTCTAATTTTGTTGACACTGTAGTAGTCTGTAGGAGCTTAAAGGATTTTTAAGGTGGAATCACCTTCACCTGCCTGTCCCCCAAGTTAAACGGTGATTGACTCAAACCTTGGCTTAGAATTTGCCATTGTCTGCCATTGGATTGAGTTCACTGTGATGTTGTATGCTAAGCGAGACGAGAGCTGGTAAAATGGTTCTTTGCCGTTCAGATAAGAGCTGGGTAGCCAGTTTCCATTTTAGTCCCCATACTGTCTGAGGGCCTGCCAAATCTGAACATTTCCTCTCCAAAGTTAAGGTTTGAATTGAAAGTTTTTTTTGCCCTTTCTTCAAGTTTTTTTTTTGCTTCTGTGCTCTTGTCAGTAAACATGTTTCACAATCCTTGTTGCAGTGGGTGCAGGAGCATCGTGGACTTGGATAACTGGCTTAACTTTTTAAAGTTATGAAACACCAAGACACAGGGGGCTGTTAGGCCACATGACCTAAAGCCAAAGTGATAGATTGTAAGGAACATTTTAAAGGAGGGGAGAGGAGTTTCACAAGGTAGAGATGTTTAGCAAAGGGATTTAAAGAAATTGGGACCTGGTAAGGTGATTTGTCTAGCTAGGCCAACAATGGGGCGGTGCAGGGGGAAGACTCATTTATAATCAAGGATGCATGGGACACCAGTGTTGGAGGAGTGCAGAAATTGCAAAGATTTTTATGGCTGGAAGCAGTTACAGAAATTTGAAATCACACATCACCAGGATATAGTCCAACAGGTTTATTTGAAAACACAAGGTTTTGGCGGAGCCTTAGTCTGAAAGCTTGTGTTTTCAAATAAACCTGGTGGACTATAATCTAGTATTGTGTGACTTCTGACCTTGTCCACCCCAGTCCAACACCGGCACCTCCACATCAGAAATTTAGAAGGGTAAGACTATGGTTGGTGTTGAAAAGTAGGATGAGAATTTTAAATTAAGGTATTACCAGGAAGGGTGCCAATGACAGAGACAGGAATGATGTGTCATAGGAAAGTGGTATGTTAGAGTACAGCAGCAGATCAGCTGAAGGTAATATGTTGGAATTGGAGGTTGGTCAGAACACCATTGGAATAAGTCTTGAAATAGTGGAATAAATTTGGAAATAGCAAACATTTGGGTAGGTGTTTCCTCAGCTGACACTGTGGCAGAGTCTAGCATTGGCGTTTCAGAGGTAGGCTGCCTTGATTGTGTTACAGATTGATAGAAGGATATTTTCATGTCAAATGCAACACAGAGGCTGTACACATTTTGTTTTGGCGTGGGCGTTTGTCAAGGAGAAAGATGGAGCTTGGCAGCTAGGGAACAAACAATGGAATTGCTTTTCCCAGTATTTAGCCGGGAAAAAAGTTCTGCTCATCCAACACAAGGTGGGTGAGCATTTGAAGAAAACTGGAAGATTAAATGGTAATGGTTTAACCTGTTAAGTCTTTACCATTTGCTGTCAGGCAGCTCGGTTGGCAATAAATGCCAGCAATGGCCACACACTGAGACTGAATAGTTCAAAAACTTAATACAGTTTGGACTCGTACTTCATGCAGTTTCTACTCTTCTTACCAACTCTGAAATGAAGGCAACGTGAGCCTGGATTCCAGAGAAATTATGAGCTAGGCTTGTAGTGCCTGTGGCAGCAACCACAATATAACCTCGGTGCAATCTTCCTCTGAAATCCCTGGGCACTTTCAAGCTACCTGCAATTCATTTTGATGTTTAGACAAGACTGATACTGCCTAAACATTTTAAAGTTTAACGTCTGGTAGCAATTAAAGTGTGAGCAAGAGTGCACAGAGCTCTCGAGCACAGAAGGATTGAAGTTTCAGTGTAATGGGGCTCTGTCTTGGGACAGTGCGTGCTGTGGCCACCAGGTTTAATTTAAATGTGTCCGAGTATCATTGAAAGCTGGTGAAATTACGTGTCTCTTTGTCAAATGACTTTTGATGCGTGGTTCTGTGTGGATTGCAGATCATAGCCATTTGAATATCTTCGTTCTCTATTCAAATATTAGCTTGACTGAGTATATTATGAATCAACTACACACAGTGCTTGATATGAAGTGAGGTCGATGGTGAAGCAACTCTTTGTTGTCTATTTAATTTAGGCAATAATATTTAGGGTCAAGAACTGTAATTCTCTTCAACATAACTCCAAAGAACTTAAAATGTTTAATGTAGGTTTGACCAGCAGAGTTGGATATACGTTGTCAGTAAAATTATTTGACAAAACCTTGTGTTGCTGCCCATTGTGCCACTTTGCAAGTGACACTAGTGTTTAACATATTTTCCTTTTGCCCTTCTAATGATGTGACACAGCTTTGGGTTTGTTGTTTCTCGCTGTCACAGGGTTGCCAATCTCTGAAGCATTGCTGTGATCGAAGGCAGATGTCTTCCAGTGGAGATTGGAAAGCAAATCAATAGCTGTTTCGTCCATTGGCCTTGCATGCCCTTTCTGGTGGCTGGAGTTGGGGGGACAAGCACTGAAGGTGATCAATAGAGGATCACACTGCAGGGAAAGGGACGAAATAACTTCTCCACGTCAAGGGGCCATTTGATGTATAGGAAAATATAACGATTCTGGATTTCTTACCAGATTACTGCAGAAATGGAGTTAACTAAAGTTACTTCAATAAAGTGTATACCAAAATACAATGTCTGCGTAAGTGTGTGTATGTTACATATGTGATATAAATTTATCTAATATATAGATGAATCATAGACCACCTAAAAAAAAAAAAAAGTTTTATTTATGGGGCAAATGTCTTTTGAGAAATTGCCCCTGGGCTGTTCATGCATCCAGTTTGCACAAGGCAACCCTAGTACCCAGGGCAGTACGCTGCCCTATGTCTATCAGTAGCTAGCTTAGCTGGTCTTAGACATGGTGATACAAAAGCCAGAAAATCCAGGCTGGCCAAAAAGCAAATTGAAGGATTTTCAAATCTCTACCAGAAATATCTGATTTGTACTAGCCTTGAGTTCTTCCTGTTTTCATGGTTCGCAAAAAGCTTTTAAAGTGCAATGACTGCTTATTAGTATCCCAAGGACAGTTCAAAAACAGGCCAAGGTATACCTAGACATCTAGTGAAGATAACTGTAAGATATAGGAGCAGAATGAGGTTATTCAGCCCATCGAGTGCTCCAGGAATCAATCGTGGTGGATGTGTTGCTCAACCCCATTCTGCTGCCTTCTCCCAGTAACCTTTGATCCCCTTACTAATCTATATCTGTGCATATCTATTTTAAAGGCACTTAATAATTTGGCCTCTACAGCTTGCTGCAACAATGAGTCCACGATTTGCAATGCTCTGGCTGAAGAAATTCTCCCTCATCTCAGTTCTAAAAGGTTGTCTCTTCACTCTGAGGGTGTGCCCTTGTGTCCTAGACTGTCCTAATGGGAACGTTTCCACATCCACTCTGTCCAAGTGTCTCCGTATTCAGTAAGTTTCAATGAGATCCCCCCCCACTCCTCATCCTTCTAAACTCCACTGGGTACAGACCCAGAGTCCTCAGCCACTCCTCATATGACAAGCCCTTCATCCCTGGGATCATTTTCATAAACCTCCTGTAGATTGCCCTGCCAATATCAGGACATCCTTAGATACAGGGTCCAAAATAACACTCGATACTCCAAATGCAGTCTGACCAGAGCCTTATACAATATCAGCATTACATCTCTGCTCTTGTATTCCAGCCCTCTTGAAATGAATGCTAACGTTGCATTTGCCTTCCTAGCTGCCAGCTGGGCCTGCATGTTAACCTTTAACAGAATTCTGAACTAGGATCTCCAAGCCCCGTTTGTGCTTCAGATTTCCGAAGCCTTTCCCCATTTAGAAAATAGACTGTGCCTCTATTGTTCCCGCCAAAGTGCATAACCTCACACTTTCCTACATGGTATTCCATCTGCCACTTCTTTGCCCACTTTCCTAGCCTGTTCAAGTCCTTCTGCAGCTCCTCACTTCCTCAATACTACCTGCACGCCCCCACCTATCTTTGTGTCATCTGCAAACTTAGCAATAATGCCCTAGTTCCTTCATCCAGAACGTTCATATATAATCTGAATAGTTGTGGTCCCAACACCACCGCTGCGAAACTCCACTAGTCATTGGCTGCCATCTTGTGGGGGGGAAGAAAAAACACTTTATTCCTACTCTCTGCTTTCTGCCAGTCAGCCAATCCTCTATCCACGCCAATACCTTGCCCCGAGCACAATAGGCTGTTATCTTATTTAGCAGCCTCTTGTGCAGCACCTTGTCAAATGCCTTCTGGACACAAAAGACATGTAGGATAGGTCATGCGACTGAGTAAAAATGGAGTACAATGTTGGAAAATGAGGTGGTCCATTTTGGTGGGGAAATGTAGCAGAGCAGAATATTATATAAATGTGTGTTACAGTTGCCGTGCAGCCATAGCAAGTAGTTAAAAATACAAGTAGAATGCTAACCTTAATTAAAAGGAGAATAGGGTGCAAAAAACAGGGGCATGTCATAGTCATAGTTATACAGCATGAAAACAGACCATTTAGTCCAACCAGTCCATATTGAATATACTCCCAAACTAAACTAGTCCCACCTGTCTGCTCCTGGTCCATATCCTTTCAAACCTTTTTCATTCATGTACTTATCTAAGTGTCTTTTAGATGTTGTAATTGTGTCCACATCCACCGCTTCCTCAGGAAGTTCATTTCACACGCAAACTATCCTCTCTGCTTCTTTTTAAAAAAAAAACAAAAATTGCCCCCCCTGTTTTTAAAATCTCTCTCCTGTCACCTTAAAAATGTGCCCCCTAGTCTTGAAGTACCCCATCCTGGGGGAAAAAAACACCTACCATTAACCCTATCTAAACCCCTCATGATCTTTATAAATCCCTGTAAGGTCACCTTTCAACCTCCTACGCCCCAGTGGAAAATGGCCCAGCCTAGTCAGCCTTTCTTTTATTACTCAAACTTTCCATACCTGGCAACATCCTGGTAAATCTCTCTGAACCCTGTCCAGCCTAATAACCATTCTGTAACAGGGTGACCCCCCTCCAGAACTGGACGCACTATTCCAGAAAAGGCTTCACCAATGTCCTGTACAGCCTCAAGTTGACTTCCCAACTCCTGTACTCAAAGGACTGAGAAATGAAGGCAAGCATACTAAACGCCTTTTTAACCACCCTGTCTGTATGTGATGCAAATTGCAAAGAATTATGTATCGGGCCCCTAGTTACCTCTGTCTTTTAGCTGTGCAAGGCATTTATGAGACTGCATCTGGAATATTGTTCAGTTTTGGTTTCCTTACTCAAGGGATATACTGCTTGTATGGTTCAGGAATGTTCCCAAGGGTTGAATTTTGGGAAGAATGAATTAGCATTTGAGCAAAGAAGATTGTGCAATTCAGGCTTGTATTGAATGAATGGTAGAACGGAGAGTGGGCCTGGTGATCCAGTTGATCATCACATATGAATTTAATGGGATTTGAAAAGGTAGATTCTGAAACTGTTCCTCTTGGTAATTTATTGAACTCCAAGGCCGAGTTTCAAAATGAAGGATATTGTAATTGAGAGATGAGAAGGAAGTTGAAACAAACACAGAATGCTGGAGGAACTCCAGCAGGTCTGGGAGCATCTACGGACAGAGAGATGTTAATGCTTAGAGTCCAGTGTGACTTTTCTCTTAGATGATTGCTAATTTACTCTACAAAGTAATGGCATTTGGGCCATTGAATGTCTTCATGGCTGAAGTAGTCAGATTTTCTATTGATCTGGAGAAAGCTGTGATGGGGCACAGGTAGGAAATTGAAGAGGAGGCCACATATTGTATCATCTGTGACACTTTTTAAATGGTGAAGCAGGACCAAACAGCCAAATGGCTTACTCCTATTCTTGTTCTGTTCATTAGAACTTCAAGACCATATGTTATGATAGTATATGACATGAGAGTTCCTGTTATTGATTGCAGATCATTTATGATTAGCGTAAACAATGTTCATTCTGCTGATCATTGCCAAATTGCAATAATGGACTTCAAAGCAAATTGAAACCAATTGAAAATGGGAGTTGTATTTTGTTTAAGAAATGATTCGGGCACTGGGTTGATTATAAAGCCTCTGTGGAATCTGTGGGGTGGGATAATGGTTTACAGCCGTTGTTTCCACTGTTCTGAACTGTCACTGGGCCGTACCTTGGGTTTATTGTTTGTGACTGTTCCCGAGAGTTCACTATTTCCATAACCACCCTGCTTCAAAAGGTCAGCACTTTATAAGATGCTGTCATTTTATTTTGAGAAGTGAGAATTGTACAAACGAGGATGCAAAGAAAAACGTTTTTTTTTTCAGATGTGTCTTGTGTTTGCATACTGTACAAAGATTGATTTATTATTCAGAGCAGTCAGTTGTAATCAGCATTCAACATTGGAGGTTGCTCCACGGCCTACGTTTATTGCAGAGCTAAATGTGGTGCTGTAAATTGATTCATCCCTGTAGTTTCAATGAAAGTCAAGGGGAGCATCTCAGATTGTAATTGCATGAGAGGAGAAAAGGGAAAGGTAGGAATGCAGTCTAGAAATAGAAGAGATTGGCTAGAATATTGAATGCTGAATTGATGTGCTCTTTTGTGTTGAGGTGTTGTTCTGGTTTACTGGAGTATAGGGTAATGTCTAAAACTTTGTTGCAAATCGCACTGCATTGAAAAACCGTGTTAAAACCGCAATTAATGGGGAAACACTATAAACAGACTATGATAGTGATTAAGTAATGTCTCATTTTAAATACACCAAGTTCTTATGTACAAAGCAGATTTTTAAAACTGTTTTTTAAAAGATCTAAAATTGTAACTGTTTTCATGAAGCACTGTATTCCTCCAATTCAAGCCTTTTGGGCACGCTCACACACACAACCACTGGTAGTCATACCTCTTGCTGCAGAATCCCTGTGATTTGGAATTCCATCCCTAAAGCCCTCTGCCTCAAAGCAGGAAAGAGAGTCTTTCCTTAAACCCTATCTCTGACCAAAGGTTTGGCCACCTGTGCTAATACCTTTCTATGTGACTTGGTTTTTGTTTTTCATTCATAATGTGCTTGTGAAGCACTTGGGATAATTTACCATAGAATCTTTACAGTGCAGAAAGAGGCCATTCAGCCCTTTGAGTCTGCACTGAGCCTCTGAAGAGCATCCCGCCTAGACCACTCCATCCCTTCGCTGTAACCCCACATGGGGAGTTTATCATGGCTAATCCGGTAACCTACACCTCCCTCGACACTATGGGCAATTTGGCATGGCCAATCCTCCTAACCTGCACATCTTTGGACTGTGGGAGGACCTGAAGGAAACCCACTCAGACATAGGGAGAACGTATAAACTCACCACAGGCACCTGATGCTGGAATCAAACCCGGGTCCCTGGCACTGTGAGGCAACAGTGCTAACAACTGTAAGGGTACTACATAAATGCCAGTTATTATATTGTATAAAAGTGCCCCTTTTTGCTAGCTCTTGGGGTATGTTGAGAAATAAAATAATTGACGCACTCAACTCAATACTTAGAAGGAATGGTTGCACAACACACTGGCCGTAATTTGACATTAATTAACAAGGTTATCAGTAGGGAACCTTAGAAAAAACAAAATAGAAGTTTGTTTTTAACACTGGTCTACGTTTCCAAAGGTGACCTCTGAAGCACAGTCCAGTGGCAATGTAGAGGACATTCTCCTTCTAAGATGCGAATTCAGTTTCGGTGCTGTAAATGTTATTGTTTATTTCTTTTCTTCCATTCATTCATTAACTTGCCATATGCAAAGTAGAAATATTTCTGTTACTGTTTGTACAATGCAATCCTAAGTATTTTACTAATGTATTAACCTTCGGAACTGTGCTTTAATCCCATCAGGATGACAAGGATTTGGTTCATGAATTTGTCGTTGCTGAGGGTTTGACATGTTTGATAAAAGTAGGAGCAGAAGCAGACCAGAACTACCAGAATTACATCTTGAGAGGTAAGCAGTGCATGCTCTCCTGTCTCGGTGCTTTCCAAAAGGAACACATGGTTTGTTTCTTTTCACTGTGTGTACCAGAGCTTCTACAGACCTCACTGTCTGGTGGCTTCAATTGACATAGTCTGAGCAAGTTTTGGAATGAGGCCTGCGTGGTTAGGGTTGGTCTGTTAAGTATGGTAGTCACTCTCTGTAGCCAGCCTAGTAAATAGAAGCTTTGCAAATTTTTCACTGGCTACCACCAGATAGGCTGTGTAAGAAGAATATACAAGACTCACTTTGAGCTGCAAAAGCTTTGCTACAGAAAGATTTCGATCCTTCACATCCTATTGCAACAGGAAAAGAGTCTATCTTGGACACTGGAATGATATTATTTCACAAAATTATTTCAATTTTGACCTTTTGGAGTTGTCGTGAATTTTCATCCATCCGAATTGTGTACTGCTGTTAACCGATACAAAGCATTGCAAGAACGTCCTGTATTGAACATCTATCTTGTATTGAATCTCTTGTGATGACATTATAAAACTCTTTGAAGTTCAACAACACAGGATATTGTGTACTGCAGGGATGAACCTGGAGGGTTTCGGTGCTTTGTGATTTTTTTCTGAAGGAGAATCTTCACCTTCAACATTGCAGATGCATTCAGCTGATTTCATATGTTAAACATCTTAGCATCAATTTTAAGTATAGCATCACACACAGTCTCATTTTCAAATCCCTCCATGGATTCTCTCCACTTGATCTCTACAACCGCCTCCGACCCTACAAAAAGTGTTTGAAATTTCTGCATTCCTACAGTGTTGGTCTTGTTGGGATCTCAGGCTGTGATTGGTGCAGCATTGCCATCTTTGCCATTAGATGCTTCGGCTCTACTCTTCAGTAAAACTCTTTGATGCTCCACTTTACTTAGGATGTGCCTTAAAAGTTACCTTTCCGACGCTGTTTATGATCACTCATTCCGCAGTCTCCTCCTGGGGCTCAATAACAAAAATTGGTACCACTGTTAGTCATAAAGTCATACAGCACGGAAACAGACCCTTTGGTCCAACCTGTCCATGCAGACCAAATTTCCCAAACTTAAACTAGCCCCACTTGCCTGTGTTTGACCCATATCCCTCAACCTTTCTTATTCATGTACATGTTCAAATGTCTTTCAAATGTTTTAACTGTATCTGCATCTACCACTCTGTCTCTCTGGCAGTTGTTCCACGTACAAACTACCCTCTGTGAAGAAGTTGCCCATCAGGTCTCCTTTATCTTAATAAGCACCTTTTGAACAGTTTCTTCATTGCAGGTTCTGTACAAATGGAAGTCATTGTTGATTTTACACACAGCTCTCGTCTGTATTGCAACTGCTGCCCCCTTCTCTAACTTTCTTTTTCTCTCTCTATCTCTTACTGTTATGAATTAAATCTGAAGCTATTGTGGAGGGTGAAGCAGGGTCAAGCAGTGGAACTAATGAGCTTTTACAGGCCTTAAATGAGTGATGGGTTGCAACAGTATGGTGTGTGGGCTACATTTGAGGGGAAAAAGCCGACCAAAAGATCTGTGGTGTGTGCTGCCAGTTGCGTGATTTATCCTTGCTCCAGAAGTTTTTTATTTATATTTGGTCTGCGATGCCTCTGGTTATTGTTTGTTTTATCGGCTCAGTGGCTGGAAAAGCATTGTGCTCGTTCTGAAGTGTGTCTTTACTCCTGGAAGCTTACATTAGTCTAAGTTACTAGATGCCTGTGAGAGAGTTGCAAAGAGGAACATGAAGAGATTATGATGCTATCCTGAACTACGTGAACCATTCTGAACAACAACAGAGGTACACAACTGGATGGTTTTTGGAGATCAGTTACTGGAAATTTGTAACAAACTTATGGATTGCAGTTCTGTGGGAAAGTTGTTTTGATGGAAATTATTTCCCTTCTTTTTAATCCACAGATTCGATTACACATATTTAAGTGCTGACCATGAAGAGAATTACACTTAGAATCTTGCAATATTCTGTCATTTTAGTTTCTAAACAAGGGTGGGTGACTGGTTTACCTTCCCTTCCCCTCCCCTCCCCTAGCTTTTCCTCCCTACATTGTAATGAGTAATTAAACTGTGATATGAAATCTATAAAGCCATCCTCTCCAGCTTGAGGAAAGACGGCCAGTTGGCATTTCAAAGTGCCAGCTGTGTCCTTGAAGTTAATATCTTAGTTTTTAAAAACTTTATCCTTTCCTTGTTACAGCCCTTTCCGGATCTCTCCTATTCCCTGGTTGAATTTGATACCCAAGCCTGTGGTGGAGGTGGGGGCATTTAATTGGAGAGGTGGGGACCCTAATGCTTTCCTACCACTTCTCTGAAGTCAATGGCTGGAAGGACTCTGGACCAACTGGGAACCCAGTTCAGAATTTCTCCGTGCTCAATCTCTCATTGACCCAGCAGAGGACACGACTTGTCAATGCAGGAAGCCTGGAAAGTAAATCCTGTTGGGGTTTCCCTTGCTGAAAGGTATTTTGTCTCCAATTGGAGAAGCCAGTAGTAGAAAGGGGAAGGTCTGCTGAAAACCACTTTCTATAGGCAAGCCCTGCCTTTGCTCCTAACACTTCATCTCCTCCTCCTCCTCCTCCCACCACACTCCAAAAACCCATAATGCCATTCATGCCATCACTGCCCTCTAACTGACTGACTATCGATCTCAATAGGTCAGCCCCTCACTCTGGCATCTTTGATCCTGGGAGGGACCTCCCACTACCCAGTTAAATGCCTAATAAGCTCTTATTTTGATGGGCCTTGTTGATGAGAAGTGACATGGGGCTCTCAACTGGCTCTCCAGCAAGCAGGCAAAACCCCCATTGCCTCCAGTAAATATGGCCTTTTCAGTGTTCACTTGGTGCCCAGTACCCCTTTCGTAAGGGGCAAATAGAAGACCATGAGTTGATTCTCTGCCCTAACCAAATTCTGGTGATCTCTTGACTCATATCCAATGACTTAAGTCCCTTGGTACTATGCATAAAAACTATTCTTCATATCTGTGGAAAATGCTCCATGATCTGATCTACCTAATGTATGAAAGGAGATATATTCTAGTTTTTGATATTGTTGATGGAAACATGGTTTAATATTCCAAATCTACAATTAACAACTAGATCAATAGAAAAAGTCTTAAAATGTCACTGGAATGGTATTTTATCCAAGCTGTCATTTTATCTGATGGTTTGTATGCACATCACCCACTCATCAATAAACTGCTCTACTGTCCCAGCAACACTGGATGTGTAGTAGCATCCTAATCATACCTGGAGTGGCGTGTAGAGCAGAATTGCCTATATTCTTTTAAGTATGGGGCAACTAATATACCACCCTCTGTTGGTTGACTGGCAATCAGTTCCCAAAGAGTTGACAGGTGAGTGAGGGCAAGCATCTCTCCTGATCACTGTTCTGGCAATAGCCAGCCATTTGAAGGATGTGGTCAAGCAAAGGCTGGAATCAAAGGTTTGGAGACAAAGAGGACCGCTTTCAGAGTTTGCTCTTGTTTGCTACCTGTGCCTCCAATTATCCACGGATTGGGACAACTGCAGCTCCCACCCCTACACTCGGTCAGGTTACCATAGCTTCCCAGGATGAAAGCACTTCAGCTTGTTCACCAGGTCGATCGGGGAGGTGGTGAGTTGAGACCTATAAATGGCCATTAATTGTTTACTTAAGGGCCTTAATTGCTGCCACGCCAAAATGTTGCATCTGGATGTTCTCACGAGGCATGTAATTACCAAGATGCTGAATATCTCGCTGGGGCCAACTCAGATCATTATTTCCCCTTCTCATCACCACCAGGGACAGACAAATTGCATCCTAGGTATATCACGGTCAGACTATCTGTATGGTTGACTGGTCCCCAAATGACCCCGCCTCCCCTCTCCTCTCCCGTCCGCCCCCCCCGATTTTATAGATATTTTCAAAGCAATCTGTTCGGAGAAGTTATAACACATCCCCACTGCCACCCTCATGGGGCAGGTCTCCTGGGCCACAGGTAGGGACACTACCATTGGCCACATTACCTCCTTATTTATATTCAGATTTCTTTTGTATGCTCAATAGAAACACCCGTTCTGTCAACAAAAATAAAATCAATGTCAACTGTTCTTCAATGGATAACACTTCTTTGCCTTTGTTTCAGAAGATTAACGTTCCAGTCCTTTTTGGGAATTTGATTGCAATAATCTACACTAACATTCAGAGTGTAATCTCATGAGTGGTGCTTTTTTTTTTGGAAGAGCCATCTTTTGGATGTGATGGAAGATCCCATGACATTAATTAGGGAGGTGGGACAGGAGTAAGCTCTCTAGTGTCCTGGTGTTGGGAGATTAATATTGGCCAGAGTATCTGGCCACTATGTTTCGGGGAGCGTACATACTGGCGACTGCATTCTCTACGTTACTACAGAGATCAAATTAAAATAGTTGCTTTAAGCACAATTTTTGTTGTTCTTCCAGTTAAGTAAACTTGACTGCAACCATTCTAGTGGGTATGTTGAGTTTAATCAGAATGTACGGTTATAGCACTATGATTATAAAGCAAAAGACATGTGGCTGTGACAGCAGTGAGTACCAGTTCAAGCTGGTAAAGCTCTCATCTGTCTCCTTCACGCTGCCTTCTTTATATCTTCCTTACACTATCCACATGTGTTGGATTAGTCAATTAGTGGTTCTCCTTTCCACCACATGTTGCTACTGAAATCTTTTGGGAGATGGAGGGAGAAATGTTCTCATACTCTTTCAGGAGTGAGGTCTGTTCGTGACAAAACTTTGCTGTGCTGTGAAGGTCCCCTTTAAATATGCCCTATGATATGTCAAGACCTTTGTCCAAACCATAGAGCAAAACTCCACCTTCAAGCCTCTTCCACAGGCCTTTTGACCCTTGTGTGTAATTTCAATTATACTCCTGCAGCATCTTCCATTATCTCTTCCATACTATTCCCAATGAGTAATATCAAAACTTACTCACTCAAAGCATCCCATCACCAGCCTCCAAACTTTCAAGGACTTCGTTTTTTTGCATTTGCTGTAATTTATGCTATGAGCTCTTCGTGAAGCCAGCCAACCCAGAATAACCATTCTAATTTCTTGATAGTTGTATTGAACGATGGAAAAATTCATTGCTGTTCACTGTGATAACTCCTTTAACTCATTGCGGTGACATAAGAGTTGAAAATTCCTAGTAAACCACAACTCTTAACATGAATCTAATTGTTAAGCTTTGTATATAATATATGTGGCATGTTCTCCATGTTGAGAAGAACAAACTTCATTCAACCTTTCACTTTTGATCTTATATTAAATATTCCTGATCTAGATTAGTGGCTTGTTGGTTCAGTTGGCACCTCTAGTAACATGTCATTGTGATCAACGCCAAGATCCAACAACTGAGCAATTGCTAAGGATGCTGAAGCCATTTTTCCCAGGAATCCTGGCTAACGATGATGGCTATTTCATAGAATCATTCGAATCAAATAGTACAGAAGAGGCTCTTTGGTCCATCAAGTTTGTACTGCCAAAAAATATACTAATACTTACACTCTCCGCTTTCCTGCCCCAGATTCCTAGCCTTGATTGTCATGCCATTTCAAGTGCTCAATCAAGTACTTTTTAAAGGTTAAGGTTTCCTGCCTCAACCTCCCTCCCAGGCAGTGTGTTCCAGGTCCCTACCACACTCTGGGTGAAAAGTCTTTTTCTCAAATCCCCTCCAAATCTCCCTCCTTTGACTTCAGAAGTGTGCCCCCTTGTTATTGATCCTTCGGGGAATAATTGCTTTCTTTTCACCCTGTTCATGCCCCTCATAATCTGAAACACAGTGTCAGGTCTCCCCTCGACCTCCTCAGCTTCATAGAAAACAACCTCAGCCTTTCCAGCCCCTCTCCATAGCTGAAATGCCCCAATCCCAGGCAACCACCTGGTGAGTCTCCAATGCACCCCCTGCAGTGCAATCACATCGTTCCTATACTGTGGTGACTAGAACTACACACGCTATTCCAGCTGTGGCCTAACCAAACTTCTGTAAAGGTCCAGCATGGCCTCCCTGCTTTTTATAATCTATGCTATGACTGATAAAGGCAAGTGTCCTGTATCTTGCCTTAACTCCCTATTCATATGTCTTACCACCCCCAGGGATCTGTGGACAGCACCCCAAGATCCCTCTGTTCCTTTGAGCTTTCTGGTGTCTTTCCATTCATTGAGTACACTTTTACCTGTTACTTTCTCCAAAATGCTTCACCTCACATTTATCAAGGTTAAACTCCATTGCCACCATTAATCTGTTGACAACTTATTTTTTCCAATTTCCTTGCATCCTATCAACGTATTTCTGGGAAACGGTATTACTTTCAGTGATGGCCCTTAAACTAAAAGATGCTGTGTTGAATTGAGTGCCCATAATTCATTGCAGCTGCTAAGGCTTCTTGCAAGACCCATTGTTACTTGTACTTGAATTACATAATGACGTCTTAAGGGAACTACGTGGTGTTTTCAACTGAGGCGTTCCATGAGATTCAAAGCAAATGGTTTGGCGCAGATACCCATTACCCTCCAGTTTGGGTGTCTGCCCATGTTAGCAAACCCCTTTTGTAACTAACTTGTAGCAGAACTCCACATTTAGTGAACGTGATCACATTTAGAAGATTGATCCTTATTTTCCTTAGATTCTCAAATTATCTAATTTATCTTGTCTTGGGCATACTGGATGACATCATGTGTTGATTGAAATGTCTCCCACAATTCTTTAAATTGATCAAAGCCTCTCCTTGTTTTGGTCAAACTTTCTGTCAGTAGGTCCTTTGTAGCCTCCTATCTTTCAGCCCAATCTGTGTCCACTTCTTTTATATGCTGTACCATTTCAGTCCATATAACATTGGTCAAAATTCAGGAATCACCAATCATCACCATCGTTTCCAACATTTCTTTTTACCAGGTCCTTAATTATTTATTGCACTGTTTTGTCATAAGCATCTTTTGGGTGTTCAATTCTCTCAATCATTTTACTCCCCTTCCCAATATCGTATCGTGTCCTGTCCTAATGTTATTTCAGAATTTCATAGAATTTCTTAGAGTTAGTACAAGAAAATCTGGCATGTCCACATATCCTTGGGAATATGGCCCAGCAATATGTTAACATTACACTTCAAAAACTATTTCATAGGCTGAAAAGTGCTTTGGGGCATCTAGTTATGAAGGGCACTTTAGAAATGAAACAAAAACAGAAATTGCTGTAAAATCTCAGTAGGTCTGGCAGCAACTGTGGAAAGAAATCCATTAACGTTTCCGATTGAGTGACCCTTCCAGTTCTGACGAAGGGTCACTTGACCCGAAATGTTAACTCTTTCTTATCTCCCAAGGTGCTGCCAGACCTGCTGAGCTTTTCCAGCAATTTCTGTTTTTGTTTCTGATTTACAACATCCTTGGTTTTTTTTTTTTGGTTTTTACTTTTATAAATGAATGTCTCCTTAAAATATGTGGCAAAAATAAGAAAGTCAGCGCACAGGACATCAACATATTATATAGGAATGTTATTTTGTGAGTGTGATACCTCGGATTACTAGTTTTACTGATAATCTGATGATAGACGGTACGTTGAATACTAAAAATGTCGTGATCCCACAGAACAGTGGGCCAGCCTACTGTTAGTACTGACTATAGTTATTGCGACATTGATTGTAAGAAAGGTTTAAGTCATTTTCAGGCCTCTTCTTTATTTAAAAGTCCAGAATCTCTTAACTTGTAAAATACTGCAAGTTTTATTTTAACCATTTACAAATTGGCAAGTTGGCAAAATAGCAGCCGTGTTAGTCTGTCTGCATAACAACTGGAATGTTGGGTGCAAATGTAGCTCCAATGTATGCTGTTTTTCTTGTGATTTCGGTCAGTGTTTCTAGTGTGTAGGAAGATACAGATAATTAAGTGCCAAACTATCAATGTTTCTTAGAATTTGCAGTTTAAAAAATGTTCATTCTGTAAAGTTGCAAATAAATATTGGAAGGTTGTAACCATAACAGCCAAAATGTGGATTGTCCTGATGATAGAGTAGACCAGGCCTGTGTTTGCTAAATTTAGAAGATTTAAAAGGTAATCTAATAAAAGACATACAAATCCTTTTAAGACTTGATGAGGTAGATGCTGAGAAGACAATTCTCCTGGCTGGGCTATCTAAAATTTAAGGATCACAGCTTTAGAATAAGAATTATAGAATCCCTGCAGCGTGGATTCAGGCCGTTTGGCCCAGGGAGTCCGGACTAACGCTCCGAAGAGCATCCCAGTCAGACCCACCTCCTCTGCCCCAATCCCTGTAACCCTGCATTTCCCATGGCAATCCAGCAAACTTGCACATCTTTGGACTGTGGGAAGGAACCAGCACACCTGGTGGAAACTCACGGAAACACAGGGAGAATGTGCAGGCTCCATAACCAGTAGCCCAAGGGTGGAATTGAACCCCAGTCCACGTTACTGTGAAGCTGCAGTGCTAACCATCGAGTTGTCATGTCATTTACAACTTAGAATTGGAGTTACTTCTTTTTCACTGAAAAATTGTGATTCTTTGGGATTCTCCATCATAGGATGCTGCTTCATTGAATATATTCTGAACTGTGATTGGTTAGATTTTTGGTTCCTCAAGAAATCAAGAAATGGGAACATTACAGGAAAGTACAGTTGAGTACTTTTAGTCTGCTCTCACTACTTAAGGTACTGAAAGGTCTACTTTTCCATTATTTACAATTAACCAAGGTCAGAAGTCACATTACACCAGGTTATAGTCCGACAGGTTTATTTGAAGCCACAAGCTTTCAGAGCGCTGCCCCTTCATCAGATGAAGTCTGATAAATTTTCTTGGACTATAACCTTTTTTGTGTGACTTCGGACCTTGTCCACCCCAGTCCAACACCAGCCCCTCCACTTATAATTAACCAAAACAGAGGTGGGTGAAGGATGAGTGGAGATTTCCTGCAGTGTGAAGACATCTTTTTGCTGTCTGCAACTAACATGAAGATGGTTTACCTGAAGAGAATTGGTGTCAAGTGGTGACTGATACAAACAATATATTGTTTAGTTACAGGGATGTTGATTTCTATCATGGAATCACTAACCTACGTATTCAATATATCCAGTCTTTCTATATTCTGACCACTGCACCTATGTAGGAATGTCAAACTGTGATCAGCTATAAGCCTTAGGCAGATGAGTTGAGCCAGGATTGTGTTGGAAGTTGATCAGTGCAATCACGGTAGGTATTTGTGACCACTCGTATTTCACATTTGGGTTGTGCAACATTCATGTCCATTAAATTATATCATTGAAGTCATCTTGAACTGTTTTCCAAAGAAGGTATTTGTTGCATTTCTTTTCCCACATGCACTCTAAATACAGATGTATTTTAATGATAACTTCAGTTTGGAATCATTAGTATTTACAGTGAGAACAATTGTTTTTAAAATGTTTCTTTTATCTTCTCACAGAATCTGGTAATTTCTCTTTTCAATTAGTAGGCAGTTTGCAAGGAATTACATTTGGAAGCTGCTTACATGGCTTTATAAATAAATGGCTTAAATACCTCAGAATGGCTTTAATACCCCACAGATTTGGCAAGTTTGTGTTGTACAATATGTATTAGATGCGTTCTAATCTAAAAAGGCTGCCAAATGCCTCAGTTTGTGTTTATATGATTAAAATGGATTTGAAATCCAATTGTATTAAACAAACCTGTAACAATTCTTTCTTTGCCACTTTAGCAATGGATTTTTTAATATGCAGTAGAGCACTTAATCTGCTAACTTCTGGTTAATATATAAACATTTTTGCTGCAATCCATCAATGCCTCTTAGTTGATCTATGAAGGTGCATGAGTTGATGGTTCATTACATTGCAAACATGGCGTGTAGTCATGTGAATGCACCTCCTAACCCCACAAGCTCCCATCATTATCACTTCTCACTAATAGCCCACTCAGAGATAGGAAGAACTGCAGATGCTTGAATCAGAGATAAGTGTGGAGCTGGAGGAACATAGCAGGCCAGGCAGCATTGGAGAAGCAGGAAAGTTGACGTTTTGGGTCAGGACCTTTCTTCAGAAATGGGGGAGGGGGAAGGGGGCTCGGAAATAAAAAGAAAGAGGAAGGGTAGGGCTGAGGAAGGTAGGTGGGATGGTGATAGGTGCGTGCAGGTAGGATGTGGTGGGGATTGGTCACTGAGGTTGGAGGAGCGAATAGGTGAGAGAGAAGATGGGCCGGTTGGGTCAGGTCAAGGAGGTGGGAATGAGACGGAGGGTTGGACACGGAATGAGGCCCACTCCCTGGGTGACCTGTCCATCCTCGGCCTCCTCCAGTGTCACAATGACGCCACCCGCAAACTGGAGGAGCAGCACCTCGTATTCGACCTCAGGAGCCTACAGCCCGATGGCCTAAATGTGGATTTTACTAGTTTCAAAATCTCCCAACCCCTGGCCACATCCCATGATCAACCCTTCCTCTCAAGCCTGCCTCCTTGACCTGACACAACCTGTTCATCTTCTCTCCCACCTATCCACCCCCCCACCCCACCTCACTGACCAATCCCCACCACTGCCTGCCTGCACTCACCTATCACCATCCCACCTACCTTCCCCAGCCCGACTCCTCTTCTCTCTATTTATTTCCAAGCTCCCTTCCCCCTCCCCCATTTCTGAAGAAGGGTCCTGACCCGAAACATCAGCTTTCCTGCTCCTCTGATGCTGCCTGACCTGCTGTGTTCCTCCAGCTCCACACTGTTATCATGGATAACCCAATCAGTCTAACATCAGTAAAATTCTTGGAATCCATAGCATGAGATCAAAATCATCCAGCTGAGGTTTGGTAAATGAGTCATATCTAAATATTTAATCATCGAAGAGTGACTACTTGGATAAATAAAGGAGTAGATGACATTTATAGATGACATTTATTGAGTTTGATCTGGTGACTGTCAAAAAAAACAGTTCAAATGGAGTAACATGAGCAAAGAGACGACTAGAATTAGAATTAAAATAACCTTTATTATTATGTGTACTCAAGTATGGAAGTACTGAAGTACAGTGAAAAGTTTATTATGTTGCCCTATATGGCATCATCTTAGGTACAAAGTACCTATGTACAGATCTTAGATGGAAAATCAGAGGAAAAAATTTACATTACTTACACAGTAGTTTGTAGTATAAGTTAGAAAAATGACAATAAAGTTAAAAAGCTAGACACTGCAGTCTTTCAGTAGATCAGTGCAGGGGGCGTGCACACATGGTCTGGCCAGGCCTGCAAGCTGCTGACTTGCCTGCACCACTCCCTGTATTGCTCAGGCCTCCAGCCCGCTGGCTGTCCCCGCTCTGCGTAAGCATTTTTAAAATTTATTAAGAAGGCCAAAGTATTTAGTTTCTCAAAAGGAGGGAAGTGCTGTAAAAAGATGTGTTTGCAGTCTGGGAATGGTGGAAGAGCTACAGCTGGCATGAACCGGGAAAGGGGAGAAATACAAGTTTGTGTGGGTGTCACCTTTGGGTAAGCATATGTTTGCTTTTCAGTCAAAGGATAATTCGAGCCCGCTCCATAGACTTGAGCGCAAAATGTAGGTTGGCATTTCAGCTCGGTACTGATAGGAGTGCTGCACTGCTAGACGTGCTGTTTTCTGATGAGGCATTTAAACTGAGAGCCAGTTGTTCCTTTTCAGGAGAATGTAAAAGCTTCATAACACTGTTTAAAAGAAGAGAATAAGTGTTCTTCCCAGTCTCCTGTTCAAAAGTTCATCTTTCAAATGACATGACTGGGATTGATTACTTGATCATTATAAAAGCAAAATGGTGTGGATGCTGGAAATCTGAAAATAAAACTGTAAAATGCTGGAGAAACTCAGTAGGTTTTGCAGCACCTGTGGAGAGAGAAACAGTAAATGTTGTTGAGACCAAATGCAGACTGAGTGACTATTGTGCAGAACACATCTGCTCTGTCCATAAGAATGACCCCAACTGTCCACTTGCTTGCCATTTCAATAAACCGCCTTGCTGTCGTACTAACATTTTCCATCTTTTGGACAGCTATGATCATAGAGATTCATACAGCATAGAAACAGGCCCTTTGGCCCACCGTGTCTATGCTGACCATTAAACTACACGAAACCCATTCACATGCACTTCATCCATAGCCTACAGTGTTCCAGCAAAGCTCAACACAAGCTTCTGTCCGGAGAGTTAGCATTGAGTGCAGATGCTTTTAAAATATACCATTAGAGATACTTAAATGGGTAAACTTAGCACAGCAGGAAGCATATGTCAGTCAAACACCGCTTATGGACTACTTCTAACTCGGGTCACAATTTAAACAGATTAATATGGAGTCAGTTGTTTAAAGCTTCCTTGTTAATAAAGTTAACATTTATTTATTGACTGGCCACATCCCCTCTTTAGAAGCCATGTCAACATTTTTTGTTTTTTGCTAAGATTTGACCAACAGTGGCCTATTGCGACTTTTGCTGGGCTTTGCAGTGATCACAGGTCTGAGATACTGATGCAATATGCAGATGATAGTTGCTGTGCCGTTTAATGTAACATTGAAGCTGCAGTGTGAGGTCAATTGAACTATTTTTGCAACACACTCGATCACTTTCTTAAAAAAAAATATCAAACAGAAATGGTACAGAGCAGATAATCAGTGATCCACTTAAAGCTCACAAGAAAGCCTGTGTTTCATTTTGTGCTCTGACATAAATACTGTGGTTATAGTGATATTTGATCAATTTAAATACACATACATTAGGTGGTGAAAGGTCCCAGATTATCTGCTTTCCTTTTCATTAGTTACATTGATGGTACATCCCAAAATCTTTTCAGTCACTGTACTGGCGATCAAAATGTGGAAAATCCATAACTCTTCCGAGCAATCCTAGAAGTTTCCTCCAAAGGAGGTGTTCGTTCAGCCCGGAAATACGAAGAGACGATACAGGCTCGATCATATAACTCTGTCGAGTAGTGAGATCTTGGGGTTCGTGTGTGTAATTCTCTGAAGGTAACCAGGCAAATTGAAACAGTTGTTAAGAAGGCTTGTATGATCCTTGGATTTATAAATAGCGACATTGACTATAAAAGCAAGGAAGTGATGCTACACCTTTACAAATCATTGTTAGACCATATTTTGAGTATTGCGTTCATTTCTGGGTGCCTTATTTATAGAATGATGTTAAAGCTCTGGAGAGCGTGCAAAGGCGACTTGGTAAAATGATACCAGGAATGAGGGATATTAGATACAAGGAAAGATTAGACAAATTGTTCTTATTCTCCTTGGAGCAGAGTAGATTATGAGGTGACCTTATTGAGGTGTTCAAATTACAAGCAATTTTGACAGGGTATGTGAAGATGTTTTGTTGCCGCTAGTTAGTTTGTCAGTAACTAGGCGTCACCATTTCAGGATGGTCAACAAGAGAGCTTAGGAGTGAGATGAGAAATTTCTTTGTTCAGAGAGATCAGGATTTGGAATGCACTGCCTGGAAGAGTGGTGGAGATGGATTCCATAGGAGGGTTCAAAGTTAGCTGGATATATATTTGGAAGTGATGAATTTAGAGGGGCATGCAGATAGGCCTGCAGAATGGGACTAACTGGATGACTCTTTCAGGAGCTGGTACAGACATGATGGGTCAACTGGCTGCCTCCTGCACTCTGAAATTCTGATTCTAAAGAGGGGCCTCAATTTCAATCTTGAGCCTACACATTGTCCGGTCAAGATTTTGGAGGTCTAGTCAAACCGTGAAGATTATCGCTCTCTGTGAAGTTAGAAAGGGAGTAACTTCCATGCCTCCTGTTTCAAATCACTAGCTAGAGACACTTGCTGATTAATACTTGTGTGTGAACATTGAACAGAAGAACGGTCTAGTTGGATGAATTATTAAACTGGCTTAAATCCTACTGAATTGGTCACCGTAGATGCATAAAAAGATTTCAGCAACAGATGGCAAGGGGGGAAGGAATTCACTGGAAAATAGTTATTTTGTACCAATTACTCCTTTTCAGCTTTCAAACACAAGGGAAGGAATGCCATATCAAAGTTGAGTGTCTCTAATTAAAAGAAATTTGAATGCATTTCACCTCTAAAAGTCTCTGAGAAAGGAACTGATCCTGAAACACTCCAGAATAATTCAAAGGACTGGAAGATGCCTCTATTTCTACAATTGAGGACTCCTACACTATTCAGAGCTGCAGACGCCTCCCTCGTGTGTTGGGCTGTGGTAGACTTTATTTTACTGCCCGTCTTAATTGAAGACTATCTGCATTTAATAAGTTTGTGGAACAATCACTTTAGATCTTGAAATAGCTGAAAGGGTTATGCTTGGAACATGTCTCGCGAGGACCCATAAGTATTTGTCTTGCAGTATTTCTGTATAAGATGAAGTGAAATCTAGGAAATTAAAACAACGTCTTGAAGCCCGGGTTTATTTGCCTTGGAATTCTGAATGTCGCTCATCTCCAGTTGTGTGTGTCTGCTTGCTGGGGATATTTTCTCACAGGAGAAAAATTGAGCTGTGCCAGACTAGCCATAATAAATATACTGCAGCCTTTCTGAGCTCACCACTGGTGTAAGGGTGACAATTAGTTAACATTTGTGATAGAATTCTGTTTCTAAAATAGGTTATTTCTAATAGCCTTTGCACACACATAAACGCACAATACCTGGAGAGGCTGCATGAATCACATTCCATGAAAGTGACTGAGCACTAATGTTTTCCTTGGGCAATAGTTCATCAGGTTTTTATAGCTCTAATTCTAGACAGCAACTCCTTTTACTAGTTAGTTTTATAACCAGAAAATGTAAAGCTTTGAGGCAGCATTTAGCAGAAAGCAAAACCTGATCCCTTTGCACTTATTAGTCATCCTCCAACTGATTTTGAGAGAGCAGGTTTATTCAGTCGTGCCACACATCCAGAGAGCAGTGCACAGACAGAGGGCAACCCTATACCATGCTCTGATTCTGTCTTTTGACCTATTTATGCCTTTGCTTTGTCAGGCTCCCAGATTTAATGTAGAAATCTCACTATGATCAAATAGTACAACAGGCTTTTTTTGTTCTTTTTAATGGTGTCCACTTGAAATGCAAACCAATGATGCTCCTGCCAGTAGTGAATCTATTAAATGGATACTTTAGCACTTATTCCATCCCGTGCTAACAATGCTACTCCACCATCTTTTCCCCTGACCTTTCGGAAAGTCTCATCATCCTGAATATTTAGTTCCCAGCTTCAATTACCTCATCGCCATCACAGAGACATGGCTTGAAGATTATGCCCATTACCTCTAATTGTACCATTAATTCATCAATTTTGTTCTGAATGTTACATGTATTTAAGGAAAAGGCCACTAATTTTGTCTTTTGTTTTACAGTTTATTCCCATTTGACTCTATTTGCTGCTGCATCAATGGCACAGTGGTTAGCACTGCTGCCTCACAGCGCCAGGGACCTGGGTTCGATTCCACCCTCTGGTGACCGTATGCGGAGTTTACACATTCTCCCCGTGTCTGTGGGGGTTTCCTTCGGGTGCTCCGGTTTCCTCCCACAGTCCAAAGATGTGCAGGCTAGGTGGATTGGCGTGCTAAATCACTCGTTCAGGGATGTGTAGATTAGGTGGGCTATAGGGGAAATGGGATGCTCTGAGGGTTGGTGTGGACTTGTTAGGCCGAAGGGCCTGTTTCCACACTAGGGATTCTATGATCTATGATCTACTTTACAAAGTTTGTACTTTCTATCCCTTCCTGTCCCATTTTGGGTATAATTGCCTGAATGGTCCGAGTTATTTGATTCACTAAGGCACATGCATCATCTTGGCAGTGCTGCCAGAAACGCAGTCTGCCACTGCCATCCACCTGTTTCTAGCTCATACCCAAAAACACAAATATGTTTGTCTACGTATGGAATTACTAATTAGTGACTACAAAGGAGCGGAGAGGTTGTGAAGTTTCTGGGGTGCAGAAACGAGATCTACTTCAAAGATCCTCTTGAGATAATTGTTGTTTACCACAATCAGGATTTGGACTTCAGGTTTGGATGTATTGGATTGATATTTACTGGATGGCTTCATGAAAACGCAGGAAGAGGCTTGTCAAATGGGCAGGAGAAAAGGACATTGCATGTGTGAGGTGCCTCTTTTTCTGGCATCTTATGGAAGCTGGTTATTCCTTGGAAGGTTAGAAACTAGCTGGTAAGCAGGAACCCAGTGATCTGGGATCTTGCGACGAAAAAAATTGAACAATTTTTTTTTTATTAATTCATAGGATGTGGGTGTCAGCGTTTAGTGCCCACCCCTAATTGCCCAGAGGTCAGTTCAGAGTTACCCACATTGTGGATCTAGAGTTACAAGTCAACCAGATCAGCTAAGGATGGCAGTTTCCCTTTCCTAAAGGCCATTAGTGAGCCAGATGTGTTTTTTTGTTACACCAATGGACAATGATTAGGCTAGGTTAGCATTTCATTCCAGCACTTATTTTGCATTTAATTGTCATCATCTGCAAAGGTGAATTTCAAACCCAAATCATCACCCCCCAACAAAGACCATAAGCCTGGGTCACTGGATTACTAGTCCAGTGATATTGTCACTATACCACCACATTCCTTTTAATGTATTCAAGTTCATTTCAGAACGAATTGAGAACAAAAGTGGGAGATAATAAATTTATTTCAAGCGTTGGTTAGATGACATTGAGTCCTCCATATACTGTAGCATTTGAGAAAAGATTTACAATAATATAATGAGAATTAATGTAATTGACATGAAAGCTTGAAAAGACTCTTGGTGCTTGCCTTGCCGAGTGGAGGTTAATCAAGAATAGCCAGTGTGGCTTTATCATGGGGAGATCGTACCTGGCAGGTTTGATGTGGTTTATTGAGGAGTTTGCCATTCCTCAGCAATCAGCTACTTATTGCTGACTGAATCTCTATGCATGCACACCACCTCAAATCCAACTAGATACTCCATCTCGCCTTCCATCCCATTACTTAAACAGTGCTTAGAATAAGTGTTAGGTAACTTCTTTTTAAAAATGCAACAATCCTTTCCACACCCTTGGGCTTTATTAGTTGAGGCATCGAATATAAGATCAAAAATGTTATGGTGGAGCTGTATCTGCTATTAAAGTAACGGCTGGAGTACAGTGTGCAGTTCTGGCCACAGGCTATGGGAAGGATATAACTGCAGCAGAGAGTCACCAGGACGTTGCCAGGACAATAGCAATTTGTCTGTGAAGAGTCATACAGCCTGGAAACGGACCCTTCCGTCCAACTAGTCCATGCCGACCATGTTCCCAAACTAAACTAGAGAGATTAGATAGGCTTTCCTTGGAACAGAGAAGACTGTGTGGGGATCTGATTGAAAATATGGAATGCTGGAAGCTGCTAACATTGATGTTTTTAAGGGGAGTCTCGACGCATGCAGAAGTAAATTAGTACAGGAAATCAGAACAGAATAGGAAGGGAGAATTAAAATTGTAAGAGGGTTTGTGTAGGGTGTAAATATCACTTGACCACTTGGGTCAAATAATTGGTTTCTGTCTGGTTATATTCTAGGTCATGACTGTTTCATCAGTCTGGTTAGGTTCTGTGGAGGTTTGCTGCTGTGCTCCTTACTGATTCCTGACATCTGCAAACTTTCAGATCCTGTGTCTATCCAAGTCCAGCTTATTAATGTAATCATAATCTGCAGTGCCTCTAATGCTGCCCTCTGGGGAGCACCAGTTGTGTGCACATCAATAGTAGTAAAGAATCACCTGAAGCAATTCTTTCTGTCTGAACAATGACCGTGACACTGCCTTCGTCATCTCTTTCCTCTTCAAGTAAATTATTCAAATTTATCAGGCATAAGTTGCATTTAACGAATATCTGGCTTTCATTTGTTGACACAATACGATGATGTTTTCACAGTGACATTTTTTTCCAAAACGTCTGCAACTTTGTGCACCTTTTGGCAATTGCTTTTTGTTTTCTGTAATTGAGCTGCTTGTGTTGCATCACTCAAAGAACTGAAATGGGCCTGATCCAGTCAACCAGACGACCGCCCCCTCCCTCTCCCTCCACACCAGCTGAACAAGCTGGTTCTACATTAAGATGATTGGTTATAGTTTGCATTTGTTTTACTACATGTTCTTAATTTTCATGATCCTCCTTTTAATGTTGCTGGGCAAACATTTTTTAAATCATAAAATGACACGCTCGTTACCTTCTGGAGGTTACACTGAGAGAATCAGATAAAATGTAATTTGAGGTATAGCTGATAAGCCCTCCAGGAATATGGAATAATGTAAACTAAATTACTGTGTCTTAGAGTCCATCAGATGTCTGATATAATGTGATGGTTCCTGCTGTTCCTTAGTCTTTTTGCTTTAATGTTATGATTGCACTATACTTCACAATATTGAGTTTGGTACCCCTTGATCTTGATGCTGATCTTACTGCTGGCTCACAGTGAAATTTGATTTCCCCAGTCCACAGTTGTTCCTGTGGTCACTTAGACTTTCCAGCTCATTAAAAGTCTAGACAGAGTTTGATTTAAGTAGTGGGCACGTGTTTTAACTGAAGGAGGAATGATTGAAAGGAGGGGAAATGAGAGGAAGAGCGATCTCTCTGGATAAATTCAATGAGCAAAGTAACTAAGCTATATAGTGATGCAGAGAATTAATGTTTGCTTTCCAAACTGGTGTTACCAAAATGATACAAGCTGTTTGTGGTTAATATCTTTATCTATTACTGTAAGGCTGTGATACATTGCACATCACTAATGAGACCTTCGCAAATGCAAAACTCCTTTGGACCGAGATCTTTTGCAGCAAATCACCCTCTTGCTCCTTTTGCACCATGTGGCCTGCAAATTGTCTTTGGAACAATGTAGCCCTGTGGCTCCTTTTGTTATAAATAGATGCTTTTGACAGTAATATTGGTTACAATGTATGAAGAACTCCTGTCAAACGACAAAGCAATCTGTTAGCTGATCATGCACAATCCATTGAAACACACAGAATATTTTGGAGACCCTCCCTGTCTTTGGATATTTAATGTCTCTCCATATATATCTGTGTCGAGAATCTCCATTCATTAAAGAGAGAGGGGCTCGGGTGGTAAAGTTATAAGAGGATATTATATCTTTGAGACAGAGGGCCTGCTGCCACAGTTTCTAACATATAAGCTGCTCGTGAACTCGTGCATTTTGAACTAAATATAAATTCTCCTCGGAGTTGCAAATCATTTTAACGTGAAGGAATTCATTGCACACAGTCCATTGCTTGGCAGTCTATTTGTGACTCTTGTAGGAGCGATGAAATGATTTCATTATTGTTCAAAGTTTCTGCATCCCTGACTTTATGGGGCAACCAAGTACATGTTGCTGTTCAAGTCTGCAGTCCAATTTCTGCTATAATTCAGCACATGCATTTTATCACCACCTGAAGAATGCAGACACAAAGGCATGTTTCTTCACTCTGCCTTGATTCCGGGATTGATGAAAAATGCCGCCATGTTACACTGCCAAATTGTTATGGATCCCCGAGAAACAACATCAGCTGCTGTACTACTGCAAGCATCTCAAATCACAGAGCCCAAATCATTGCTTTGCAGTGGGTAAGTCAGGCTTCTCGGGATACAACGTTTGGATCTAAGCATAAAACCAAAGGCTCCTTGAGTACAACACCAGCCTCTGGCTTGCATTTCTCCCATCCCCTTGCTCTACTCAATGATGAGTTTTGAAATTATTGAAGCGTGTGTGTGGTGTGTCTGTGATGAGGAGATATACTATTGGAGTCAAAGGACTTGCTCCCGAGTTTTCCAATTTATTGGCAAATTCTGTACTGTTGCAATCAAAACCAAAAATAATTTCTCCTCAAGGGGTTGCAAATCATTTTAATATGGAGGAATTTAGGGACCTCATTACAACTGTAAAGGATTATTTCCTTTCATTGGGAATATAACTCAAGAATATATTTATGTGAATTTATGAACTGAACTCTTCACAACATGCACCTACAGTAATCCCAACCAGCAGCACATTTTACATCAACTAGACAAAACATGTACTCAGTATTGTAACCTAATGATAGGTAAGTAGTAGGTTAATCAGTATTGATGTTAAGCTGATTTAATAACTATAATTAAATATTTCTTGGTTTCAAATAGCTTCAGCAGAGAGTTGATGGAACAGATCCTGACGTTAATCTGTTATCTCTCCTCTTTTGAAAATTGTTCTTTTCACCTTATTTTGAGGGACTAGTATCAGATGAACACTGTTGAGATCCTCACTGTTCTTTATTTATTTCTCATTTTTGGTTTGGAACTGTGAGCTGAAGTTGAATCAAATTTTGAACTCTGAACTTTGCTTTCAAAAAGAGAGAGCAAACTGCAGTCTGTATCTGGAAAGATAATTGCAAGTTAATCCTTGTTCTAAGAACACTGTAGATGTTTCAGCATTGGATTTATACTCCAAGACTAACAGCTGGTTGGATGTTGCATTTGTCAATCGATGGGAAGCCAGTGTTGGCCAACCAATCGCAGAGAATGTTGAAAAAGAGAAAGAAGCCATAGATTGAACTGGCTTTGTCTGGGCTTTTTTGGGCGGAAGGCTGTGTGCTCAGAAGCTGCTGGACTGGGAATCTGTGTTTGAGTTTTACATTCTTATTTTATATTCAGTTAAATGAAGTTTGTAGGTTGTGAGGAAAGATCTCCGTTTAAGAGAAATAAGTGAATATTCATTGGAGCCTGCTAGAAGCTGTTTGCAGGGACTGATGACTTTGCAATTCAAGCAAGATACTATCTCATTTGCCTGTAATACAGCAAATCAGTTGAGCATTCCATAAAGTCCTGGTAATCATTGTTGAATGTTTGTTGAATTGGAAAATTACAACTTTTCTTTTTAATGTATCCCTTTACTGTATCTGTCTGAGAGAATAGGGCTTATGATCGAGGAACATTGAGTTTAAAACATAGACCTTAGATAGTTAACAGTGTGGAGCTGGAGGAACACAGTAGGCCAGGCAGCATCAGAGGAGCAGGAAAGCTGATGTTTTGGGTCGGGACCTTTCTTCAGAAATTTTCAGGTTTTCTGAAGAAGGGTCCCGACCCGAAACGTCAGCTTTCCTGCTCCTCTGCCTGGCCTGCTGTGTTCGTCCAGCTCCACACTGTTATCTCAGACTCCAGCATTGGCAATTCCTACTATCTCTGACCTTTTACTGGTTACCTTGTTTAGTTTTACCCTGCTAAAGATACAGTATTAACATTTTTTTTTTGTTTGTTATAAATTTGGTGTCTGATATCTGTTTTTCTTAAATTCTGGTTAGAATCAATTAAACAATTTTGAGTGTCAGTGAATATTTTAATTTCACTGTTGCAAATCCATCGACAGTAGGGCTGATTTGCAACACAAAAGTTCTTTTATGATTTGACTGTCTCTGCTGTATCAATTGGCCTGAGCTCCAACTTGCTTTCTTTGTTTACTTCTCCAAATGCCTCTGCCCTGAAAATGCCATTGCTAAGAATTTTCAATTAAAATTTTATTTATTGCGAATGAAATATCTACATTTAAATGGAGAAAAACTGCAGAGTGCAGGAAACAAAGGGACTTGGTAGTACTTGTTCATGGGAAGTTAACACATAGATGCAGCAGTTAATTGGGAAGGCGAATGGAATGTTAGGCCTTGGAATATAAGAGCAGGGAAGCCTTACTGCAACTGTACCGCTTGGAGTATGTGTGCAGTTTTGGTCCCCTTTTTTAAAAAAAGATAGTTCATTGGAGACATTTTCAGAGAAGGCTCATGAGGATGATTCCTGGAATGGAGGGATTGTCTTTTGAGCAAAGATTAAACAGGTTGGGACTTTACTCACTGGAGTTGAGAAGAATGAGATGATCTCCTATAGGATTCTTAAGGGGCTTGACAGAGTAAAAGCCTCATGGAGAGTGTCTAGGCCCAGAGGGCATAGTCTCAGAATTAAGGTGCCAATTTAAGACTCCGATGAGGAATTTCTTCTGAAGGTTGAGTCTTTTGAACTCGTTGCCGCAGAGTAGTGGGGACAGAGTCCTTGTGTTTATTTAAGGCTGAGATAGATTCTTGACCAGTAGGGGAATTGAGAGTTATGGGGAGTCGAGTGGTTTGCTCCTGTTCCTATTTCTGATGGTCTACCTTTTAACAAATAAAAGACCCAATTGAACAAAATAAGCCTGAACTTAACATGATACAGTACCTCAGAGTACCCCATTAGGTACCTTTAAGAAGAAATCATCAAGTTTCTATAATGGCACATTAACAGTTTATTTGTTGTGTATAACCCTCTCAAACAGCAAGTGCTCAATAAGCGCACTGGTAATTATGTCTGTCACAAATAGTCAGGTTACCTCAACTTTCCTGCCTCAGACCTGTGTTCTGTTAACAGTGAATGTGACAAATCAGCTACATAGCTGATGAACCACATTCCGAGTTCCTTGAAAGTGAAGATGCAGGTAGGCAGGGTAGTGAAGAAAGGGTTTGGTATGCTTGCCTTCATTGGTCACTGCACTGAGTATAGGAGTTGGGAGGTCATGCTGTGGCCGTACAGGACATTGGTAAGGTCACATTTTTGGCGTGCTGCATTCAATTCTGGCTTCCTGCAATAGGAAGGATGTTGTGAAACTTGAAAGGGTTTGGAAGAGTTTGACAAGGATGTTGCCAGGTTTGGAAAGTTTGAGCTATACCGAGAGTCTGATTAGCCTGGGGCTATTTCCCTGGGAGTGTCAGAGGCTGAGAGATGAGCTTTATAGAGGTTTATAAAATCATAGGGATGCATGGATAGGGTCAAGAGCCAAGGTCTTTTCCCGAGGATAGGGGAGTCCAAAACCAGAAGATGGAGCTTTGAGGTGAGAAGGGAAAGATTTAACATGGACCCGAGGGGGAGCTCTTTCATGTAAAGGGTGGTGTGTGTATGGAATGAGCTGCCAGAGGAGTTGGTGGAGGCTGGTGCAATTACAACATGTAAAAGGCATCTGGATGGGCATATGAATAGGAAGCGTTTGGATGGATATGGGCCAAATGCTGGCAAATGGGACTAGATTAATTCTGGATATCTGGTTGGCATGGATGAGTTGGACCCAAGGGTCATTTCCATTCTATACAACTCTACGACCCTGGTTGCACGTCCGACTGTTGTGCCGATCTAGTTGGATCAGCATGTGTCCCAGCCCTGGCCTCTGACAAATCATCACGCTTGACACTCTGACTCTGAGACCAATGAGGAAGGTTTTCCTTAAGATATGAAACCTTGTAAGGTACTCTTAGTTATGTTGTGTCTCATTCTCACCATCCTCAGTGGGATGGATTTCAAACACATCTAGCAGCTTAAGACTGGAAATCCATGAGGAACAGTGAACCATCAGCATCAGAATTGTATTCAAAAGCAATCAACAAACTTGTGGCCTGGACTATCCCCCACTCTATTATTTTCATCAAGCCAGGGGCTCTGCTATGGCTCAATTAAGAGTGCAGGAGGGCATGCTAGGAGCAGCATCAGATGTATATAAAAATGAGGTGTGAAACTGCAAATCAGGACTATTTGCGTGCATATGCAGCAAGCGATAGACAGATCTAAGTGATCCTACGTCTGACTGATCTAAGCTCTGCAGTACTGCCATGTCTAGTTGTGAACGATGGTGGCAAATTAAACAACTCACTGGAACAGAACTAACTGCATGGAATTTAGTTTGTCCAATAGTTTACTCGTCTAAAAGTCAACCCCGTTCCTTTTGACTGAAACTTTCATCCTCAAAACTTATCTTTCGAAAGCGTATAAAAGTCATATGATTCTATAACGGCAAGTAAATGGACAGTATCCATTGTTGTGCCTTCACTGCCATAACAGAATTATTCAATGAAAATATGTTGTTTGCTACATAACACTCTCAATTTATTTATAGAATCAAAGACCATTTAACCGGTCAGAGCTCAAAGAAATTTGTAAGACAAAAGCAAAGGCAAAAAAAGTTGCCTCAACTTGCCCAGCACTGAAAAGGTTGTTACAGAGCTGGTAGGCAGTTAAATGACTTCAGATCAGATGCACTCGTGCATGTCCCATTCAATAATTCTAAATCTCTTGCACAGCCCAGGCCAATTGCGGGTAAGTTTTTTTTAATTGTTTTTTTGTTTTTTTGGTTGATAAACTGGTCGTTAAGTGTTGTGTTTTAATCCATAGTCTGCACAAAAATACCTTTCAAAACCGATCAAAAGGATTTATGCCTTTTATTGAACTGCTTATCTAAGGTCTTAAGGCGGATATCCATGCTGCTTTTCCTATACAAAATTGCTTTGTGATTGTGAGAGAGAATTGAGAACAGTACTTTGGTGGATTAAAGCATTCAAGTACAGGATTATAATTCTACAGGGTAGTTAGGAGCACATCCAGAGTCAAGTTTCCTAGTGTGATATCTATCTATTATTGTCATTGGAAGGACAAGCAGCATTGATAGGTTTCTCTTTAAGAATCTCAAACTTTTGGATGTGATTTTGTCTCGCTCCTTTTGGCAACTCCTGACTGACGGTGGTGACTCCTGACTGGAAGATTATTTGTTTGTGTGGGAATGTAGGATGTATGCTGTATGGTTGGGATCAAAGTGTCAAATGAAGGGAGGATTTGCCAATAGGTTTTGGGTCACATCTTTGATCAAGGCAATTAACTTGCCACAAAATCCAGGGCATAGGTTTGCATCATTATTATCAATTTGTAATGAGCTAAAAGACTGAAGGATAATGGGCCAAAGGATTTTTTTTTTCTGTTCTGTATGATTTCTATAATGTTGGTACTCATTGTAAATTCTTTTGATTAATCATTCATGGGTTTTTGGTACAGGTGATAAGTGTAATTGTCCATGAAGCATTAATTCTGATGCAACTAAGTGGCTTCTTAACCAACCCCTGGAATGGCCTAAGAATTGATCTTACTCAGATGCATCTGGATCACGTACAAGCCAGACTAAATGAATAAGAATGGCACATTATCATCTCCAAATTGAATCTGATTAGGTTTTACAACAATTTGATATCTTCACAATCACTATGAATGACAATTAGCTTTTTTCCCCTGATTTCACTTAATTAATTGAATTCAAATTTTCCAGTTGCCACAGTGGCATTTGAACGTCATCTCTTCCCATCAGTAATCTTGGTCATAATCCAAGATTTCCAATTCAGTGGCAAGCACGATGTGTAAATTGGTGATTCATCTTTTATGAAGATGTGATACTTGAACCATGTTTTTTGGTATTTTGCCCTCCATGGAGCCTAATCTCTTCCACACTTTTCCACCCAGTTCACAGAAATAACTCTGTATTCCCATCATTGTGTCAAATTGCCATTTTTTTTTAACTAAGAGATGTATCTGTGTCCTTTACAGTAAAATTACATTTGGCTTTTTGACCTTCAACAGTTCTAAAGTGGAATCTCCCATTGTATTGGGAATGAGCTCTCCAAAGCTCTTGGCCAAAACAATTTGAGAGAACGTTGGTTTTCCAGAAATCTTTCCCAATCAAAAACGAACAGGAAGATCTCTTATCCATGAGATAAATGAGTATATGCACTTGGATTACCCAAGTTGGTCAACAAAGAGGAAATTGTAGGGACACAATTTTCAGAATTTGATAGTCATCATTAAGTGGTACATTCCCTTTGGAAACGCCCCTGCTGATCAGCGTCCATTTGTCAACCAATCAGCATTCTCCTCTTGTAATTTAAATGTTGTTTCCCGCTATATTGGTATTTCTTGTCAAATGTCCAGGTGAGTGCAAGATGAAAAGCTTCTGCAAAATGTCTTTTTAGGCAACACTCGGAATATGGTCATGTTAAAAGTGTTTCACAAAATCCATTGCATGGTTCTTCTTAAATTACACAAGTATTTGGAATAAAATGGTGGGAAGAAGTCGAATAATTCAGTACAGTGATGTGAAATCTGTTCATTAACTTTTAATTCTCATTTTGAGTGTTAGAAGAGCCGTTAAGATGTTGGAGCTTGATAACAGACATAAATGTTTAGAAGCTGCAGTATTTACCCTTTTTCTTCATGTACCTGTTGCATCTAGTCTTGAATGTTGACACAGTTTCTGCCTCAATTGCAAAGGTAGAAAGTGGATTTTGCAGCCTCAAAACTGTCTAAAGAGGTTTCTCCTTGTTCCCTGTACTAAATTTCTTACATTTTAGTGTTGTATGTATGGCCTTTTTCTCAGGAGCCTTCGACTACTGAAAAACCATCTGTCACTATCAAGCCTGTCACATCAGTTTATGTTGTTAAAATACTTGTGTATTATTCTTAATTTGCATTGTTCAAATGAGAAACCGTAATTTATCCAAGTTGTTTGTTTTCTTAGAACAGACAGCTTCACATAAAATTGCCTCGGTACCTTCTCTAAACCGTCAAAGTATTTTGTATAGTGTGAACCCTAAAACTGCATGTTTTTCATGACCCCACAAAGAATGAGAAGACAACAGATCTTGCATTTGAATTGAACCTTTAATACAAGTCGCTCTTGCAACACAGCAAAATGGCCCAAGACGTTTGAGATAAGCATTGACTGAAGATTTGACACTGAGCCACAGAAAAAGGGTAGCAGAACAGGATAGCCAAATGTCAGAAATAAAAATAAAGTTGCAGGAAAAGCTCAGCAGGTCTGGCAGCATCTGTGAAGGAAAAAACAGTTAGCGTTTCAGGTCCGGTGATCTTCCCTCATAACTGATGGTGGCTGGGAAAACGTCAGTTTATATGCAGCACCTCTATTGCTCTTCTAACACTCAAAATGAGAATTAAAAGTTAATGAACAGAAAATAGGGAGGCGGCTGGGGTAGGGAGTAAACGATAGGATAGAGGCCGAAGAGAGAAAAAGATAGTTGGACAGACAAAGGAGTTGCTAACGATCAGGCTGAGAAGGTGAATAGTTGTTAATGGGGTCTGTTAGTGACTAACAACAGTGGGTGTGTAAGGGCAGGCTATGTGATAGCAAGGCCTGGTGTGTCAGGTAGGGGGCTGGGACATGGGAGAGTATGGCCAAATGTCAGATGTAGTTTTTAAGGAGCATTTTTTTGATGGCAGGCAAAGAGGTTTAGAGTTAGGATCGCACTCTTTAGGCATGATGTCTAATGCTGTTTAGGGAAGGAAAGTGCCATCCTTACCTGGTCTGGCCTACATGTGACTCCAGACCCACAGCAACGTGGTTGACTCTTAACTGCCCACTGGGCAATTAGGGATGGACAGTAAATGCTGCCTGGCCAGTGGCGCCCTTATCATGTAAATAAATAAAGAAAAAGACAAGTCTGTGATCTAGGATTCCAGAGTTGAAGGAAGCTACAGACAATGGGAGGGTTGTCGAGCTGAAGGATATTAGAGAGGGAGGGGTGAGGATCTGAAAGGATTTGTTTAAAAAAAACTGCTAAAAACAGGTTAACTATATTTTGGCTTACTTTAATTATCCTCAACTACCATATCAAATTGCCCAGTGTTAGTTTAAGAACCAATTTAACTTCATTTATTAGTTGCTAACTAAATAATTGTGTATTTTCTGACTGACCTTTACAAAGTTGCTACTTACCCTTTTGTTTAAAAAAAGTGTTGAGTGATGTGTCTTTACTCTGACAGCATTTTGGAAAATGCAACTAAAATTACTGCTTTACGAGAAAAAATGTCACGTTATTTCTTGATGATGTAGTACCCTCTTCAGAGGTTTGGTAACACTAAGTGCACAATGTCTGCAGGATGCTGTAGTTGTCATCTACAGAAGTATGATATAATACAATAAACCATAACAGTGAAGCTAGACATGTTTATCAAAGTCATCTCAACCCAGGATTGTTTGTTGCCTTCGGACCATAATACAGAACATGTTATTCTTTATTATTTTGATACAGGTTTCTTTGTTCAATATTTCCTATTTAGGCTTGGTGGTCAATTCACATGCCTTACATGAAAGGGGTATTACACTCTGTGATTAAAGCAGGCATGACACTGAGCTTCATTTCTCCTCGTGTCATGAGTTGTGTATGCTAACAGGATTAGGGAACCTTGTCAGTTTGTGTTTTTTTTTGTTTAATTTAAAGTTCCTGAAAGATTGGAAAGCTTAACTAAGATTAATATTCTGTTCCCCCTTGATCCCACCTTGAGGGACGGATGTGTGCAACTTTAAGCAACATGCTTTATTGGCGGAAAAACTGAAAGCTGAGACTCTTAAAAATTGGCATGCTTGTATGAAAACTAAGGAGCAAGTCTGGAGAGGATAACATAATGGTACTGTCACTAGATTAGTCATCCTCTTCGAGGACAGGTTATCTCATTACAGTGATAATCACTTTCAATTGATTCTGTATCTTAAATGCTGGTTCACTAATATCCTTTTATAGAGTAGCCACCCTTCCTGGTCTGGCCTACATATGACTCCAGACCCATAGAAATGTGTTGCACCTCAACCTCTCCCTGAAGGTGTCTGGATAGTCACTCATAGAATCCCTACAATATTGAAACAGGCCATTTGGCCCAACAAGTCCACACCATCCTCTGAAGAGCATCCTACCCCGAACCACTTCCCAACCCTTTCCCTGTAACCCTACATTTCCCATAGCTAATCCACCTAATTTACCCCTGGACACGATGGGCAGTTTAGCACGACCAATCCAGCTAACTCGCACATCTTTGGATTGTGGGAGGAAACCGGAGCACCAGGCGCAAACCCACGCAGACACCGGGAGAATGTGCAAACTCCACACAGACAGTCATCCAAGGGTGGAATCGAACCCGGGTCCCTGGTGCTGTGAGGCAGCAATGCTAACCACTGAGCCACCAGGTAGCCCAGTTCAAGGTAGTGAGTGGTGGGTTATATATGCCAACCATACCATTGAGTTACACAACAAGGAAATAGAGCCTTCGGTCCAACTCATTTGTGCTGTTCAGATATCCGATATCACCTCTAAACCCTTCCTGTTCATGTAACCATCCATGCCTTTTAAATGTTGTAATTGTACCTAACTTCACCACTTCCTCTGACAGTTCATTCCATACGCACGCCACCCTCTGCGTGAAAATGTTCCCCCTTGGGTTCCTTTTTAAATCTTTCCCATAAGCTATGCCCTCTAGCTTTGGACTACCCCACCCTGGGGGAAAAAGGCTTTGGCTATTCACCCTATCCATGCCCCTCATGAATTTATAATTCTCTATAAAGTCACCTCTCAGTCTCTGACACTCCAGGGGGGGAAAGAAAACAGCCTATTTAGCCTCTCCCTATAGCTCAAACTACCCAACCTGGCAACATCCTTTTTAAATCTTTTCTGAACCATTTCAAGGTTAACAACATCTTTCCTAAGCAGGAGACCAGAATTGAACACCTTTTCTAGAAGTGGCCTAACCAATGTCTTGTAGAGCCGCGGTGATAGTAGGAACTGCAGATGCTGGAGAATCCGAGACAACAAGGTGCAGAGCTGGATGAACACAGCAGGCCAAGCAGCATCATAGGAGCCAACAAGGTGCAGGGCTGGATGAACACAGCAGGCCATCATAGGAGCAGCTGCTTGGCCTGCTGTGTTCATCCAGCTCTGCACCTTGTTGTCCTGTAGAGCCGCAACATGATGTCCCAACTCCGATACTCCATGCACTGACCAATGAAGGCAAGTGTGCTAAAAGCTTTCTTCACCACCCTGTCTACCTGTGACTACGCCTTAAGGAACTATGCCCTTGCATCCCGAGGTCTCTGTTCGGCAACAGTTTCCAGGGCCCTACCATTCCGTGTACAAGTCCTGCCCTGATTTGTCTTCCCAAAATGCAACACCTCACATTTATCTAAATTAAACTCCATCTGCCACTCCTCAGTCAATTGGCCCATCTGCTCCAGGCCACGTTGTACTGAGGTAACCTCCTTCACAGTGCACTACACCACCAATTTTGGTGTTATCTGCAAACTTAATAACCATTTCTCCTATATTCACATCCAAATCATTTATATAAATGACGAAAAGCAGTGGACCCAGCACTGATCCTTGTGGCACACCGCTGATTGCTGGCCTCCAGTGTGGAAAAATAACCCCCTAACACCGCCCTCTGTCTCCTAAAAGCTATACATTTGATGTTTATTGCATCCAGAGGAGTAAATTCTGTGACCGTAATATCCCATAAGTTCGTCATAGAATCGGTTCATATAAACAGGCTTTACCATTTCCATTGTTTGTCTATCCGGAGGCTGGTCTGAAAGATATCTTTCACAGGAAGATGCTAACAATACAATAAGCGTGGCATGTCTGCCTGATTGTCTCTTCTCTGCTCCTATGATGCTGCTTGGCCTGCTGTGTTCATCCAGCCCTGCACCTTGTTGTCTCGGATTCTCCAGCATCTGCAGTTCCTACTATCTCTGTCTCTGAGTTTGTCAAGTTTTGGCTCAGGACAGCATGTGAGAGACTGAAAATGATTCTGTTGGACTGCTGGAAACTCCAGGCAATGCTGTGCCTTCAGGCTGAGGCATTTCTTTGAAATTTTCAATGATGCTATAATGAGGAAGGTGTTTGTGCTATATATACTCACGGCAGGATGAACTTTAGTTCCAGAATAATCCTGTGTGCTAAAGATAATGGCAAGTTTGGAAATATTTGCGCTCTCAGAATGGGAGCAACAGGCCCTATTCTTAGCTGCCGCCCTGCAAATGGATTTCTGGGAAAGGAAGAGGCCATTCAGTCCACTGAGTCCATGCTGGCTCAATGAAAGAGCTATCTAGTACATCCCACTCCACTGCTCTTGCCCATTGGCTTGTAATTTTTTTCTTTTTCAGTTATTTATTCAGTTCCCTATTGAAAGCTACTATTGAATCTGCTTCTACTGCCCTTTCAGGCAGTGTATTCCAAACTCTTAATTGAGTTCTGAGGTGAAGTTCAAATCTGGAGACCTGAACACACAATCCTAGGCCGTACTCTAGTGAAGTATTAATGAGGTACTACTTTGTAAAAGTTCTAATCTTTAAACTAACATTCCACCCGCTTCAGTGGGAAGAGTGAGCAGTTGTCATGACCTCTTGGTCAACGCTGTTTCCTCAACCAAAACCTGAAACAAAAGCTGTCTAAAAGGCCCCAAACTGACACTCGGGAGACAAAACATTAAAATTTGCTGCAATGAAGCAAAATCAAAGTAAAATATTATTTTCTACAGACCTCTGTTCCGAGACCCAGTGAAACAACCTTGCCTTTTGTGGCTACTTGGTAAGCAGAGTTGTCATGTGCATTATAACCCAGGAGCTAAATATCGCTTTCACCTCAATAACTCCAATATTTCTCTTGACTTTCTTCCTTGCCTCTTCCTCTGCTGAACAGTGATTTGACATCAAATTTGCATGATACAGTCCATCGTTCTGGAAATATCACTCTTGTTTGATGCTTGTAAATCCACATCGCTGTGGCAGTGAACAGCAATGGGAGGCTTGGCTGATAATTTATTCAGGACATAGCAAGAACTGCAGATGCTCGAGACAGAGATAACACAGTGTACAGCTGGAGGAACACAGCAGGTCAGGCAGCATCAGAGGTGCAGGAAAGCTGACGTTTCAGGTCAGGACCCTTCTTCGAAACTGGGAAGGGGGAAGGGAGCTAGGAAGTAGAGGAGGAATGGGGCTGGGGGAAGGTAGGTGGGATGGTGATAGATGGATGCAGGTGGGGGATAGTGGGGATTGGTCAGTGGGAAGTGTGGCGTGGTTAGGTGGGGAAGAAGATGGACAAGTTGTGTCAGGTCAAGGAGGTGGGAATGAGAAAGAGAGTTGGCTAGGGGTGGGGAGATTTTTAAACTGGTGAATTCTACATTTAGGCCATTGGGCCGTAGGCTCCCGAGGCGGAATATGAGGTGCTGCTCGTCCAGTTTGCGGGTGGCGTCATTGTGGCACTGGAGGAGGCCCAGGATGGACATGTTACCCAGGGAGTGGGAGGCAGAGCTAAAATGGTTAGCGACCGGAAGGTGGTGTTGATTATAGTGTACAAAGTGCAAATGCTCCACGAACTGGTCCCCAAGTCTGTGCTTGGTCTCATCAACGTAGAAGGAGGCCACATCGGGAGCAACAGATACAGTAGACCAGGTTGGAGGATGTACAGGTGAATCTCTGTCGGATTTGCAAAGTTTGTTTTGGGCCTTGGATGAAAGTGAGAGGAGATGTAGTGACACATGTAGCACCTCCTGCAGGAAAAGGTGCCACGTATGGTGGGGTTGATGGGGAGTCGAGAGTGGACGAGGGAGTTGCAGAGTGACCCATCCCTATGAAAGGCAGATAGGGGTGGGGAGAGAAATATCTCTTTGGGGTTGGTTTGCAGGGGTCGGAACTGGCGGAGGTTAGTGGGGTGATATGTGAGGACCGGGGGAGCCTGTCTTTATTTTTATTGGGGTAAGGGGGTTTGAGGGTAGAAGTGCGAGAAATACAAGAGATGCGTTTCAGGGCAATTTTGATCACCGGAGAGAGGAATTTGCAGTCCTTCAAATAGGAGGACATCTGGAATGTCCAGGAGTGGAACGCTCCGTCTTGGGAGCAGATGCAGCGGAGGTGGAGGAATTGGGAGTAGAGGATCGTGTTCTTGCAGGAGGGCGGGTGAGAGGATGTGTAGTCAAGGTAACTGTGGGAGATGGAAATGGAGAGGTCCAGGAAGGGGAGGGAGGTATTGGAATTGGTCCAGATGAATTTGAGGTTGGGCTGGAAGGTGTTAGTCAAGTTGAACTGTTCAAGCTCCTCATGGGAGGATGAGGCAGCGCCAATACAGTCATCAATGTTGCGGTGGAAGAGGTGAGGGATAGTGCCGGTGTAACAGTGGAAGAGGGACTGTTCCTCGTATCCTATGAAGAGGCTGGCATGGCTCAGACCCATATGGGTACCCATTGCTGCCCCCTTAGTTTGTAAGAAGTGGGAGGAGTTAAAGGAAAAGTTGTTTAGGATAAGGACAAGTTCCATTAGGCGGATGAGAGTGTCAGTGGAGGGGGACTGGTTGGGCCTGTGGGAGAGGAAGAAGCTCTGAGAGGGCATTTAGGCCATCTGTGTGGGGGGATACAAGTATATATAGGGACTGGATTTCCATGGTGAAGATGATATTCTGGGGGCCAGGGAATTGGAAGTCTTGGAGGAGTGGAGGGCATGGGTACTGTCCCGAACATGGGTGGGGAGTTCCGGGACCAGGGGGAGAAAGACAGAACCAAGGTAAGCGGAGGTAAGTTCAGTGGGGCAGGAGCGGGCAGAGACGATGGTCAGCTGTGGCTGCCAAGTTTGTGGATTTTGGGAAGGAGATACAACTAGGTGATGTGGGGTTAGGGAACAATGAGGTTGGAGGCTGTGGATGGGAGATCTCCTGAGGTGATGAGGTTATGAATGGTCCAAGAGATGATGGTTTGGTGATCAGGGGTGGGGTCATAATCGAGGGAACCATAAGAGGAGATGTCAGAGAGTTGGCATTGGCCTCGGTCAGTACGCCGTACCGTTACTGCGTTTCCCGCCCCCTTATCCGCGGGTTTGATGGTGAGGTTAGGGTTGGAGCGGAGGACTGCGTGTTTCGTGGGGGAGAGGTTGGAGTGAGCGAGAGGGGTGGAGAGATTCAGGCGATTGATTTTGCAATGGCAGTTGGAGATGAAGAGGTCGAGGGAGGGTAGGAGGCCGTGGGATGGTGTTCAGGAGGATGAGGTTTGTTGGAGGCAGGAAAAGGGTCTGTAGAGGGTGGATTAGACTCCCGGTTAAAGAAATAGGTGCGAAGGTGGTGAAAAAAGTGTTTGATGTCTAGACATGTATGAAATTCTTTGTGAAGGCGCAGGGGAATGAAAGTGAGTCCTTTGCTGAGGACTGACCCTTTGCCCTCAGTGAAGGGGAGGTCGAGGGGGATGGTGAATACCGGGCAGGGCTACGGGTTGGGGCTGAGAGCTGGGACCTCGGCTGAGGTAACCTGGGGTTGGATGTAATGATTCTCCGACCTGCTTAAGATCAGTTTCAAGGAACGCACTAGAGAGGAGATTTACTCCTGGCAATTTACTGAGCATTTTGGTTTAAATATACTAGAGAATGCATGTGCCAGGTGAGCCATCAAGGGAGCTTACAAGCCTTGACCTTGTGAAAGGTAAGTTTCAGGGCTCTGGAGGAGCACGTGGATGACACAAGTTTATAACAACAATCATGTCGATGAAGCAAAGCACCGTAAAAGACACTTTTTCAGTGCCTTCCAAACCCACGACCACTGCGATCTAGAAGGACAAAGGCAGCAGATTCATGGAAACACCACCATCATAGTGTTCCCCTCCAAGCCACTTACTGTCTTGACTTGGAAACACATTGCCGTTGACACGGAACGAGTGGCATTACACCCCCACCCCAAAGCATTGTGGGGCTACTACAGCACATTGACTACACTGGTGCATGAAAGTAGCTCATCACCACCACCTCAATGGCAACTAGAGAGAGAACATAGAACATTACAGCGCAGTACAGGCCCTTCGGCCCCCGATGTTGCGCCAACCTGTGAAACCAATCTGAAGCCCATCTAACCTAAACTATTCCATTATCATCCATATGTTTATCCAATGACCATTTAAATGCCCTTAAAGTTGGTCAGTCTACTACTTTTGCAGGCAGGGCATTCCACGCCCTTACTACTCTCGGAGTAAAGAACCTACCTCTGACATCTGTCCTATATCTATCACCCCTCTATGAAGAGGGCAATAAATGGTGGTCCAGCCAGTGATGCCTATATTAATGCACAAAAATGCAAAAAATCACTTTTTAGCCCAGAATGCTGAAGTCACCAAAATACCTTTTCAGCTCTGAGGAAGGGTCACTCAATCAGAAACATTAACTCTGCTCTCCAAAGAAGCTGCCAGACCTGCTGAGGTTTTCGAGCAATTTCTGTTTTTGAAACTGATCTTCCCTGCCTGTGTCTGACACTCTCGCCCATCAGTATGGGAGAGGAGCACACCACTTATCAATAAAGTTGAGGGCATTTGATCTGTTGTATCAGATGTATCTGTGGGCCCAGTAGCCCACCATGCCAAATTTCTCATGAAATTTTAGAACATAGAACATAAAACAGTACAGCACAGTACAGGCCCTTCGGCCCACGATGTTGTGCCGAACTTTTACCCTAATCTTAAGGTCTACCTAACCTCCACCCCTACCTTATACTATCATCCATGTGCCTATCTAATAGCCGCTTAAATGCCCCTAATGTGGCCGACTCCACTACCCTCTCCGGCAATGCATTCCACTAAATTTTCCCCTTCTTTAGCCCTTTGCTGTCATTGTTCTCTGTCTTCTCTTGTATCTCCCTCATGCCCTCTCCAAACTCCTCTTGTCCAGGAGACTCACCTCCTGTTCTCCTACCCCTTTCCCACTTGGATGGTGGATGGAGCTGGACTCAGTGCTTCACCTAGAGCTTGAGTCGGTGTTTTATATAGTTCCAGCATAACCTTTAAACATTAAATCTCATGGAACTGTGCAGGTAATTAAAATTCTTTTACTTCTGCTGATGTGGTCTTAAAACATTTGCTGAAGAGGCACCCCATCATGGACTGACTCAATGACTGACTGCTTCCTTTCTGGTCGATCACCCTCTTTCTCCTGGGTCCCCTGGGTTGTAACTGCCCTCAAGTACTCATTCATAGAATTTCAGCTTTTTTGCCAAAAGCGAGCTTCACCAAATCGTTCCTATTCTTGGATTTTCCTGAGGTCTAACCTTGTTCAGTTTGCATCCAGCATATACTTGTGTGCTTTTTCATCCCAACTTTCAGCACCAGGGACCCAGGTTTGATTCTAGCCTTGGACGACACTCTGTGTGGCGTTTGCATGTTCTCCTGTGTCTGTATGGGTTTCATCCCACAGTCCAAAGATGTGCAGGCTAGGTGGATTGGCCATGCTAAATTGCCCATAGTGTTCAGGGATGTGTAGGTTTGGTGGATTAGCCATTTGAACTGCAGGGTTGCGGGAAGTGGTTAGGGTGGGTAGATCTGGGTGGGATGCTCTTTGGAAGGTTGGTATGGGCTTGATGGATCGAATGGCCTGCTCCCACACTGCAGGGATCCTTTGATTCTATGACTCTCATCTCTACACCACTAATGGTACATGGTTTCTTCCAAGTTCCCACAGCCAGGACTTCCCTGAGCACTCTGTAAACAGAGCTAAATAAAAACCAAAAGATCTGCAGATGCTGTAAATCAGGAACAAAAACAAAGTTGCTGGAAAAGCTCAGCAGGTCTGGCAGCATCTGTGAAGGAGAAAACAGAGTTAACGTTTCGGGTCCTGGGACCCTTCCTCAGAACAGTTCTGAGGAAGGGTCACCGGACCCGAAAC
>NC_063333.1:134461031-134526080 GCF_021869965.1 Rhincodon typus
GTTTCGGGTCCGGTGACCCTTCCTCAGAACTGTTCTGAGGAAGGGTCCCAGGACCCGAAACGTTAACTCTGTTTTCTCCTTCACAGATGCTGCCAGACCTGCTGAGCTTTTCCAGCAACTTTGTTTTTGTTCCTGTAAACAGAGCTATTCAGCTGCTGTGGGTCTTCAGATCCTCATTGTTCAAAGGTCATATTAATTAGCAGTACAGTTAACAGCAGTACTCCCTAACACAGAATCTTTGTCCCTCTCTTCTTCTCCAATTTTATGTGACTATCTTGCTGCTTGTGCCCTTTGAACTCTCCAACTGGCTCCACACTGACCTGAGTGACCTGCTGAAAATCTTACAACTCGACATCGCCTATTGTTTGGCATACTTCAGTGGTCATAACATTTTGGGAACAGTGAAATACAGCACCCTTGGAACCTAGCATGAAGATTTCATTACAGAATGCTGGAATGCTGGAAACATAACAGTGCAAAACGGTGTATGCATTTAGCTCACTACCTTACAATCTCAATGAGAACTTTGCAAACTTGTGTACCACAGGTGTTGAATCTGTTTTATAGCTGTTACGTTGCAGTGTCGGTTTTGTACCTACAAACTAGGTGTCTGTAAATCTTCCATCAGCAAACCTCCTGGAGTGGAAATATGGATCGGAAAGCTAAGCACAAAGGTTCACGATTCATGGCACAGCCCTGTGTCTTTCAGATCTGAGGGAATTATTGAGAAATTTGTGGGTAGGTCTTGACCGTATTTGCCGTTTGACATGTGTTGTGGGTTATTTGATCACCGCCTTTTACCCATGTTTACAATCTGCTAAATTTGTGTTTTAGCACTAAACTACATGTGTATTGTGGATTGTATTACTGTTGCAATACTGTATTGCGTTTTCTCAAAACTGTGGTGTCTTTGGCTTTTATTTTCTTAAGTCCCCTGGATCACTGACTTGTTTGACTTCAACAACTTGAAGTTACTGGTTTCTAGCGAGCTCACCACTTTCTTTTCTAGGGTAGTCGGGGTGCCTAGTGTAGCTAATACATTGAGGTTCCTTCCCACTGGGGACACTGATTTGACCAAAAAGCGATGGTGGCATTTAATGCAGCACATATATCTGTTCCTGGGTACCTTAGTGCATAAGATGGCACCATAAGTGGTGACTTGTAAACTTTTCACTGTACTTATGTCAACACATGTAACAATAAAGCAACTTCAAGTGGTTAGAGTCTGAGTGTGGTGGAGATGGGTTCAGCTAAATCTTTCAAAATTGAATTGCATAATTAGCTGGAACAAGAAGAAATTGCAGTGCTAGGGGCAAAGTACAGGGGAATGGCACTAATTGAATTCCTCCTGTAGAGAACCAGCACAGACTCCGAGTTGAATGACCTCCTTCAGTGCTGTGACCAGCCATTCTGTTCTGGTTCTTTTAAATTCTGGTTGAACTTGTTTGTTCTAATGCACTCATGCCTTCTCTACAATATTTCCTTTCGTCTTCCTTTTATAGCTCAGATTGCATGATTGACTGCCACAAATTTGTGTTTGGCCAGCTTTGCCTGGCTGTATTAACCAGATGGACTTTCAACAGGTCCACTGTTTTGCCCATTTTAAGTCAATCTTGAAATGAAAAGTTAACAATGGTCTATTCATTCTTTTTCCTTTAAATCATAATCCTGGTATTTGTCCAATGTTGTTAGTTGGATTTGACAGCTCTGCAGAAGAGTCATTGGATCCACAACGTTAACTCTGCTTCCTCTCCACAGATACTGCCAGACTTGCTGTGTTTCTGCAGCTATGTGTGGTTTTGTTTGCTAGTTGTATTTTTGCTGTGGTAAGGTGACTGAAATACTTTTCAGAGATAACAAGGTGTAGAGCTGGATGAACACAGCAGATCAAGCAGCATCATAGGAGCAGGAAGGCTGACGTTTCGGGCCTAGACCCTTCATCAGAAAGATTTCTGATGAAGCGTCTAGGCCCGAAATGTCAGCCTTCCTGCTCCTCTGATGCTGCTTGGCCTGCTGTGTTCATCCAGCTCTACACCTTGTTATCTCAGATTCTCCAGCATCTGCAGTTCCTACTATCTCTGAAATACTTTTCACTTTGGTTGTTTTAAAAAAAATACAAGTGACAATAATTGACTATTCTATTCTATTGTCAGGGCTATAAGAATTTTCTCTGCCTTGTGTCCTTTGTGAGGTGTCCCATCTGTAAAGTTACCAAGTCTGCCAAGGGCTCAGTAACCTATTGCACTTGCTACGTGTACAAATTTTCTCAATGTAGCAGCGGCAGACACTCTTCTGAGATTCTCTGTTCCTGAGATGTTCATTGTCTGATCGTAAATATATTTGCCATCCAACCCATGTATAATATCTCTCTGGTTTCTATTGTGCTTTAATTTAAGCTTAAACCTCAGTTTATAACCAGCTCAAGGGACAATATTTTTATCACCAAAGCATTCTGCTGCATGTGCATGTGAACACACACAAAAACTAGCAACAATACTTTCTCTCTGTCACCTGTCTGTTGCAACAAGGCTGCAACTAACAGGCAGAGGGGGAAGCTGTTTATAATTGGGCTTGCATGCAATGCTATTCCTTATCTATTAAGCAAAAGAAAACTGTACAAGTGAAGAAAAGTTCTTGTCTAAAGTAAGAAATTTAATTTTCGGCAATAAACATATTGAACTGCTTTAAAAAAAAATTGTTACTCCTGTATGTACAGTCACTTGGTAGCATAGTTCTTCAGTTTTGCTGAGGGGGGAGAAAAGAGACATTCTGTTTACCTTGTACTCATCAGGATAGAATCACAAGAAAACCAAATCCCAAAAGGAGCAACAATTTATACCGCATGAAAAGTGTGCTGATTGGCGAATGCACTCTGGTACAGGTGTTATCATCAGGAATGCACCAGGGAGCAGTTAACTGCCTTGTTTCTTTGTAACTTTAAACGACGCAAATAAACTCTGGTGAAGGCATCACTGTGGGAAATGTGCCAAGAAATGGCTATCCCACAGCTTATGTAGTGGCAAAGGCCTGATGTATGAACATGTCCTTTTTCTTTGACAGTCAGTCTTGTTTAGCAAGTGTTTTCCAATTGCATCTAATGTTAGACGCTGACATGAGCTTTGCAAGCATGGGTTGGTCGAGTGCAGTCAGTATTCTGCCTGTTATGAAGCGCCAAAGGGATGTGTGGTTTGATACAATGCGCCAGTTGTTGGGATGTGCAGCCCACATGGCTGGTATCACATTGGCACTGAAATTCATATGCCATATTAGTCATTGAAATTCAGTGTTGTATTCAGTACTGCAATTTTGCCTGTCAGTTTGTCAGCTGCGGAGATTCAGTTTAATTTGCTCTAATGTTTGTTTCATTACTTCTCTGTTTTTTACCGTTTGAAATAAAATAATTCCGAGTTAATGCCCAAGAAGTGATTTGGTTATTAGACAATTTTCATTTAACGTGACAAGTATTCTCTCCCACGTCAGTGTAAAAGATAAGGCCGAAGCATTTGCAGCAATCTTCAGCCAGAGGTGCTGAGTGGATGATCCATCTCAGCCTCCACATGTGGTCTCCAGCATTACAGATACCAGTCTTCAGCCAATTCGATTCGTTCCATGTAATATGAAGAAATGGTTGGAGACACTGGATACTGCAAAGGCTATGGACCCTGACAACATTCTGGCAATAGTACTGAAGACTTGTGCCCCAGAACGTGCCATTCCCCTAGCTAAGCTGTTATTGTACAGTTACAACACTGGTATCTACCCGACAATGTGGAAAATTGCCCAAGTATGTTCTGTACACACAAAGTAGGACAAATCCAACCCGGACAATTACCGCCCCATCAGTCTACTCTCAATCATCAGTAAAGTGATGCAAGATGTCATCAACAGCACTATCAAGCAGCACCTGCTCAGTAACGCCCAGTTTGGGTTCTGCAAGGGCCACTCAGCTCCTGACCTCATTACAGCGTTTGTTCAACCATGGACAAAAGAGCTGAATTCTAGAGGTGAGGTGACAATGACAGCCCTTGATATCAAGGCTGCATTCAACTGAGTGTGGCATCATGGAGCCCTAGCAAAACTGGAATCAATGGGTATCAGGGGAGATCTTCCGATGGTTGGAGCCATACCTGACACATAGGAACATGTGGGAGGTCAATCATCTCAGTTCCAGGACATTTCTGCAGGAGTTCCTCATGGCACTGTCCTTGGCCCAACCATCTTCAGCTGCTTCATCAATGACCTTCCCAAAATCATAAGGTCAGAAGTGAGGATGTTCGCTGATGATTGCACAATATTCAGCACCATTCGTGACTCCTCAGATACTGAAGCAGTCCATGTTCACATGCAGCAAGATCTGGACAATATCCAGGCTTGGGCTGACAAGTGGCAAGTGACATTCATGCCACACAAATGCCAGGCTATGACCATCACCAATAAGAGACAATATGAGCACCATCCCTTGACATTCAATGGTGTTGCCATCATTGAATCCCCCACAATCAACATCCTGGGGGTTATCATTGACCAGAAACTCAACTGGACTCACCACATAAACACAGTGGCTACAAAAGCAGGCCAGGCTACAAGAGCGGTGAGTAACTCACTTCCTGATTCCTCAAAGCCTGTCCATGTACAAAGCACAAGTCAGGAGTGTGATGGAATACTCCCCACTTGCCTGGCTGAGTGCAGCCCCAACAACACTCAAGAAGCTTGACACCGTCCAGGACAAAGCAGCCCGCTTGATTGGCACTGCATCCAAAAGCATCCGCTCCCTCCACCACCGACACTCGGTAGCAGCGGTGTGTGCTATCTACAAGATGCACTGCAGAAATTCACCAAAGATCCTCAGGCAGCACCTTCCGAACCCACGACCGCTTCCATCGAGAAGGACAAGGGCATCAGACATATGGGAACACCACCACCTCCAAGTTCCCCTCCAAGCCATTCACCATCCTAACTTGGAAGTATATTACTGATCCTTCACTGTTGCTGGGTCAAAATCTTGGAATTCCTTCCCTAGGGGGGTATTGTGGGTCAATCCACCGCAGGTAGACTGCAGCGGTTCAAGAAGGCAGCTCACCACCACTTTCTCAAGGGCAACTAGGGATGGGCAAGAAATGCTGGCCAGCCAGCGATGCCAACATCCTGCAAATGAATAGAAAAAATGATCTAAGTGTTTTGTCTATGATGAGAATTGAACACCACAAGCAACTCTATGAAGACCGTATAACAACAAAGTTCTATCTTTCACACCCCATTCATCCTTGCGGCACATGCTGATATCTGAGACTTCTGCCTGCCTTCAGAGAAATTGGAAAAATACATGGCGAGTGAGTGAATGAGAGATTAGGCAAGCTTTCGTTTTAATCATGTAAGCTGTTCATTTCACAGTGAAGTGAATGCACAGAGCAGTAGTTAACATCAAATTCACTTGATTCAAACAAGGCAACTTATCTCTGTTGGATAACATAAAATGAAGGAAAGCACTGTGCTTCCCCATTGTGGGTTCATCTCGTGAGCTTTCAGCTTTGCTTCCTACATAGTGTTCTCCTCCTTGAGTCAGAGGGTCACCGGTCTGTGCTCCATTCCATTGCATTGCCAAGATAATGCTGCCCTGCGTGTGCTGTTGTATTGCAGATAATATCTTCAAGTATCCCACACTGTGGGATACAAAAGGTCATGAAGCACAATTTGAACAGTAAAGGAGTTGTCCCAATGTTCCAGCCAACAGTTATCCCCTAAATCAGTAGCCCCAAAAATAACACATTCTCATTTTGCTCGTCATTGTTTGTGGGATCTTGCTTCTGCATTTCCTATTTTCAACAGTTTTACAACTTTATAGTTTACAGTTGGTTGGCCGTGAAACTGTTGGGAACATGCTGAGAGTGAGGTGCAATATAAATGCAAGTTGTTTGTCTTTCATTTGACTTAATTAAAGTCAGTGAACAATAAACTTTGGACAATGCAGTGAGTGCAGCAAAAATATCATTTAGAGTCAATTTATCAAGTATTTATCTTTTAACACAAAAATAGCTGTTGAAAACATTTTACTAAAATCTAGCGAACGTAAGTGAACCATACTGCAAGTTCATATGAGCATCTAAAATTGCTTGCTCGTGAGTCTAAAATGCAAACTGCAATTGCTGTTTTAAAAAAAAAAAAAAAAAAATCTGGCATTTCTTTGGAAAGAGAAACAGCTAATGTCTCAAGTTGGTGGACTCACCTCTGACCGAATCAGAATGAGAGTTGCTTATACTATATAGAACTTAATATATCCCTACGCAGCATGAGAAAGTAAATCAAACTCCTAATACAGTGTATGCTTGCATTATTGCACATTATGCCTTTGAAGACTGGGCAGCGCTTCAAAAGTTGTTTGAAACAGTTCCAGAATATTTACAAATTAGAGCTGTAATTGTTTGAGATTAATATATGACCGGTGTGTGGCACTTCACCTAGTTTCAAACCACAATACGCACTTGTCAAGTTTGACATGCATCTGCTTCAAAGCAAGTTTTAAATTATGAGTTAAATATCTTTGATCCAGAAAACCAAGAGACTTTTCAAAGGAATACATGAATATGGAAGTAACTGTTTTGCTTTGAATTGTGGCAATTGTACAAACATGTCAACAATGCTCCGCCTCTGTTTCAATCCTGGCGACTTTCAGAGTAAATGGAAGTAAGAACAGCGGGCAACGAATTCCATTTTTACCACAGGAAAATATAGAGTCCTTTATGGAGCTGTGAGACAGATCTCAAAGTAAGTGCCTTGGTACAGCCTTGAGCTAACGGAAGGTTATTCTTCTAATATTCTTCTGTCTGTAGGTGGTCAGTGCAGCAAGGATACCAAGATGCCCCTAGTAGTAAAAAGGATTTTGAATTACAGTTTTTACTGTAAATTGAGGATCATTCTTGGTAATTTTGCAAAGATAAACATCCTGAATAATGCAGAAAGTAATGACTACCTGGGAATGATTCCAAGACCTCTATCTGATCCAGGAATTTGGATGATGTGAAATTCTGGGAGTGCACAAGTGGTTTGAGGCCAACTGGTTTCACAAGAACTTAAAGGTCATAGTTCAATCAAATGCGCTATGACTTGATTTTCAAAGGTCACGCAAGTTCCTTTCCAGTCCCATTCCTAACCAGTTTGTTGATGGGGCCATTTGCGTAGGCTATACGTCTATATCTGGTTTAGCATTAGAAACAACTTTAACCAGGTTCTTTTCATCAATTTAGAATAGCTAGATTACTACAAATAAAATTTATTTGAGGAAAGTTTGGGATTTTCCAGAAAATGTGCAGATGATAGTTGAGCATCGTGTATAATCCATTACGTAAGAAATGAAATCAAACATCCCAAAGATTCATCAGCGGTGTCACCCCTTCCCCTCTTGCCAGGAGATTTGTGATGCTCTGTGTCCCCAAATATCATTAAAACTGCACAAGGGGTTGCAGTTCGACATTGAACAACCTCAACTTGAGACAGCCTCAAAAACCACTTTGTCACGAACTCCCTCCATTTCTGCTCCTTCCTTTCCTGTGACTGTGCTCTGCTGGATTCTTGGAAACTACATTCCAGCACTTGCTTGCAAGCACAACTCCGGCCTTTCTCAAAAGTGAGCTTCGCCGAAGCCAGTTCCACAACCCCGTCCCTCTCCTGCCCCCATTGGTTCCCTGAGCTTTAATCTGGCTCAGTGGCACAAAAAGAATATTCCCTGTGTGCTTCAGACCCCTTTGCTCAATTACACTGAATTATTGGTGGCTCCCAATTCCTTCTGAGCGATTCACAGCTCCCAGAACGTTCATGAGCTCTCATTAAACAGGGCTTTATAACTTTTCTCTAGGACTTCACTGAATCCCAATTAAATAAAACCTGTATAAGTTTTACCAATTACCAATTAATTGTGTGCAGGCTTCTTTTTAAACCCTTCAAGATTCCCAGTAAATTTTGTTCATTCGCAGGGTGTGGGGTTCACTGGCTGGGTCAACATTTATTGTCTATCCTGAGGTGCCCTTGAAAAGGTACTGCTGAGCTGCTTTGATGACCCATGCTTTCCATTTGGTGTAGGTACCCTCACTTCTGATAGAAAGGAAGTTTCAGGAGTTTGACTCGGTGACATATATTTTCACGGCAGGATGTTGTGGCTTGGGGTGGAACTTGCAGTGGTGGCATTCCCATCTGCCGCCCTTTCTCTTTATAGAAGGCACTGACCATGAGTTTGGAAGATTCTGATCAAAGAATCTTGATGAATTGTTGTTCTGTATCTTCTAGATGGTACACACTGCTGTTGCTGAGCGTTAGTGGTGGAGAAAGTGAAGGTTTGTGGTTTTGATACCAATAGAGTAGGCTGTTTTGACCTGTATGGCTTGTAGCTCTTGGGTCTACATCCACCCAAGTGACTGGGAAATGGTCTATCACACTCCTTAGTTTTGCATGGTTGACGTGGACAGCTTTGGTGAGTTTCTCGATGTAGTGTGTGATCTGATGGATAACTGTGGCCCTGTGGCTAACAGCATTGAAGCCTAACCTGCAGGATGGGAAATGCTAACTTTGCATTAGCACTAGCTCAGCTTCTGTGAAAGGAAGTAGTAAGATTAGACTGCTTGCAGGGGCAAATGGCTGATGCTAAAGGATAGTCAATCTCTGTGGTTGCAAAAAGAGGTAAAATAAGACTGAGGGGAAGAACCATGGACACAGATGTCTCCTATTTTCGCAACCCTTGGATGAAGGAGCATGACATAGAATAATCTGGAAGACTGGGGCAACAACATATATGAAAGAAAGACCAGCCGTTGTGAAGAAGAGTCTGAATTCTGGCCAGTTCGTCATGCATGGGTAGAGGCTAGATTCTAATCAAATAGTTGGGTGGTGTGTTGATTGTGTGCTTACTGAGAACTAGAGTTACTAACAAAGCTGAAGTTGTATTTGAATCTAATTTGACTGTCCTCTGTCTGTGACAAAATTCAAGACCCTAGTGGAAAAGGGGTTAACAAGATTTCCCTAGCTCTGAACTGCCCTTGTAGCCACAAAATTTATAAGACTAGTTACAGTTCAGTTCCTGCTCAATGGAAATTCATTTGATGAAGCAGCTGAGGACAATAGCCTAAGGAGCTCTTAAGTGATGTTCTTGAGTTGCGATGACTGAACTCAAACAAACACACAACCGTTTTTGCTTGTGCTATGTATGGCTGCAACAAGCAGAAACGTTTTCCCCTCATTCCTATTGACTCCAGTTTTGCTCGGACTCCTTGAAGTATTCGGTGAAATGCTAGCCTGATGTCAAGGGTTGTCACTCTCCCCTCACCTCTGGAATTCAGTTCTTCTGGCCATGTTCAAACCAAGGCTGCAATGAGGCCAGGAGTCAAGTGACCTTGTCTGAACCCAAATTGAGTGTCAATGAGCAGGTTTTACTCAAGAAATGTTCCTTGACAATAGTGTTGATGACACCTTGCAACATTGTCCTGATGATCTAGACTGGACTGTTGGGGCAATCAACTGGGTTGAGTTTTGTTGCTTTTTTGTGTATAGGTTATACCTGAGCAATTTTCCACATTTTTGTGTAGATGCCAGTGTTGTAGCTATGCTAGGATAGAACGAGTTTTGGAACACACTTAAGTTCTATTGCCAAGGCCTATAGCCTTGGCCTGTCTGATGCTTTCAGCCATTTCTTGATATCACACGGAGTGAATCAAATTGTCTGGAAGCTGAAATTTGTGATGCTGGGGCCCTCCAGAAGAGGCTGAGATGGATCATCCACTCGGTTTGGTGTAAATGTTTCAGTCTTGACTTATGCACTCCTGTATTGGGCTCTTCCATTATTGAGCATGGGGCTATTTGTAGGACCACCACCTTCAATGGGTTGTTTAACTGGCCCCCACCATTCATGACTGGATGTGGCAGACTGTAAAGCTTGGATGTAATCCATAGTTTGTGGAGTCTACCTGTTACTCACTGATTGTGATGTTTAGTCTGTAGTTTGCTTTATGACTCCACTAGGGTGACACTTCATTTTTAGGTATGCCTGTGCTGCTCCTGCACTCTCCTTCGACCCACTGTTGATCACTCGGGTTGATGTCGGTGTGTGGGATGTGTGTGTTGTGTTCGAGAACGGTTCTACTGATGCTGTACAGCAGCTACACAGAACCTGTGTTGTTCAGTAGCCTTTACAAATGCAGCAAGTAATGCTTTGAATTCCTCAGTGACTCCCAAACTGGCTTGAAATCCTTTCAACTCCAAATGCCAACCAGAATTGTGAATGTGCTAACATTTTTGGAGCAGTCAAATGTTGCATCCTTGAAACTGTCTGTTTCCCTGAATGTTACAATGTTCACTGAGTGTTGGCTCCTGCAACATGTTGATACAGTGAAAAAGAATTGATCACGTGACATTCAATTTCTTTTGGAGTTTTGCTTTTTGTGCAATGGACTTTGAGCTGTGCTGACTGAGTTTTACCGATCATTCTGCTATCATCACTATGGATTTACTATGTGGGTAATTTATTTATTGTGGATTAATATGTTTGTCATACACTGCTGACCTTAGTTTGCATTCACGGGACTGTTATGATCGCACCATTTTATCCGAGAGATGGCATCTGCTAGTCAGAGCCAAATGGCATCAACTTTGGTCTAGAGTGTAGATCAGGTAGAAGTGGCGATAGGAGAAAGACTGACTGCTCCACCCATTTACAGTGGTCCAATATCAGATGATGCCGACCCACCTAAGGACAGCTGGCCAAATATTTGGTCAAAAATGTCGGTTTCAAGGAGCAAACGAAGGAATAAGTGGCTGGGGGTTGAAAGTTTAGGACTTTAGCAGGCGAGCACCAAGTGGTCAGCGGAGAATGGATGGAAATCTGGGATGTTGGAGGAACAACCGATTCTGAGGACTGTTGGATCGAAGAAGTTTAAGGAAATGGGCAGGTGTGATGTCAAGGAGGTATTTGAGCACAAGCTGAACTTCAAATTTGAGACGTTACTGGACCAAGAGCAAATAAGGCGTAGTGCGCACTGTGGGTGGAATGGTGATTTGATTTATTTTTTTGTGCAGAGTAGGATTCAGGTAATAGATTTGGATGACCTAAAGTTTGCAAAAAATTGAAGATGGAAGATTGACCAAAGAAAAAATTGGAGTCATCAAATTTGGAACACGCTCCTCAACTGTGCTTCAGTATTCAAGCACTTTTTTATCTTTTAAGACTGGCAGTTGTGTATTCAAGTGTCGTTCTAGAGATCTGAGCGCAAAAATCTATGCTGATGGTTCAGTGCAGTGCTGAGGGAATAAGTGCTGCCTTTGAAAAGAGATGCAACCCACTGCTCCCTCTGTTTTAGAAGCGCTATGACGCTAATTTGAAATAATTGGGAAGATAATCTCTCGTATCCCTGCCAATGTTTATCCCTCAATCAGCACTCCAGAAACAGATTCATTGGTCGTTATGCCAGGACTGTTTATTAGAACCAGCTCGGCATTGCAGTATATTGTGTGGAATAGTTTTGTCTTTGCTCTCTTACTCAATGATACCTAAGAGCACGTGCAGCCAGCCCTGAGCAAATTTGTTGACCTCCCACCTTCCCTGAACCTTTTTCCTCCTGCGCAGTGCCTCCTTGGAAGAAGTTAAGAATTTCAAGGTTTATTTTCTCCAACTCCAATTCATTGCCTGATCTCTTTGATAATGGCTCACCTTAGCCTTGACAATGCAGAACTCATCTAGAGATGCAAATTTGAGGAAGAAATATAGTTTTGTGCCCAATCTGTAGTCCACTCTGTTCTGTGCTAACTAAATGTAAACCATGCAGTAGGAGTGTGTAAGAGCATTTTTTTCTGTGATTTCTAGGTGATGATTTTGAGATAAACCATATGTGAACAAGATCACTACATTGTCGTGCTCCCAGTCAATGGGCTGTAAAGTTACATATAAGTTGCAGCAGTATAGAACTTAACTTTCCAAATGTTGTGTAACTAGTGTACGGTTCTGGTCGCCCCACTACCAGAAGGGTATGGAGGCTTTGGAGAGGGTATAGAAACTGTTTACCAGGATGCTGCCTTGTTTGGAGAGTATTAGCTATGAGGATTAGCTATGGTTTGTTTTCGCTTGAACATTGAAGGATGAGGGGCGACCTGATAGAAGTTTACAAAATTGAGAGGCATGGATAGTCAGAGGCTTTTTCCCAGGGCAGCAACGTCAATTGCTAGAGGACATGGGGTCAAGGTGAAAAGGGGCAAGTTAAAGTAGATGCGAGAAGCAGGTTTTTTAAATAGACGGTGGTAAGTGCCTGGAATGCGCTACCAGAAAAAGTGGTGGTGGATACAAGAGCAACATTTAAGAGGCACCTTGACAAATACATGAATAGGCAGGGAATTGAGGGATGCAGACAGTAAAGAGGCGAAAGATTTTTAATGTAGAAAGGCATCGTGTCAGTTCAGTCTTGGGCTGAAGGGCCAGTTCCTGTGCTGTACTGTTCTTTAAGTTTGTCTTGATTTGATTTTAAGAGTGGGAGGTTATGGCAGTATGCTCTGAGCCACACAGACTTGGGACTGATACTCGATTAAAGCAAGTTTGTGTAATGTTTCATTAGCTCCTACCCTCCGCTCAGCACATCTGAAGGCAAGGCCTTGGTTGCAGAAAGTAACCATCCTGTTGTCTGCACCCCATCAAGTGCCTCACTGAGGTGTCAGTGGGTTGGGGCGCCCTTTAGTGCCAAACGGGACAGCTTTCTGTTGCCTCCCTGCACGCATCAGAACCTCAAGGAGCCTTGCATACGTGCGGCCTTGTGCTGGTCTGAAACACTGCATGTCACAGCGATCATGTCAGACTTCAGCTCTTTCTCAAACGTTCATTTCAAATGGATATTTTTAAGAGTTCAAAGCAGTTGAAAGTCCAACGTTGCAGTTCTGCCTTCATGAACGTCCACAAGCGAGGGTATAGTAGGAGGGTGTTTATCCAGAATAAATATAGCAGTCAAGCTACAAATTTCTGGTCAGGCAGCCACACATTAAATGTCGTCGATATCGCTTGCCAGAATTCTGCATCACTTCTCCCTTGTTCCTTCTGAAACTTCAAACTATAATCAGGTGCCTACAGATACTTGTTTAATTATAATTAATGTTTCAAGTTATATTATCAGCAAAAGTATACAGCAGCTGCAATGTTTGTTTTGCAATTTGATTGATACCTTTGAATCCTGGTAGTTACTTAAGCTGTGTGTACACAGTTGGATTAGAATTTAGATCAGGAGTGGTTACCCAGTATTTTGAATACATAAGAACTAGGAGCAGGAGTAGGCCATCCGGCCCCTCGAGCCTGCACCGCCATTTAATAAGATCATGGCTGATCTTTTTGAGACTCGGCTCCACGTACTCGCCAGCTCACCGTAACCCTTAATTCCTTTACTGTTCAAAAATTTATCTAGCCTTGCCTTAAACACATTCAGTGAGGTAGCTTCAACCGTTTCACTGGGCAGGGAATTCCACAGATTCACAACCCTTTGAGTGAAGAAGTTCCTCCTGACCTCAGTCCTACATCTACTTCCCTTTATTTTGAGGCCATGCCCCCTAGTCCTAGTTTCACCTGCTAGCGGGAACAACCTCCCTGCCTCCACCTTATCTATTCCCTTCATAATCTTATATGTTTCTATAAGATCCCCCCTCATTCTTCTGAATTCCAATGAGTATAATCCCAGCCTACTCAGTCTCTCCTCATAATCCAACCCTCTCAACTCTGGAATCAACCGAGTGAATCTCCTCTGCACCCCCTCCAGTGCTAGTATATCTCTTCTCAAGTAAGGATACCAAAACTGCGCACAGTTCTCCAGGTGTGGCCTCACCAGGACCCTATACAGCTGCAGCATAGCCTCCCTGTTTTTAAACTCCATCCCTCTAGCAATGACAGACCCCAAAATTCCATTTGCCTTTTTAATCACCTGCTGCGCCTGCAATCCTACTTTTAGCGATTCATGCACAAGGGCACCCATCCTAACATCTATTTCACTATATGAAGAGAAAGCTGGACTATTCATGATTTGAGGTCAGTGAGTGATAAATATCCTTGATCCATTAAAATACTGGGGTCTGATTTTTAAATTAAAGTGCCCAGTGGAAAGGGAATGAATTATGGTTGAATGTCCATTTTACATCGCCTGCCTGATTTTGTGCCTCCATTAAAATCAGTGTAGCATGAAAACAGACAAGGGTACAAATTATGTGACTGAGCTGAATGTAGCTGTAGCTAAAAATAAAGGATTTGTTATTGATTTTTCCTACAGGTTACAGAATTAAGTATGAGTGGCCCATGTAGCTTCACAGGAATGTGGGATGGTATCAAGCCATCCCTTTTAAGGGTTTAGATTTGGCTGTGGGGTTGCCACATGTGGTCAGTGTTCCATAACTAAGTGCCAAACATTTTACTAGAAATTATTTACCTGCAGCAGTTTTGTTAAGACGTGTGTCTATGCACTAAGTAACAGCTGGCAGCTTCAGGTTTAGCCAAGATATTGAATGTAGTCACTCTCTTCGAGAAATGTAATGAGACAATAAGCAATCTATAAACTATTTATACGTAGACTGTGTACCTTGATGTGGACTCTGAGACAGGGATGTGACAAAATCATGAATATGTATTGGATTCAACTGTTGGAAATGTACAACATCTAATCTCCCCAGTGTTTCTCTGTTTCTCTCTTTGTCCAATTACCAACGGTAAATGTTATTTTGTGGGCCTATCATCTTGACAGAGACTATTACCTGTTGTGATTATCTAAGTCATAAGATTGTGCAAGTCCTGATGTCTTTTTCAGCCTGAAAAATGGAATAATGCTTTTTAAGATAACAAGATGTAGAGCTGGATGAACGCAGCAGGCCAAGCAGCATCAGAGGAGCAGGAAAGCTGACGTTTCGGATCGAGACCCTTCTTCAGAAGAAGTCCAGCTCTACACCTTGTTATTTCAGATTCTCCAGCATCAGCAGTTCCTACTATCTTTGTAATAATGCTTTTTAAATTGTTTCTGTATGCCAGGAAATAATTTTATGAATTTGTCCAAAGCAGATTTTGCAGCAAATGCCCTGTGGAGAACATTGCCACACTGATGCATCAAAGGGGATGTTTAACTTAATTTGTGGATTCCTGAAGGAGTGCACTTGGTGTACCAATGTGCCAACGGGATAATTATCTCTGTGATTTAAGTCTCAGCATATGGCCATCTTGTGAGGTATTAGTGGTTCAGGAGTTTGATGGTAATGAGAGCACTTTTGACCATGGGTGGAGTGGAGTGGAAGATGGGTTTCCATAGTTGGAAAAAAAAATCCAAAGTATCATTGTTTGTGTGCCAAGTAGTGGTTTGATTCAATTGTTATAATTTCAGTGTCGGAAAGGGAGAGGCACCATTAGCATACCATTATGGCCACAAATCCTGATGTAGGCAGTTCTGCTAAAGATGTGGTTTTACACAGCACTGTATTCACTCTCTTTCATTTAGGGGAAACAAAAATCTGCACAAATTGTAAGTAGTTCTAACCATTAGGTTTTGATGGAACTTGGATGAGGAAACAAGGGGAATTATGTTCAGGCCTTTAACTCAAGTACTTGCCCAGGGGTTTGTGATGTGCCTGACACTTGCCTTGCTTGGATGAGTTCCATCATTTTTTAAACAATAAACCACGGCCCCAGAGGAGTGCTGAATCTGAGAGTCAGTGCGGGGAATAGAGAAATGTATCTATAATGTCATCATGTGTAAGTTGCAAAGAAAAGTGTTACTTCATATAATGCCTTTCACCACGATCTCAGCCGTGAAGTGCAGTCACTGTTGTGATGTTGAAAATGTGACAACAAATCTGAGCACAGTAAACTCCCGTAAGCAATATTTTGATTAAAAACCAGATAATTGGTTTTTGTGATACTGCTGCAGAATTCTAATTGCTCTCTCGAATGCCCGGAATATAATTTTAAGGCTATATTCCTTTTGTCTTAGACTGGCCACCAGCTGAAGCATTTTCCAACCAGCCGATCCATTCTTTTCAAAATCCTAAAACCCTCAATGGAATCACTGCTCCTAAGAAAGGACAAAGTTGAGCCTAATTTATGTGATCTTGCCATCTTGGTGTTATAGAGTCATACAGCACGGAAACAGACCCTTCGGTCCAACCAGTCCATGCAGACCATAATCCCAGACTAAACTAGTCCCACCTGCCTGCACTTAGTCCATACCCTTTCAAAAATTTCTTCTTCATGTACTTATCTAAATGTCTTTTAAATATTGTAGCTCTACCCACATCCACCACTTCCTTTAGAAGAATTAACTATGCTGTATTTTAAAAAAAACGCACCCCACATCGTTTTAAATTTTTCTTCTCTCACCCTAAAAAGATACCACTTAGTTTTGAAATACCCCACCTGAGGTAAAAGACGACCTGTAATTAACCTTTTCTATACACTTCATGATTTTATAAGCGTCCTCACTTCCTACGCTCCAGTGAAAAAGTCCAGGCCTATCCAGCCTTTCTTTATAACTCAAACCTTCCATTTCCAGCAACATCCTAGTAAATATTTCCTGAACCCTCTTCAGCTTAATAATATCCTTCACATAACAGGGCACCCAGAACTGGACACAGAAGAGGCCTCGCCAATGTCCTGTGCAACATGACGTCCCAACTCCTATACCTTTAAAGGTCTGAGCAGTGAAGGCACGTGTACTAAACGTGTCCTTAACCACCCTTTCTTTGTGATGCAATTTTCAAAGAATTACGTACCTGAACCCTTGGGTTTCTCTGATATATAACACTATCCAAGGCCCTACCATTAATTGTACAAGTCCTGCCCTTGTTTGTTTTACCAAACTGCAATACCTTGTCTTTATCTGAATTAAACTCCATCTGCCACTCTTCGGCCCATTGACCCAATTGGTCAATGTCCCTTTTGTAATCTTAGATAACCTTCACTGTCCACTATGCCACCACTTTTGGTGTCATCCACAAACTTACTAACCACGCTTTCTATATTCCCATCTAAATCATTTATATAAATGACAAGCAAAAGTGGACCCTGGTAACATTGTGCCAAAGCTACTCTGCATTCCTTCCAGGACCAAGATATCCTTTTAAAAGGTGTGATTCCCCAGTGCCACACACAGATGTGGTCCAGATGTAATCAGTCCAGGGGTTGTTGCATAGCTCTAGCTATAAAGACATATTTTTGTCTTCCTAGTGATGTTAATTGACCTTTAGATCAGTACATGACTCAGGGTCTGGCCAGGATAGTAGAAGATGTAAGAAAAACTAGAATCAGAAGAGTATGGCAATTACTGCAAAATTTGGCTGTTTGCTTACAATTTTCCAGCAACGTTTTCTGTCAAACAATTTAAAATGCATATTTCAAATCTAGTTAGACTGTAACAAAGTTTCGCGTGGAAACTCCAAACTTCTGTATTCAAGGGAGGTTAAAAATAAACACTTTATTCTTCATGATGACCTGCACTCATGCCTGAAGCTCATTTCAAGTCTGTAATCTATTTATGATTGAGGAAAAGCAATAAGCAGTTCTGAAATGCATCTTTAAATGACCTGTGAGTTACATATCATTTTTTAAAATCTGCTGCTCATAGTTCTTAAATAAAAATTACTGATCTGAGCTGGAGCAAGCTCTGAAGGGCAGCTATTGTTCTTCAGCCCACCCCCAATGTAACAATGCCGCACAATTATTATTTAGATTAAGGGTTTAGGGCAAGTTCAAACTAAAGGGTTTTGTTTAAACAGCACAACGAAGACTTATTATGTCCAACTTTCTAGACAAATACCAGAGATTCATCACCGTTTTATGAGCTGCTGAGGTTTCTGAGTGGGGCCTGGTAGATCTCACACAAAATGGATCTCTTTAGAGATACTACTGAGTGCTAGGCCAAAAAGACATTGTTTGATCAAGCAACTCCTTAAAAGGATAGTTATGAGGGCCCTGAGCTGTTACAGAAAAAGAAAGATCCTTCACTGTTCCACTAACTAGAAATGATACGGAATGGAATAGACAAGTGCTCTTTAGATAAACTCTACTTCCTCTAAAGCAACTCTGCTCTTGCTTATCTAGAGAATAAGCAGAACCAGAGTATTTGCCAACATGATGCGTGAGAAGGGAAGGCTGAAAAGTTTAAGAAAGATGAGGGAATAGGGCAGTTGAAAAGAACGGCTTTGCCAGGCCTGTGAGAGATGGCTCACCTGTCACTTAGCAAAGAATGTTTTGGACAGTAACTGAGATTTAGATGCTGCAAATTACAGTTGCACAATCTTCAGTGTGCGCACAATTATCATTATGCGGCCATCTTGCTTGAACTGTGGCATCATTAGGTACAAATGTTAATCTGAAGTATATTCAGATTCTACAGATACCACGAATGCACTCATTTTTCAAATCACTTTTTTTAAACTAGCATTCAAAGGTTTCCAAGTATCAGTGTGGGATAGGAACTCCTTATGCATGTTGCCCATCTGAATATATAGGTTGGTGTCCTGGTGTTATCGTTTGTCAGATCAGGTCGCACTTTCTCTCTTATCCCCCTTCACTGGTGCAAACCATTTACTGCAGGGAACAGCCGTTGTCAAATTGAATGGGGGAAGAGGGTTAACAGCTGAATGATTGCTTTCTTTCTCTCTCTTCTCCATCTCCCTCATCCCATACTCCTATATTATGGCTCCTGCATACTGTAGGTGAAAGGTTTCACACACATTACTTAGAGGGGAGGAGGGAACGAGAGCAAGTGATAGAGAGGGGAAGGAGCAGAGGAACTGATGGGCAAGTGTGTTCTCTTTCAGGATTCTATGCATTCCTGCCACTGTTAGAGGGGACCAACCCATGTATTACAGCTTTGCAACCAGGGCAACTTTTTTTTTTCTAATTCAATGAGTTATGATTCTCAACAAAGATACCGTGCAGGTTGAAGGGAAAGCTTCCTTGCAGCTTCTTGAGTTTTCAATCCTTGCTTCTTGCAGTAATTTAGGGAGGTCTACTTGCTATAGATTTCTAAGTTTAAATATTATTCTCCTACAAACTACCAAAATAAGCCAGGTTTCCTTTCTGCAGAATAATGTCATTGATGCCAAAGATTTATGGATATTAGCCTGGGATATTATCTGCTGGTGTCCGTTCAGGTTCTAGAATGGAGGACATTTAATGTGTTCTTCCTGACAGCTAAAAACATTGAAGGTAAACAGGATATTCTTCTTAGTCTAAAACACGAAATCTGTGAAGTAAGTAGATGATCTGGAACATTGGACAAATCTTTGGAATCTCCGTTGGATGCCCCGAATGATCAAAAGCTGACACTGGACATAAAAGGTTAACAAATGTTCCCATTTAGAGATTGGCATCAGCTATCAATGAATTTGGCAGAAACTATTTGACCTGTCATGATTGGGTTTAACCAAGAGAACTTTATTACATTTTAAGTGTTTCAGTATGAATAGATGATTACAAATGGTTTGATGAACAGATGTGCATTTATATTCATCTCCCTCTTGGCCTGAAACGCTCTTCCGCATAATATCTGTTGTATTTTTTAAGATTATGTATATTCCTTGTGGATTTTTTCCTCTGACTTAAGATTCTGACACTGTATTTTTCTTCTAATACAGCATATGTCAAAATTGAAGTCCTTTGTTTCTGAATACTCAGTGTCTACAGCTGCAAAATCAATTGTTAGATTGCTTCAGAGATAGTAGGAACTGCAGATGCTGGAGAATCTGAGATAACAAGGTGTAGAGCTGGATGAACACAGCAGGCCAGGCAGCATCAGAGGAGCAGGAAAGCTGACGCTTTGGGCCTAGACCCTTCTTCAGAAATGGGGGAGGGGAAGGGGATTCTGAAATAAATAGGGAGAGAGGGGGAGGCGGATAGGAGAAGATAGGTGGAGAAGAGACAGACAGGACAAAGAGGCGGGGATGGAGCCAGTAGAGGTGAGTCTAAGTGGGAAGGTAGGGAGGAGATAGGTCAGTCCAGGGAGGACGGATAGGTCAAGGGGGCGGGATGAGGTTTGTAGGTAGGAGATGGGGGTGTGGCTTGGGGTGGGAGGAGGGGATAGGTGGGAGAAAGGACAGGTTAGGGAGGCGGGGATGAGCTGGGCTGGTTTTGGGATGCGGTAGGGGGAGGGGAGGTTTTGAAGCTTGTGAAGTCCACGTTGATACCATTGGGCTACAGGGTTCCGAAGCGGAATATGAGTTGCTGTTCCCCATCTGCAATCCGACCCCACCACCAAAGACATTTTTCCCTCCCCACCCTTATCTGCTTTCTGGAGGGACCACTCTCTCCGGGACTTTCTTGTCCGCTCCACGCTCCACGCTCCACGCTCCCCTGCAGCCCCACCACTCCCGGCACTTTTCACTGCAACCGCAGGAAGTGCTATACCTGCCCCTACACCTCCCCCCTCACCCCCATCCCAGGCCCCAAGAAGACTTTCCACATCAAGCAGATGTTCACCTGCACATCTGCTAATGTGGTATACTGCATCTGCTGTTCCCGTTGTGGCCTCCTTTACATCGGGGAAACCAAGCGGAGGCTTGGGGACCGCTTTGCAGAACACCTACGCTCGGTTCACACTAAACAACTGCACCTCCCAGTCGCGAACCATTTCAGTTCCCCCCTCCCATTCCTCAGATGACATGTCCATCCTGGGCATCCTGCAGTGCCACAACAATGCTACCCAAAGGTTGCAGGAACAGCAATTCATATTCCGCTTGGGAACCCTGCGGCCCAATGGTATCAATGTGGACTTCATAAGCTTCAAAATCTCCCCTCCCCCTACTGCATCCCAAAACCAGCCCAGCTCGTCCCCGCCTCCCTAACCTGTCCCTCCTCCCACCCCAAGCCTCACCCCCGTCTACCTACTAACCTCATCCCGCCCCCTTGACCTGTCCGTCCTCCCTGGACTGACCTATCTCCTCCCTACCTCCCCACCTACACTCACCTTTACTGTCTCCAACCCAGCCTCTTTGTCCTGTTTGTCTCTTCTCCACCTATCTTCTCCTCTATCCATCTTCTATCCACCTCCCCCTCTCTCCCTATTTATTTCAGAATCCCCTTCCCCTCCCCCATTTCTGAAGGAGGGTCTCGGCCCAAAACGTCAGCCTTCCTGCTCCTCTGATGCTGCTTGGCCTGCTGTGTTCATCCAGCTCTACACCTTGTCATCTCTGTTAGATTGCTGAGGAGATTCGCCTCATGTTCCTGAAATAATGTACATCCCATCCTCGACAGCAGCTGATATCAAGAAAATATTCATGTTTAAAACTTTTTTTAAAAGACAAATCAAGAGGAAAGCTTGTTTCCAATATGTTATTGTGACATGAGTTTAGTTGAATGTTGCTGAAAAGAGAGACATCTTGTCGAAGTTTCTTAAATTGCATTTAGCAGGACAAACACAAGAATGTGAAAACAGGCCCCCACAATTTATACTACAGGAGGAAATGGATATTGATTGATTGGTACTGGATAAAGCAGTAGAGAATTGTAGGCTCCCCAAGCTCCTAAATATTCAAAAAAAAAGCTGTGAGGCTTCAACATACACCTTTTATATGTGTGTATGTGCATTACTTATCTCATACGTAAGTGAGTCATATTACAAGCTTGACTTGATATCTTTAAACTGGTTGTTAATATAGCGGTTAGAACACATCAACCAAACGTAGACAGAAATATGAATTCAGAGCAGGAGTAGGTCATTCTGTACCTCACACCTGCTCTGCTACTCAACAAGATGATGGCCAATCTAATTGTGATCTCATTCAGGATTGTTCAAGTGGTCCTGTCCAATCACAGAACCATGTTTTATTCGTAGATGTTCTGTTTTGGGATTTTGCAAGGGCAGGCTGTTGAGGATGGTCTATAATAATATAGTTGCTGTTTCAAATCTTTCTGTTACATGTTTCATGTTAGTACTCGGGGCCTTTGATCCTTTCCCTTAAAACTGAAGTCCTTAGCTGGCTGTCTTTAGCCTTCTATAACTTGCGCACTTTCAAAAGCAAAAGGTTATTTAATTACTTTTTTTAAAATGATCTGGTCTTAATTTGCATGCCTTTTTGCTTGTGAAGGTGTTCTTTGTTATTAGCCACAGTCCTTTAATGAGGTTTCTCAGTTTAAATCTTCTCTACGTAAGTGGCTTTATCAAAATCAACATGTTTGGTATAAATGTGTTGTGTCTATTACAGGATGGTTGACCAGAGGTATACATCTCTCTCTACCTTTAGAACCATAAGGTGTTTGCCTGGATGGAACAGCCATGTAGATACTTTCGAATCAACCTGTTCAGAGATGTTATTACACATTTCCAGAGCAGGAATGACTTGATCTCGGGCCTCCTGATTTGGAAGTAGAGACACTGCCACTGCCTCATAAGAGCCCTTTGGAACAGTCACATATTCCTAGAGAAATTGGGCATCTTTCTCCAGTTCTTATGACCATAGAAGTTGAAGTTTAACTCTTGCCCTCTATCTTTCTTTAGGGAAGGAACTGAGACTTCGTTCTCAAGACCATTCCAATGACTGGTCTGCGCTTATTCTCAGGACTGGGGGTCATTACAGCTCTGTTGGCTGCATGACCGGTTTGCGAAGCAGGATGATGCTGACCAGTGTGGGTTCAATCCCCACACCAGCTCAGATTACCATGAAGGGCTATGCTTCTCAACCTCTTCCCCTCTCGCCTGAGGTGTTGTGGCCCTTGGGCTAAATCACCACCAGTTGTTTCTCTTTACTGAAAGAGCAGCCCTATAGCCTGGTGAGACTGAATTGACTTGATTTTTCAGGACTGTCCTGTGATTAGCTTCTGCTAAGAAGCAGGACAGATGCTTCTAGGATTTACTTCAACCATGAAATGGAGTATTCCATCCAGATCCCATGTCAGCAGACAATTCTGTAGGGCAGCTTATTCCAATATAAGTCAAGGTTGGGTCTTGGTTCACATTCCCTTCAATTGCCGTTGTGTTAATATTCACACAAGGTTTAAGATTAACTGTCTCTAATGCTACTGCTCTGAAACGAATTAAATGTTAATTACTCTTGTCTTTGAACCAAAAGAAATTCATCAAAGGTCACATACCGTAGCTGAGCCATTTATGGGTCTACATAACTTGTTGCACAACCATGTGACTGACCACTGAACTATCAGTGCAGCAGAAATTACTTTTTGTAATTTAATCTAAACTGTTATGGAAGGTTGTGATCCAGAAATCTAAATATTCTTAAAACCTGATTTATTGTTGGATGATAATTCACATATTTGAGTAAACCTCAGAATCTGTGATCAGCCGAAAATAGATTAAATAACGTTGCTTCAGTATTTGACAACAGTTGCAGCTATGTTTCCGAGACACCAGCTGTTTATGCTCCATCATGACCAGCTCTGGATATTAAATAAATGCAGTTGCTTTTGTTTTTGCAGCTCTTGGCCAGATTATGCTGTATGTGGATGGAATGAATGGGGTGATTGACCACAATGAAACTATCCAATGGCTCTACACACTCATAGGATCAAAGGTAAGATGCAATAAGGGTATTATAAAACCACCTACTGCGTTGTAAATTTGCAAATTGTATAACTCTCCCAGAACAATTTGTCACATATTTGCATGCCTTGTATACACAATGATGCAGTTGCATGCATTAATGATTGTCCACAACCAGTGTTAGTGATCTCAGCAAATTCCTGTGCTGGGATAGGACTGAGCAGAGCCACTGACTGAAAAGACTGGCGAGAAAGAACAAGAGACTGGTGCCGTACATACAGCACCAATAACATGGCACCATCATCTTCAGTCTCTTCCCTCAACACACATAATGTAAGAAATGTACTTGGAAGACAAATCAAATTCAGAAAATGCCCTTTAAACTGCATTTATTATAGCTTGCATCCATTAAGCAGTTATAATGGAACATTGTACAAGCAATGGTTCTTATACTGTGTTCTTAGCCAACAAGACTTTGACCTTTTTAGTGAATATGATTTATTGTCAACTAAACTACTCTCTGGATCAGCAGTTAAGAGTGGTAAACCGAAAAAAGCATCGACAAAACTGTCAGAATCACGGCTATTTTTGGAGTGGGCCACAGCCCCAGACTACTCTGGCTGAAATTTGAAATGTTTTAGTATAGTACCTTGTCTCTTTAAAGCCAGAGCTCCTGAAGCAGAGCTGATAATTCCCCAACAAGTTTGATGCTTTTCTCCTCCACTCTTTGTTTCTCTGTTGCATGCAGCCGTGAGAATTGCAGAAGTTGTTGGTATACATCGGAAAGAAGTTGCGCCCTTTTGATTTAACAATGGAGTAAGGCCGTAGTGTAAAATAGACACAAATTAGTATCCGTTGATAGGTTTCTAGAAATATTGCATAGATCTGGCCTGCCTTTGGATGAGGTGAAGCAGTGAACAGTTAGTTCTTTTTATTGCTGTAATTGAGGTGCTTGCAGTGTGTGTCCTGTGTTTACTTAGATCAGATTCCAGGAGACTTGGAGTTTGAAGTTGGCTCGTAGTGATCACTGGTAGCGGTGTGGCTGGTTGGAATGTTGTCAAACGCTTGGTTGTGCCGAGTCAGTGGTCAAGGAAAACCAGCTGTCAGGGAGCACGCTCAACATCTACGCTGAACAAAACCAGTTTGAAATCCACAGTCAAACTATATTTTAGATTCCCTTGTCTGTAAAATTCCCCACATTGCCTTCCCACATCCTCCTACCCTGTCTGTAGTTTTATGCCCACCCTCGCCCTAGTTACCCTGTCTAGTTTTATGCCCACCCTCGCCCCAGTTACCCTGTCTAGTTTTATGCCCACCCTCGCCCCAGTTAACACCCTTAAATGACCGATTGTTTGCTATTTAAAGCTGTTTCCCATCCATTTCCATGTTTCCGAGATCTCGGGGAAAGCCTGGCGGGGCACCCGTCTCGGGTGTTGGATGTGACAGATTGAGGAATAACTCCCACAAGGCGTTTCCCTTCTGTTGTGCAAGGGCTTTAGGACGAAGAAACAGTCTTGCAATGTTAAAAAACTGCTTCTCACTGGACATGACTAACGCAGTATAAGCAGAGTTAAGAGGGCAAAAAGTAATGCAGGTAGTCCTAGCCATGAGAACATTAGTGTTACTGAAGAGAGAAGCTTGTGGAGTAAGCTGACTACCATTAGGCAGTAAAGGTTATCAAATAATCTTTCAATAATGTAACAGGAAGATTAGTTCCTGGTATCCCTCTGAATACCATTGTGTTGTAGTATTTAGTCTGAATATAATAGTGTATTATAAAAGAAGCCCAAACTTAAATAGTTCTTGACCTGGCTTTCTTCTCGCTAAGTCAGTCTTGAACCCTAGCACATGGATTTGGGCAACAAATTGCACAACTAAATATAACGGTGGCAACTGGATTCACTGCCTGGAAAGTGATCACAGGAGTGAGGATCAGGAAACGGACCTCCAAATGATTTGGAGCGAAGCGCTCAAAAAATCAGTTTTATTTCCTCCAAATATTTTTGGGACGGCTTTAAGAAGAACTGGCAGCCAGAAAAACTGGAGGGTGAACTGCTGTGAAGAAAAGATTTCGAAACAGAAACTTCTGCAGAGAAATTACTGCAATCTTCTGTGTTTCGGAATAGTATGTTTTACAACTGGTAATAGGAGAAATGAGCAAAGCAGCGAGAGCACTTAAAGTGCATGAGTAATCAAAGAGAAATCTGGATAGATAACCCATGAAAAGACTGGGCTCCCAAATCATGTCTGGTCCTTTAGAGAAAAGAAATAGTTTTGTTTCCGTCCCCAAGAGCTAGGCTCTCAAACAGTGTCAGGGTTTCTAACTATGTTTTCACAATTTCTAAACAATTTACTTGATGACAGTTCACAACAAGCAAGTGAAGAAGATTCTTCAAAAGGGCTTAAAATAAATCAATCGAAACAAAAAAATTGGGAGTAAAAATAGTTTTAAAAGCAGAAAGTGTTGGAGAAACCCAACCAGTCTGGCAGCAGATGTGCAGAGAGGAAAAACTGTTAAGATTTCAAGTTAACAAGGTGTAAAGCTGGATGAACACAGCAGGCCAAACAGCATCAGAGGAGCAGGAAGGCTGATGTTTCGGGCCTAGACCCTCCTTCAGAAATTTCAAGTCTCGTGCAACTGTTTGGAACCTGAAGATTTTGGAAGAGGAGCCATACTTGACTTGAAATGTTAACTTTGTTTCTCTCTCCACAGATGCTGACAGATCTGTAGGGTTTCTCCAGCATCTTGTTTTCCTTTCAGATTTCCAGGAATGACAATATTTTGCCATCGATTGTAAATTCTGCGAAGAAATGTTTAATCAAAGTTTAAGGATCTGCAACAGTGAAGTTAGCGTAGTATTTATTATTTTGACAGTTTGAATGAGAAACATAAGTATTATTCAGCAACTAAGCATTTTAATTGACATTTTAATTGCTTTAAAACAAGTTGAAGATAAAGAATAAAAGGGTGAATCTGATTGTGTAGTTTCAAATTTGGCATGAAAATGCCTCAGGCACACACAAATGGTGTGACTGAGGTCACAGCAGCCAATTTTGATGCAGTTTAAAACTTCACCAATTCTTATTGATTGACACCATTTTTGGACTTTCTACCCACAAATCTTTTTGATATTCTTCAGCCATTTTGGTAAAGGGAACCAAACTTTATATTGAAAACAGAAATGAAATCAGCAGAGTTTTTGGTATTTCTACAACAATATTTCCAACACCAAAAATGTAGCAACAACTGTCATCAGCTAAGAAAGCAAGGCAACAAAATGGGTGTAGTCCAATGCGATCAGAACACCAACAATTTATCATACAGATAAAAATAATCAACAACTGCAAGCACCCATCAACCATCAGGCGTTATTACAAAATCTACCTCTACTGTCTTTGCACCAGAAAAATTCAAGCTGTTAGATCCATTTTATAGATCAGCAAATAGGAAAGCACAATGCCAAAAATTTCAAGTAGCTTCATGATTGGACACCAAATCAAATGCAGAACAGATTAGCACACTTCTCTGCTCTTTCTTTTAAAAAGAAAACCTATTTTTCTAATCAACCCATTCAGACCTGTTATTACACATCTCTGGGTCAGGTGGGACATGAACCTTAGCCTCCTGATCCAGGTGAAGGGACACTACCACTGTGCCACAAGAGATTCTCCTATGTGAGAACATCAAATCCTGTGTTACACAGATAACAGAGCAATGAGAAATCAATTATGTTTGACAACCTCCTGACAGATTTGGTCAATATTTCATTTCCAGAACAAATTGGACACTAGTGGGCACACTCTTCAATAGCAGATACTAACTCCAAAACAATTTGTAGGTAGTAATGAAGCTGTCTGAACCATGAAACTCTGGAAACCTACAATAAGAGCTCTTTTACAACTGAATTGTCATTGATCTTTGGATAAATCAGCCACTAATGAAGTAGACAAAACAGGACCTAGCTCCAGGATAAGCTATCGAAATAGCAGTGGATAGAGTCTAGAAAATTGTTCAAGAAGCATTATACAGCAAAAATTCTATTAAATGCAGAATATTCGACAGAATGGTTACTATTTAAAGCGCAGAAGAGCATTTGACAGAAGAATAGCAATCTCTCACCTGAAAATTATTGCATGTGTGAAGATTCAATGCAGAATCCGAGGCAATCTAATGCCGCAGTAGCTTAGCCCGGGTGTAGTTTCAAAACCTCATCTGAGTAAAGCTAAAGCTGTCCAGCCATAGTACAAAAATGTATTCCTTGTGGGTAAAGAGGTCACTTCTTCAAGCAACAGTTTAAAGAACGTAGTCCGCATCAAGCCAAATAACTTCCAAGCCAACATGTACATTCATGCCCCGTATAAGAAACTTGAAGGACAGGACAGTGCTGAAGTGAAGTAGGAAACAGGTACCTGTGCACATAGAACATCACTGTTTTCTCAATGAATTAATACCATGACCTGATCCAGATGCAAGTAACGCTGAAGCACATTGTTAGGAAAAGCTATCTGATGCACTAATGTCTTTACCTTGTCTGGCCTACATGTGACTCCAGACCATGGCAATATGGTTGACTCTTAGCTGCCCTCTGGGCAATTAGGGATGGGCAATAGATATTGGCCGGGGTAGTGGTGCCGACGTCTCCTAGATGAATTTAAGAAAAGCAAACTTTTCCATACATTCTTGCATCAGCTAAGTTAAACCAAGACACTTCAGCAAGCACTGCTGATCTAATATAAGCCAGCAGAGGAAAAGAAAGCTCAGGCAATGTTCTGGTCACCCAGGTTCGAATCCTACCGTGGCAACTGGTGGAATTTGAATTCAATAAAAATCTGGAATTAGGAGTCAAATGGTAATCATGAAACCACTTGTCAGCTGTCAGGAAAAATCCATCTGGTTCACTCATGTTCTTTTAAAGAAGGAAAACGGCCATCCTTACCTGGTCTGGGCTACAAGTGAGTCCAGACCCATGTCGATGTGGTTGACTCTTAACTGCCATCTGGGCAATTAGGGATGGGCAGTAAATGCTGGCCCAGTGATGACTTCATCCTGTGAAAGATTTTAGAAAGTGCACCTTTACCTCTAGCATTTCCATATCTTGTCACTGACTTTCCTTACTCCCCTATTGACGAAGATGAATCAAATCAAAGACTGGGGAGCGCTGTGAGCCATAAGGAAAAAATGCACAGTAAATGTTTCATTTTAATAAGTAATCTAGGTCAGTGTGTGCAAATCAGTGTTTATGATAGGGGAGTAAAGCTTGAAGGTGTAAGGACTTCAGGGCCCTGGAGGAACCTGATGACGATGTCATGGAGCTGTACCTCGCTGGGCATAAATTGTGGGCGGAGTTAAGAGGAGCAAGAAAATCTTGTGGAGAATCTAAAGTCTAACCATGTGCATGTCAGAAATGCATGCAGGGAAGCATGCGGTGATTGTTACTAATCAGCACAACAACTGATGAGCATTAGCTGGAGAGTTTATTGGTTTGTTTTGCACAGAATCAAATAGTTTTTACATAACAGAATGAAGCCATTTGACCCATCGTGCCTGCACCAACTGCAAGTATTTTGATTTCGTGAGAATCTCCTGTCTTTTCTCCATACACTGGCAAATTGTTTTGATTTAAATAATCATTCAACACCTTCTTGAATATGTCAGTTGAACCTACCTCCAGCACACTTCCAAGCAGTACACTCCAGATTCTTACCACTCATTCTGAAAAATGTTCTTTCTCATCGTGCATTTACTGCTTTGCAAAACATTTTTAAAATATGCCCTCTGGTTCTTGACCCTTTGATGAGCAGGAACAGTTTTTTCCTTCCTAGTCTATCCAGACCTCTTATGATTTTGAAAACATTAATCAAATCATCTTCTGTTTTCCTTTCTCCAAGGAACACAGTGCCAATTTCTTCAAACCATCCCATAACTGAAGTTTGTCATCCCTGGAACCATTCTGCCGTACTGTTTCTGCACTCTGTCCAATGCATTCATTCTTCCAGAAATGTGTTGCCCAGAACTGCACGCAATCCTCCAGCTGAGGTCTAACCAGTGTCCTATTTAAGATTAGCATAAATTCCCTATTTTTGTTTACCAATGTTCATGTTAATGGAGTAGATTAAACGTGTGCCTTATTAACACCTGCCCTGACACCATTTTAATGACTTGTGCACATATGCATACAGGTCTGTCTACTCCTGTACAGCCTTTAGAATACTATGCTTTGTTTTAGACCAGCTTTCAATTTTTGTCATGCCAAAATGTACATTTTGATTTGATTTATTATTGTCACATGTACCAAGATACAGTGAAAAGCATTGTTTTGCATGCTACAAATCATCCACAAGTACATTAGGTTTATATAAGAGAATGCAGAATATAGTGTTACAGCTACAGAGAAGGTGTAAAGGAAGATTAATATAAAGGGTCCATTCATAAGTCTGATTACAGTAGGAAAGAAGCTGTTCTTAAATCTGTTGGTACGTGTTTTCAAACTTTTGTATCTTCTGCCTAATGGAAGACGGTGGAAGAAAGTCTAACTGGGGTGCAAGGGGTCTTCGATCATGTTGGCTGCTCTTCCAAGGCAACAGGAAGTGTAGACAGAGTCAATGGAAGGAAGGTTGGTTTGTGTAATGGACTGGGCTGCGTTCACAACTGTTTGTAATTTCTTGCCGTCTTGGGCAGAGCTGTTGCCATACCAAGCTGTGATGCATCCGGATTAGGTGCACTCTATATGGTGCATTTATAAAAATTGGTAAGAGCCATTGTGGACATGACAAATTTCTTTAGCCTTCTGAGGATGTGGAGGTGTTGGTGAGCTTTCTTGACTGACTGTAGCATCGACGTGGATGGACCAGGACAGTTTGGTGATATTTACTCCAAGGAACTTGAGGCGCTCAACCACCACCACCTCCACCTCCGCATGATTGATACAGACAGGGGCACATTCTCCACTCTGCTTCCTGAAGACAATGACCAGCTCCTTCATTTTTCAGACCATTCAGAGAGAGATTGAGACCTTAATGGCATGGTGTAAAGGTGACAATCTCGTTATCCTGTACTGAGTCCTCTATTGTTTGAGATCTGACCGACTCCCAGTGATGCAATCAGTAAATTTGTAAATGGAGTTTTAGCTGAATTTGGCCACACTGTTGTGAGTGTACAAGGAATATAGTAAGGCGCTGAGTATGCAGCCTTGTGGAGATTGTTGTGGAGATGGTGTTGTCACCAATCCTGACTGATTGAGGTCTGCACGTCAGGAGGTCAAGGATCCAGTTGCAGAGAGGGTGCAGAATCCTAGGTCTCGGAGTTTAGAGATGAATTTTTTTTGGCATATGGTTTTCAAGGCGGACCTTAAATCAATAAGTAGGAGCCTGATGTAGGTGTCCTTGTTATCCAGATGTTCCAGGGATGAGTGTAGGGTCAGGGAGATGGTGTCCACCATGGACCAATTGCGATGGTAGGCAAATTGTAATGGATCGAGGCAGTCTGGGAGGCTAGAGTTGATGTGTGTCATTACTAACCTCTCAAAGCATTTCATAATGATGGATGTCAGAGCAACTGGGCGGTAGTCATTGAGACACATTGTCTAATTTTTCTTGGGATGGTAGTGGTCTTCTTGAAGCGGGTGGTAATAGGAGAGGTTAAAGATGTCTGAAAACACTCCCGTCGGCTGGTCCACTCAGTCTGATTGCACGGCCACGGACGCCACCTGGACGAGTCGCTTTCCATGGATTTACTCTCCAGAAGACCAATCTAATGTCTGCGGTGTTGACTGTGGGTACAGACGTACCTGAGGCTCTGGGCACATTCACTGACCTTCTGTTCAAAACGAGCATAGAGCCCATCAGGAAGAAATGCAGTGTTGCCAGCGATCCTACTGGACTTTGCTCTGTAGCCCATTATATTTTGTAAGTGCTGCCACAGCCGGCATGTGTTCATGTGGTTAGTCTGGGACTCCAGGTTAGTCTGGTATTGTCTCTTAGTCACAGCTTCACTACATTGAACTTCATCTGCCCTGTCCACCAGTTTGTCCATTTCCATTCAATAATCTGGCAATAAGGTAGGACCTGCTATACTTCTGAATGCTGTATGTTGTAATATTTAGTCTTAAAATATAATCAGCAGCTCATGATTGAAGGCAGTGTTTGACCTTGCCTTCTCCTGGACCAGTCTGGCTTGATCCCAAACTTAGGAATGTTGGCATAAAACTGCAAACAAAAAAAATCTTCTACGGTGAGACACCCACTAAGGTCAGTTCCACCATGGATACTCCTTTTCCACATGCCCATCATCCACACCACCTCTCCATCAGGGCTCCCACTCACCCTCTTGGCCTCACTTTTCCTCCCTATCACGTGACTCCACTTACCCCTCTAGCTCCCTGGATTCTGGGGTCTGCTTTCTGATCCCACCCATGGCTGCTGCTGTGACTACAGGGCAGTGAGCTGATGAGATTAGCCTGCAGCTCCCTGAGGCATGTCTTGTGCCTGACTGAGAGATAAAAGTCTGCCAGTGCGTCCAATAAAGCCTGTCAACATAAAACTTCATACGTTAGCAAAACTGCCAACTTTACTCACGATGGAAAGAATTAGGTGAAGAATATTTAGATTTGTGCCTCCATTTCATCGAGTTCAGAGAAACTGACTAATCGCATGTACAAAATTAGCTTGTGCTGCTGCAGTTTCAGCAAGCTCTCTGTTCTCTAATTCAATATTTATAAAAAGAAACAAAATACCGTGCTTGCAGTGCGGAAGGTGAAGGTCTTCTGTTGTGTTCTGAATCGTTTTGGTTGTACAAGTAATCAGAAAGGGATGTTGGGCCTTGAAGGCATGTGTTCTTGACCAGTTTTGAAATAAAATGCAGGCTAATAAAGGGCAATTCATAAATTGGAGCCTCTCTTACAAACCTAACTTTAGTCCGCCTCAGTTCTTAACTGCCTCTTCATCCTACGGCGCACTACATGAATTTGAAAACACAAGTACTATTTGTTGCATCAGACTCCATTCTATTCTAACTGCACAATTAGGACTTCTTAGCTGACCTTATTTGGTATGAAGAGCAGTGAATAGTTGAAGCTTAAATTTCAGAAATAAAAGCTTCAGCTTAATTTATGACTCCTGAAGCTAATGGAATTTATGCAATGGATACCAATCTAACATAGCTGGAGCACCTCCGCTCTGTCCTTAGGAATGACCCTGACCTTGCAGTTCAATAAGCCCCTTGCTGGCATGCTAACATTTCTCTCCTGGGCTTGCTACAACATTCCGCTGACACACAACGTAAGCTTGAGGAACAACACCTCGTTTTCCCTTTGGGCACGTGCCCAGTCTCGAGGTGTCAATGTTGAATTCCGTAGCTTCAGAAACTGACTGCATTGTGTGTGTTGTCCATTTTTTTATTTTTTGTTGCATTCTCCACCATTCCCACCCCAACTGCCACAGCATTGTGTTGTTTGTGTCTTATGTATTTTGATCTCAGTTGAGATTACCCATTTTCTCCCTTTCACACCTTTAATTTATACCCATTTTGCATCTTTTCTCATTCACCGCTGTCAACAATCCCTTTGTCTTCTGCACTAGGACTCCACTGTCCCCGGCTCCTCCTCCACAACTCTCAAAAGTAGCAAAATATAAAATTTCCGATGCCTTTCAGTTCTGATGCAGAGTCGAACCAGACTCAAAACATTAATGCTGTATCTTTCTTCACAGATGTGGAGAGAAGATCAGAGGTTCTCCAGCGCTCTGTGTTTGTTTCAAATTTCCAGCATTAGCAGTATTTTGCTCTTATTAACATAACCAGCCTACTTCAGTACCTATTAATTCTGTCCCACAAGCCTGGGGGGAAAAGGGGGAAAAATAATGACTCAGTCTTTGCTGGCAAAATAATAGCAAGATTAATGTCACTTGTCATTATTAACATAGATCAGGTAATAACTCGTGGTGAAGAAAAGATGCCCAGAGCACTGTAAATTGCTGCAAGTAGCACCACTTTCTTGTCAGACTTGTCAAAATTGCAGCTTGTCCTTAACCTCCCCATGAATTTCAAGAAACTGCTGAGTGTGCAAATTAATTAGCCAATTAAACTCACTGCAAAAAGTTAGGGCTTCTATTCAATGGTGTGAGTTCCTGTTTATCAAAGAAATTTAATCTCTCTCAACCTCTGGAGGAGAAAGATTACATTTTGGAGCTCTCATTGCTACAGATAATGTATTAGTTTTCCTTCTAATGCTCACTTTGTCAGCAGTGCATCTTTTTTAAAAAGAGATGGCCAGGAAATTTCTTGACATTTTGCAAGGAGAACTGGAAAAATTCTTGAGTAAATTACTTGGCATGGCTGTGCCTGCTAATGACTGTTTGTAGTAAATTGTGAAAGCCAATTGCATATCCATCATCTCAGTGAAATCTAATGCTTTGTAATTGGATACCTTTAATAGCTCTGTACATCCAGTGGCCGTACCCAAAGTGCCATCCGTATACCTGCTTGAAGGAAGAGAGTAGTAAGCTTGCCTTACTTGGAGGTAAATGATGTTCTGTGCCCAAGAACTCCACTGACTGCCATTCAAATGGCATATTCATTTCAGATGCATTCAAAAAACAAGCAGCATAATGTGAAACTTCAAATGATGAACTTCTGAAGTTGCCACTCAATGAAACCAAGTGTCATCAGGCTACCTCCTTGATTTGGTCTCGCACTTCCAGCTAACTTTTTCATTGCTCGGTCACTGACTTCACTTGCAGTTAAACCATGAGTTTTCTGTTAAAGTTTTGAGAAATGTGGTATGGAAGCATTCATTGCAGTGTGTTTAAGTTACATAGAGCAAGAGTTGATAATATTTTCAACATGTGCCTCTGAACGTATTAAATGCTCACATTTTTCTCAACTAGCAACAGGCTATTTTCTCTCATTGGGGTACTGTGTTGCTAGTGTAAAAGGAAATGCTTCTGTGTCTTTCCATCTATCTATCTCCTTATTATCTCTTTGCCTGCTTTTTGGTCATTCTGTTTCCTCCCCTTTACTGTCAGCCGGTCATGTTCTCTTTTTTTCAGTTTTGGGTAGGACTTCTAGCCCCTGGCCATCGAATCCCAGCACAACTCCATTCCTCCTGGTGTCCCAAACTTGGAGGTGTACTCCATTTCCCCCTGTGCCCAATGAAACAGTTGTCATTGCTCTTTGTGTGAAGCACTGCCAACTGTCCCGTTCTTTCAGTTCCTCTGCTTTCTCACTCTACACAACTTCCCTGCATTCACTGAGATCATGGCTGATCTGATAATCCTCAACTCCACTTTCCTGTCTTTTCCCCGTAATCCTTGATTCCCTCGCTGGTTAAAAGTATAACTCTGTCTTAAGTGTACTTAATGACCAAACTTTAACACTCTTTGTGGCCAAACAAAAATCCACAGATTCATAACCCTCTGAGAGAAGGAATGCCTCTTCATCTCTGTCTTAAATATGTGATCCCTTATTCACTTGGGTGCCTAACCTTCTGTCAGTCTCATTCATCCTACTTGCCATTTGCATCCTTGGACTTTGCCAAGCCATCAACAATCACTGTTACTTACCACCCATCCACACATGACTGATCAAGACCCTTTCTGATCTTTCCTGGATTGGGGCCAATTGCATTGACATCCTGACCTTTATGAAAATATGGTTCATGGGTAGTGACAGTACATCCCCTTACTGAAGTCTCCTTGGCTGACTGTACTTTCCACTATCTCACCAGCCCAAATTGGAAATTTGGCTCGGTGCTTATTATCAAGTCTCACCTTATTTCCTCTCCCTAATTGTTGAATTGCCTCACTTCCACCCCTTTCACCTCGCCTTTTGAAATCTATCCAGCAACACCCAACATTGAATTTTTCTTTCCTTTCCTCCTGTGATGTCTGCCTGAATAACTCTTTGACCTTGGTGATTTTAGCCTACATCTCTTTTCCCCTTCCCCTCCCTGCTCTGAATTCACTGTATTCCTGTCCTTCCTAAACCCCTCATTCTACACAGACTCATGGACCTTTATTCATGGTCACCCCCTTGACACTGCCAATTCACAGACCTCTATACGTGTTGATGGTTTCATTCACAACTCCAACTACTCTCTTTATCTCTCTTGACCTGCATCTCTTACAACTTGACTCTGTGCTTGTCCCAAGGCAGGAAAACATTCTTCTTTAAGTCAATAATAATGTATTTTACCTGACCGCCCCCAGCTCGGCAATCTAGTCTAAGTCCATGTTCCTGTTGACTCTGACGTTTTATTGGAATATCTTGCTTTTTAAACAGATCCTCTTACCCACTCCAACAATTGATGGCTGTGCCTACAACAGCCTAAGCTCCACCTTCTGGAATTTTCTCCCTAAGTCCTTCGCTCATTTTCCCTTTCTCCATCTCCAGCTCTTGTTTAATACCCAACCCTTTGACCAAGTTCTTTGTGAACCTTCCTTACCTTTGGTTGATCACGATCTGATTCCATCTACACTTTTCAACGTTTAAAAAGCCCTGTATAAATACCCAGTTGTTTACGAATCCTCAGCACATTGGGACATTCTGAAATGTACTCATTTTGGAAAGCTGTTTGGTGGCTCTTCGCCCCTGACCTATAATTGCCCGATCCTGAGGTGTTAGGCTTTTGTTCAGATGCTGCTCTGTGTGCATGTCTGTATTCAGTCCCTCTATAATAAGTGTTCCTGGGTTAGGCTGTACATCCACAGTGGCAAATAGCTGTCGGCATGCCTTTTACATTTGCTGCACGGTTGCCGCTGTTTATTTTCTGATGGGACGAGTAACTGAGATTGAAATACATAGTGTCAACACAAGCCTGGCCAAAAACTATAAAGAAGAAAGGCCAAGCTTCTAACTTTTTCATGTCTGTAATCTTTTGCTAACTGTAAATTTTTCTCCTCTGAGTCTTTAACCTGCTCTCGGTTCCCAAACGGCATCACTTTTAGTGGAAACTAATCCATTTTCAAAGTGCTGTTGACTAATCTCCAAAGACTGAGTGGAATGTCAGGACGAGGTTGATACAACAAGGTTGATTAAAGATTTATATCGCACATATTGTTTTAATTTCTATTTCTTATCCCCTGTCTGAGTCTAGCACTGCAGGGATAAGAGTGGAGCCTGCCCTCCTGACCTCCTGTGCTTACAGGCCTGAGGTTCACATCTTGTTAGAAGCTGTTTCACAGAATCATTTGAAGGGAAGCTAGAGATTAGGTGAAATGCTGAAATCTGGTAAAGTTATTGGATCCATGGAAATGCATCCCATAATTAAACAGGAGATCCTGACCTAATCTCTTTAATCCATACCATTCAGCCTCTGTTGTAAGATGGAGGGAAATATATTGGAAATACATTTTGTCCGATTACAGTGCCTCTCAGAATGAAAATGTGTACTGAAAATGTCTTTGTAATAAATCCAGCTAGTAACTGGCCTTCGGTTGAAAACTGTCGTCATGTAAGCTTGAATCCTGACGAAAAGCTGGAATTAGACCCTGCAAAGAGGCAAGTACAGTTTATCTCCCCGCTCCACAATGGTAGGCTGGCTGTGGAAGCATTTTTTTTTTATTATAACAAATGTTGGAGAATAGGTGCCTCCAATGAGGGGCAATCCCTCCCCACCTTTTTTCGGTGTAAAGATTACTTGCTGTCTGTTCAACTCCCAAAGGCAAGAGTCCTTCCAGCTTTGTGAACCTGTCCTCAGGCCATTAATTGAGTGATGTGGGGAAAGTTGCAGCTAGGTAGCTTTGTTTGTTTCTTGTATTACGGGCATCTGACACCCATTTGATGCAAATGGCAGGGTCCCCAAGCTTGTAGCAACAATGTTTCCCACAGACGTGCTGCTCCAGACTCCTTTCTCTCCTATAAGGCATCCTACAAGACACGCAGCAAGAGAAAGAGCCATCTGTTTTTGGAAAGTAGCTCTGTTCATTTTGTGTCATTTCCAAAGAGCTTGAAATGTAGTCTGAGCTCTGGTTCTGAATTGGTCATGTGCAGTCTTCTGGTAATTACAGTATGCAGGATTGTGTATTGGGTGAGCAGCAAAAAACTAGCCAAAGTTTAAGCATTTGCAAATTCATTGTGTCAAAACATGGCTTGTATTTGTTATGACTTTATCATCTAACATCAGCAAATGTGATTAGCAAATTAGAAAACATACAGCAAGATATACAGACACCAGCATTAAATGCTTGTACAAAAATATTTTCAACAGTAGTAAATGAAAGTGTACAAATGAGTTAGTATCATCTCATTACCCTATTACCGGAGTGCACTGCATCACCTTTCAAGAGGTAAGTAAGGATTGAGAACTGAACTTAATGATAAAAATTTTCATCCTCACAAAATGTGTTGTTTAAATGAGTCTTTTGCAAAAACTAATTACATTGCAAATAGTGAATAAGGACTACTGAGTAAGATTAAGGTTTTTTTAATTGCAGATTGAGTCTTTTGTACTTGGTGGTTAGCTCGGTTGGCTGCACATCTGATTTGTGATACACAGTGATGCCAACAGGGTGGGTTCAATTCCCACACCAGCTGAGGTTATCATGAAGGACTCTCCTTCACAACCTCACCCTTCGCCTGGGCATGGTGACCCTTGAGGTAAACTCACCACCAATCATCTCTCTCTGAGAGAGCAGCCCTATGGCCTGGTAGGATTATCATGATGTTTAATTTTATTATTTAAATACGTATACACTGGCTGTTGCTCAAGACTTGGAGTCACACAGCACGCAAATGGACCTGTCGGCTCAACTCTTCCATGGCAACCAATTTTTCCAGACTAAAACTAGTCCCATTCACCTGTGTTTGGCCCATATCCCTCTAAATCTTTCCTAAACATGTACCTGTCTAGATGTCTTTTAAATGTTGTAACTGTACCAACATCTACCATTTTCTCTGATAGTTCATTCCCTATTAGCACTGCCCTCTGTGTGAAAATATTGCCCCTCAGGCTCCTTTTAAAACCTACCCCTCTCACCTTAAACCTATGTCTTGGAGTTTTGAACTTCCCTACCCTAGGGAAAAGACCATTGCTATTAAACTTATCTCTCTAAGGTCAATCCACAACCTCCTATGCTCCAGGGGAGAACAGTCTCAGCCTATCCTTACAATTCAAACTCTCCAGTCCCAGTAACATCCTTGAGTTCTCTAATACTGTCTTGGAAATTTTACAGGAATTTCAAACACAAAATGCAAGTCTTCCTGGATGCTTGCTTTGCTATTAATTTGGTCGCATCCCCATAAAAATGTTGATCGTTCCTTGCCTCACTTCTCGGATTAACTTCCTGCAGGCTGAGGTGACACCTCTGTAAAACCAAATGCCTTTTAAGAGGAAAGCAATCCTCATCCTGTGCATGCCAACATTTTGTGAGCGTTTTGGCTCTCGCAGCTTCCAGATATTCATGTGCCCTGCAGCCAGTTCCCTTGCAAGGATAACATCTGTCCTATTCCTGGCTTTTCCTTCAGGATCTGCTCTCTCGCTGGTCATTGGGAAATGCCACAGTTGCTCAGACTAGCTTAGCCAGACTAGGTTCTGTAAACTAGTATGTGGGTGCTTCTGTTCACATAGCTGTGACAAAACATGTCTGTGCACGAAGACGCAGCAGCTTCAACCGGGTGAGCATTGAGGATTGAAAAATATTTTGTCCGTGTACAATCTACAAAGCTAACCTGTAGCAATCGTCAGAGGTAATTTACAGGAAGGCATCAGGAAAGAAATGTGGAAGGAACATTGCTATGCAGAAGGCTGAAGCAGTCTGCACGTTCAAAATGCTTATGAACCAAATTCTGCTCCCTATGTCAGATTTTTTTAAAAAAAAAAATGCTTAGTATAAGAGCAAATTCCTTCCTGAAGTGAAAACATACAATGCTGGGAATGCTCAGCAGGTCAGGCAGTATCTGTGGAGAAAAGTACCAGTTAGAGCTCCAAGAAGAGGTCGCCATTATGAATGGTTAACTTTGCCCCTTTTTGCTGTAGATGCTGCCTGATATCCCCCCTAGTATTGTGTTTTTGGACTGAAAGTAGCGTCAAATTTGACAGTAAGTAACAATATATATGTTGTGCAAATACACTGCATCAGTGTTTTTCTAAGTGCTGATTTACTCTGTAATTAGTAGCTTGCTGCTCAGGATCAGATTTTGATGAATTTACACTGCAATGTAGTGTTTCATGTACAGCATATGTTGCTTTTGAACTGTGGGAAGACAGCAAGTTCAAGGTCACTTTTTACCCCCACAGTGGTTGGAAAGAAGATTCATTTGCACAGCAATGGGCCCAAATTGGCAGTATGCAGTTTCAGGAAATGAAGATTGGACCAAAGGGTGTGAAGTTGTAATGTTTTAGGAAAAAAAAAACTGCCCTCTGGACTTTTTTTTTCAACATGGGCCTTCTTATTAATGCCAGAGCAGTCATCTGGAATAATCATTGCATTTTCAAGAACCTCTCCCAAAGTGACTTGAAAATGTGGTACTAATTTGTGTACTTTTTGTTTGGAATTTATATACAGTAGCAGCTGCAAGCAGCAACACTTTTTAAAGTGCAGTCACCCAATACTCTGGTTTTGGTCATTCCAGTCAGTGCTGGGGGTGTCTTTACTTATTTGACATTCTTTGTCACCAAGCCTGGTGCACTAACAATTAAAGTAACCATCACATATGTCAAAAAAAATGCTCTTTTTACATAATTGCTTGCACCTCAAATCTTGCCATTCAGCTCAAAGGAGAGGTAAAAAGAAACCAAAATGTACTTACTGCTCAATACCCCATTCAAGGAAAAATGGTGGAGATGGTTCACAGGTGTTAAAATAGCACGAAAAGATATTTATAGTGGAAGCACTGGAGATGATCAAAACCCAGAGCTGCTGTGTGAAAAATGCATTGGAAAACAATTGTCCCCTATCTATATGCCAGTACTGCCTTCAATAGCTCTCCCCTTCCTCTGGTTCCCATTGTTGATAAGCCACTGCCCTTCACATCATCTTGCTCAAAGCCCATTGCATTTCTTCTGAAATTCATAACTTATCCCCCGCCCTAATCTACCTCTGATCTTTTTTTATACTCTCTGCTTTATCTAGCCCTGTCCTTTCATACCTGTGTACTAAAGGGTTAAATTCACCTTTTTTCTTAAGAATAGCTATTGAGCATGTTGGTAAGGAATTACCATGGTGACATCAGATCCCATAGAACGGAGCATAAGTTTTGCAGAAGATGTCCTTTTATACATCCTCTCCCTTTTACACAGTTTAATGTTAAGTCTACCTTATCTTAATACACATTCTCAATTTCTTTTGTTGTTTTGATGGCTCAGTTGCCCTTTGATATTGTTGCAACTGAGTCATTCAGAGCAGAAGACTGTGTGCAGTAATTCTCAGTTACTGCTGGATTAGTCGTGCGTTCTGCTGTGGGCAGTCACCCAAGTTGGATCTGCACAGTGACAAATGGCAGTGTGACACAGCGGTACCTTGGCATGTTGCTGGGGATGTTACAAATTCTGCATCGTCACTGCATTGGAATTCCATCTGATGAAATGTGCTGCACCTGGAGGCATTATTTGGCTGTTGATTGTGGATAATGTGCCATGCCAAGTCTTTAATCAGATATTTATGGAGCATTCCATTATTTGAACATGCTGTTTAAGGGCCATATGTTTTGACTAGTCTGCCGTTACCCTATGTTGTGTTGCTTGATCAGTTGTATACTACACTGTGATGCCATGGGTATGTTCCGGCTGTGTTTGTTCAGTTCTTTTGTGTTCTAAGATGCAGACAAGAGGAATCTCGTATCTTTGAATCTGGAGTAGCGAACAGTGCATGTTACAATGTTTGAATTCAGTCAGTCCTGGCTTTTCAGCAATTAAACTGTATCAAGCTAATAGAGACTGGGCTGGTCACACATTCACAAAGATGTACATGCATATATGTGCGCAGCCCCCCACCCCCCATGTAAAAACACAGATACACACGTGTAGGGATATGTCAGAGTGATGTGTAACCAGATGGTATGGGTTTAAGATGTTTGGCAGAAATATCAAAAACATACCAGTAGGAGATGGACAGCCAGGAGTAAACCTTCCTTCCACCGCGCCCCCTGCCCTCTTTTTTTTTTCTAACCCAGGATGTTTCCCTGTTGTCATGTCAATGCTGGAATGAGTTGTTCACTGGACAAACATATTGCACCTTCCGAGTAACAGAGAAAATAGTGTATTTTGAGAAACAAATATTATGTAAGCCATGACATGGAGATGCCATTGTTGAACTGGGATGGACAAAGTCAGAATTCACACAACACCAGGCTATAGCCCAACAAGTTTATTTAAAATTGCAAACTTTCAGAGCGCTGCTCCTTTGGGTGAAGTCACTTCAGGTAAAGCCTTCACCCGACAAGGAGGAGTGTTCCAGAAGCTTGTGATTTTAAATAAACCTGTTGGACCATAACCTTGGTGTCCTGTGACTTCTGACTATAGTATACAAGATTGGGATTGAAGCAACTTGATGGTTTGTGTTCTCCACTCGTTTGCAAATTGCTTCTAAAGTTGTAGCATTCATCTTTAAATTAACCATTTGAAATGAAGCAGCAAAATTAGCCCAGAATTTATAAAATAGAAACCACTGCAACTTTTAAGGGAAAAATGAGGTTAATATTTTAAATTGAGAAAGAATAAAGAGGAAGTTTGTTGAAATTTGCTTAGTTTTGTCAGGTAAGGTCTATCAGTGACTGAACATTAAACTATGTAAAAGGGAGAGGATGTATAAAAGGACATCTTCAGCAAAACTTGGGCTCAATTTTATGGGATCTGCTGTCACCATGATAATTCCTTACCAACATACCCAGGTGTGCCAGCCTGAATGGTCTCTTAGGCTGCAAACTCTTTAATAGACAAGTTCATTATTGCTCCCTATCCTCAACTCTCTCCCACTCTCCATATCTGCCATCCTCCTCCACCTCTCACTCTTTCTCGTTGTGTAAGGTAATGGGTAACTCAATTTGCAGAGTGAAGTGGGGTTTTCCTCCTTCCAGTATTGGGGATGGATAGACATGATGAAAGGTCCCAGTACAGGGTGACAGTGGCTGGGCAAGAAGGGTCTCCATCATAGTCTTCCCGAGAGGAGGAATGGAGGTCCCTGCACATATTTAAGCCAGGCCAGTTATACTTGATTCAGGATCTTAGGGAAATTTTCACTGTTTGAAACTTCATTCTAAACAAAGGTATGAGCTAGGAAGGATTGCAATAATTGGTCATGCTGAATCCTAGACAGCGTGCAGCTTCTCCCACAACTTAAAAGCTGGCAGGAAATGCAACCAGAGGCACTTGACTTGTAAGCTGGTCATAGCTTTAGGATGCATATCTAGTAAAGGAACCTTGAGGAGCTTTTATAATTTTAAACTGACCGTGAACTTGGATTTTAGAGCCATACAGCACAGAAACAAACCCTCCAGTCCAACACATCCAAGCTGACCAAGTTTCCTACACCAAACTAATCCCGCATTCCTGCATATGGCCCATGTCCCTCTAAACATTTCCTATTCATGAACCTGTCCAAATGTCTTTTAAATGAGATAACTGTATCTACATCTACCACTTCCTCTGTCAGTTCAGTGTGAAAACGTTGCCCCTCGGGTTCCTTTCAAATCTTTCCCCCCTCACCTTAAACCTATGCCCCCTAGTTTTGAACTCCCCCACCCTAGGTTAGAAAAACCTTTGCTGTTCACCTTAATGCCCCTCATGATTTTATAAACCTCTACAAGGTCATTACTCAATCTCTTATGCTCCAGTGGAAAAAGAGTCCCAGCTTCCTCTTATAACACAAAACCTCCAGGACTTGCAACATCCTGGTAAATCTTTTCTGAACCCTTTGTCAAATTAATAATATCCTTCCTATAGTTTGTGGGTATTTTGTCACTCAAACTAAAGTAGTAATTTTTTGGGAGGGAGGTTTTGGGCACGTATTCAAAATTGTCTAGTTCAAGTGAACTGAATCTGTCTTGCTGGTGATAAGTGATTACTTGTAAGCTAATGCACAGGAGAACTTTTGAAAAATTTGCATCTGTATTTCAATGACATCCCTTGACCTCTGGTAGGGTTAATGTCTAATATGAATGTTTAATGTTTGTAATATGTTTGTTATAGCACAAATGATTTCGATTTCTGTAGTATACAAGTATGAACAAAAATGGTATCTTAAATGGCTCTTGCACTGCACGTTCTCAGTTACAATACCCCATGCATTCTATCTTGGAGTTCTTAGAGAATTTTAATAAGCTGGTAACTAAGTCTTTGTATTCTTCTCGGCTCTTTTATAATAGTCAGACGCTTATCAGATGAGATGATCATTGTGAGAGTAAGGTGGTGTGAAAGTTCAATGACCTCATGTTCTTTAGCCTCTAGGACCAGGCTGAAGGAATGAATGCATTCTCTACAGGATGGAGCCAAATCATAAAACTGCACATAATGCAAAATGAAAACCATCTACAGGGTGGGTTGGAGCTGTCTCTCCAACCCCAAAATAGCACTTCTCTGAAATTCCCTCCTTTCCACCTCTACAGCCCTCTTGACCTCAACTAAGACCCTTTCTAAAATTCCATCCTCTGACAGAGCCTTTGGTTGCACTCCCTAATTTCTTCCTCGACTTTTTGGCCTCTTTTGTCTGATCACCCTGCAGTGCATTTTTTTACATTTATCAAAAGCAAGTTGTTCAGTTCTTGCACAATATGACATTAGTGTGTTCTGGCACTCGCAATTTGAGCTTTATCACTTAGAAATGGTCTCTTAGACCATTTAAGTCGTTTAATGTCTGAGAAAAGGAACAGAGAGATCTGTGTGACTTGCAACAAATTGGAAGCATCTGAACTTTTTTGCTGAGAGATGTTTATTTTTGAAAATCTACTTGTTTTGTTAGGGATATTCATTTTAGGACTGCGTCCAGGGCCAGAGGGATTTAAGTCGGTTACAGAAAGTTGAATAATATTTTTCAACTTATGATTAGGTTTCTTTTGATGAGTGGTAATTCATTTGCACCTTTTGGATGTCTTCTCCTTGTCCATTGGTCATAACTGATGTCATTCAGTTAAGAGGCTGCTCACTTGTAAGTACACAATTCAATCTGAACTTTTGCCTTTATAGCTTTCACGAGGCTGATCCACTCCTTTCAACATGGTCTCAGCTGTGACTGACCTGGTAGCAATCTTGCCTCTAAGATAGAAAGTTGTGGATTTAAATCACCCTCCAGAGACTCGAGTACAAAATTCAATCTAGCCGAGAGGTTAGCACTGCTGCCTTACAGTGCCAGGGACCTGGGTTTGGTTGCACACTGTCTGTGTGGACTTTGATCGTTCTCCCACTGTCTGTGTGGATTTCCTCCCACAGTTGCAAGATGGAATGGGTTTGGTGGACTGGCTGTGCTAAATTGCCCACAGTGTCCAGGGATGTGCAGGCTAGGTAGATGAGCTGTGAAAAATTCAGGGTTACAGAGATAGGGTAGAGTAGTGGGTCTGGATGGGATGCTTTTTGGGTGTCAGTGTAGACTTAATGGGCTAAATGGCCTGTTTCCATACTGTAAAGGTTGAGGTTCTGTCTGGTTTCCACCTCAAGTAGATCCTAAAGATTTGATTGAATTGATGTCAATGCTGTGTCCTGTGAAATGGTACAGCATAGGAGGTAGTCAGCATTGAGCCCTCAACCAATCCCATGAGAAAAGGTTATCCATTATTAGATTTATTGTTTGTGGCAGCTTGCTCTAAGTTCCTATCTTGCAACAATGACTACAATTCCAAAAGTAGTTCATTGATTGTGAAGTGCTTTGGAGTATCCACTCACTTGGCACTGGTGTTTTGGGCAGGTTCAATACAAAGCAACAGCAAAAGAAGTTTTCATCTCAAAGTCGCTGGCAAAGCTCAGCAGGTCTGGTAGCATCTGTGAAGCCAAAAACAGCATTAATGTTTTGGGTCCAGTGACCCTCAAGGTCACTGGATCCGAAACGTCAACTCTGTTTTTTCCTTCGCAGATGCTGCCAGACCTCCTGAGCTTTTCCAGCGACTTTGTTTTTGTTCCTGATTTACAGCATCCACAGTTCTTTCGGTTTTTATTAAAGTTTTACCTCACCCATTTGACCTGTATATGTAACCACCTATGTTTCAGCAATGAAAAGTGAATGTCCCGCTGCTCAGCAGATTTTAGTGAGGGAACTGAATGAAATGTATCTGGGCAGAACAAAGTCAAGCACAATGAATTGCACAAATATTTCAATATTATAACCAAACAAAGTAACCTAGACTCTTAATCAATTTTTTTCACCATACATGATAGGCCTATATGTCACGCCTTTCACGTGGAAGTATTGCTCAACCGGTTACTAGGATGACGGATAGGCAGCAGTCAAAGTATTTATTTCAGAACTTAAACTTTTTTTCAGCCCAAACAATGCAGATGTGTGATGCATAATCAGGCTACAAATTGTAGTCTTTAGTGATTAATAAACTCGCTCTTTTTGTTAATTCAAGAAAGCTTGGATAAATTGACTCCTTTTAAAACATCCATGAGGTCATCATACAAATCATTAAATTGAGCCAAAAGATGCATTATGATCCTGGAAAAAAACCACTGAGTTTGTATTACGATCTGGTTAGGGGCCATTAAGTTTATTTGTTGAAAGTGGACAACGTTTAAAATCCCAGTACTTAGTAAGAGAATAAATTGACAAGATTCCACCATTTTGAACAAAAACTTTACAATACAATATTAGAAAAGGAATTGAATCTACTATATGTACAATTTACACTCTAACCTCCAGAAGTAACATGAAATAAAGAAGGTATAATGGATGAACCAAGGTAGAACACACTACTGAGCATGTCAAGTGGTAAATGCAATTATAGAGTCATATAGATGTACAGCATGGAAACAGATGCTTTGGTCCATGCTGACCAGATATCCTAAATTGATCTAGTCCCATTTGCCAGCATTTGGCCCATATCCCTCTAAACTTCATATTCAAATACCCATCTAAAATATTGTCTCTTAAATATTGTAATTGTACCAGCCTCCACCACTTCCTCTGGCAGCTCATTCCATACATACACTACCCTCTGCGTGAAAAAGTTGCCCCTTAGATCCCTTTTAAATCTTTCCCTGCTCATCTTAAACCTATGCCCTCTAGTTTTGGACTCTCCCCACCCTGAAGAAAAGACCTTGTCTATTCATCCTATGCATGCCCCTCATGATTTTGTAAACCTCTATAAGGTCACCCCTTAACCTCCAACACAACAGGAAAATAGCCCCAGCCTATTCAGCCTCTCCCTATAGCTCAAACCCTGGCAACATCCTTGGAAATCTTTTCTGAACTTTTTCACGTTTAACAACATCTTTCCTACAGAAGGCAAGAGAGACTCCCCTGATCTTTCTCAGCAACCCATCTAGACAGTTGTTACACTGGGGTCATTAAATGTCATTTCAGCCTTGCATCTTTTATAAGGGGCTCCAATTCTTCACATTTAAAGCGTTGAGCATTGGAACTCCCTCAACAACAACAACCATTCCATTCAGCCAGGTTGCCTTCCTGCTGCTTCTAGTTGCCAGAGAACAGGACTCCAGCTTGGATTGCCCCAGCAACTGCTGGTCACCTGGCTGCTCAATCTAAGCTACTGAGTTTCACTGGTCCACTCTCAAAGCTGCATCCTAGCCTTTAATCACCAGCACAATTCTGGATCTTCATAGACAGCTAGCTTCACCAAACTGACACTGAAAAGTCCTATAGGACTCCACGTTAATTATGTTTCTCTCTCCGTAGAGGTGAACTGAGTTTCTCCACTTTTGTTATTTCAGAGCTTCAGCATCTGCAGGACTCCCCTTTTCGTTAAGTTGGCACTGTCCCTGGGTTTGTCGGAAATCAGTTGCCTGAGCTGCACCAAACGAATACTGCTTGTGGATTTCCTTAAGTCACAAATCTGAGCTGTACTGAGCTACCTAAGAGCTCCCAGGACTTCAATGAGATCCTAGCTCCTCATAGCTAATAGCACCTTAGCTGTATAGAGCAGAAATCAGCAACACTTTAGATGCATGGAGCTTCTTCCCCCAGTCCTGACTAACACTCCAACAAACAGCCTGAGCTATCTGCTGCTCACTTAGGGCACTTGTGCAGTGGTAGTGTCTGTGCCTTTGGACAAAGGAAGCCTAGGTTCAAGTCCAGCCTGCTCCAGAGGTGTGTCATAACATCTCTGAATAGGTGGTTAAGAAAATATTTGAACTGTTTTGATTGACTTGGCCAAACACTCCCAGGCTATCTTGTTTTATTTGTAAGCAGAATTGAATGTAACTAGGAATGGCACAGCCTACACTTAAACATTGTAATCTTCATAGGCTGCCAGTTAGCACACAAGAACAGAGAAAAGAATGGATTTTCTCAGACATGTAACAACTAGACAGCTGTGCAAATTACAATGGAAGACACCTAATGTACTGACTGGAGCTCGGAGTACAGGACAGTAGAAAATAGTTACGTTTTACCAGATCAAAATTATAATTTTCCAAGTGATACTTGTATTTAAAAATTATTTTATTACAAAATGTTTCAGTAATAGAGGCTGAAAATAAACTGAATGAAACATAGTGCCCTTGTCGTTTCAGTTTCTGCATCTGTAATTAGCAGGAGCGGAGGGCTTGACATGTTATCGTTCAGGTCAGCTAGCTTGAAATAACATGAGAATTACACATGAACACTTGTGGCTTTTTACCCTATTCGCTCCTTATCCTGCTTTTTCCCCTCTTCACAACCCACTGATCAGCTAGTCACTTCAACACTATCCTATTGATTTGTGATAAATGGAGCCTGCTTATTGGAGTCTTCAGCTTGCAGCTAATATAAAATTTGTTACTAGCCTATGATCAGATTGTGAATTGCTGCTCTGACTGTGAATGTGTCCTGGTGACAGCAACCAACTTTGGCTGCGTGAAATTCACTGTATCTAAGATTGCAGTGCCTCTCTGGAAACTTTCATTAGATTTTCCAAATAATGGTGCCCTGTATCCAGTCTGACAGGTGCTGCAGACTGTAATTAGGGCGATTCCTCATTCTGCAACATTCAGTGACTTGGTATACATCTGAGGTTTATGTAGCTGCCAATAGGTGAGAGAAAGTTTGGAGTTAAGTTGGAAAATACAGAATGCATCATGTCTGTATTTGTTTCTTATCCTGGAACATTGGTGATTTGATCCGCGATTCCAATCCCTATTGGTTGTTCTCGATCTTTGGTGATCTGGTGGTAATCTATTGAGGATTGATCAATCCTTGTTGACATTGGGCACACTGACTGCATGTGACCTCTGATAGTGTGGGCTACATGTATTTACCCTACACCTAATCTGCCAGAGGGATGGTTCCCTAAAGGCTGCCACATAGAAACTGGTATCTATCTCCCTAATTATTGCAGTCTATGAAATACATCCATGTATTATGTCTGTAAGCATGGACAGCAGTGGGATTGGGATTGGAATCAGGATCAGATTTCTGGCTACAGTTTAGTGTATTCTAATATTTTCTGACTGTCATCTTAAACTGAAGGAATTTCTCTCTTTAGTGACTGACTTTATCGCCTAGTATTGCCCAGTGACATTGATCATATCCATTTAACCCGATGCCTGAGAGTTTCTGGAACAGCTATTCATGACACACGGAATAGTTAACATCTATAGTAATTATTTGGAGTGTTTATTACAGCTACTTAAACTGCCTTCCTTAGGAACTTCTGCATATCCGTTTGACAGATGGCAGTAGAAAGACTCAATGTATAAATTATCCTGCCAAAATAGTGAACAAAAATAACCTAAACTGCTGCAGATGCTAGAAAGCTGAAACAAAGCTATAAGGATTCAGCATCTCTGGAAAGAAGTTGATGCTGTACCTTTTGAACTTCTTGTTTTCAAATAATAGTCTTGATATATTGCACACACTGGCACTTGGAACTGGATGGGGAAGGGTATAATACTGGAGCTGTAACTGACCTATTCAGCATGTAGTAATCAAACGCCTGCTGTGTGTTTGTAAATAAGGCTTGCTGAGAGTATGAAACAGTGCACTATTTCTGTTGCTCTTTAATTCTTTGTGTTTGTACGTGTGGTTCAATTCCTTTGCATGTTTTCTAATGCTGCATTATAGGGGTCCCTGAGAACAGGATTATGTTCATTAGCTGCACAGTTTCTTTTCACCTTGAGTTTGCTTTTTAAGGTACGTTTAGTTAAGTAGCCAGTTACTATGTGATTATATGGCTACGTGACAGTAATACCTGGATACGAACATCAGGGCAGTCTTCCTGATATGAATGATATTCTTGGATTAAACCTCTTTAACTAAGGAACTCAATCATTGGAAATTATTTCCAGAAATCCCTTGTAGTGATTAGTGTGGTATGCTGGGGAAGGAGAAATGAGTAGATGTTAGACAGTTTTTAATGAGTTTCCAAACAGTAGTCTGGTTTTCCGCACTTTCCCTAATGGCACATTAGTTTTCCAGTATGTTGTCTCCTGCGAGAAGCGTGAGTTTGGAGACTGATTTGTTAGACTTCACACCAACAGCAAATAGTCTGCATGCGTTGTGATTAATCGATGAGCTGGAAACACAGCAAGTGGCCAATCTGACTTGTGCAGAGGTTGGGAAAGAAGGCTTGTTTTGAACTTTCAGCTACCATTTCCTCACACATGTATAGCACAAATGTGGTGCATTTATCCCTGAACTGCTGGTGTGGTTCACTCATACTATGATATGAACCCAACTGCATGTTGTTTGTATCGAATTGATAATGCACTTGCAATTCAATGCAAATAAAGTTTTGGTTGAACAAGTGTCACGTTTTCTCAATGACCCAAGCAAGCATAAAACTGGTATGACTTGACTTTTTTTTTTGACTGCAATGTTGTATTTGAAGGAACTAAACAATGGAGAGAACAGAGCAGATTCCTTTGGAAAAGGAATGAGTAGGGGCAAAAGAGTGTGACGAAAGATTTGTGGGTGCCAGAAAATGGAACATTTTATAAAGCCTTTTAGAAGGACATAAATAGTAAAGGAATAGTTGACATGTGGCTGGTAAGGAACTAACAAAGAGATCTCCATGTGCTGGCAGCTGTTGAAATTCTTAATGAGTACTTAAAATCTGTCTTCAGAAGAAGAGGATGCTGCCAATATCACAATACAGTAGGAGGTAGCGAAGAAATTGAACAGGACATAAATTGTTAAAGAGGAGGTGCTTAAAAGTATGGCTGTGCTCAAAATAGAAGTCACCAGGACCAGATGGAATGCATTGTTGGGGATCTTTGGGTGGAACTGGTAATGATTTGTCTACAGTCTTCAAGTTCTCCTCCAGTGTAAGAATCATGCCAGGGGACTGGCGAATTACAGTTATCACAGTCCTGCTGAAAGAAAAATTGTAAACCCATCAGTCCAACATCTGATGACTAGTTTTGAGAGAAGGTCATCAACTTGGAATCTTAACTCTGTTCCTTTCTCCACAGACACTGTCTGACCTAAGTTTTTCCAGCATTTTCTGTTTTGTTTATTAAAAGCCTATCATCTGAGGAATTTTTTTTTTTATTCATGGGATACAGGTGTCGCTGGCTGGAGCAGCATTTATTGCCCAGCCCTCATTGCCCAGAGAGCAGTTAAGAGTTAACCACATTTGTTATGGGTATGGAGTCACATGTAGGCCAGACCAGGTAAGGGTGGCAGATTTCCTTCCCTAAAGGACATTTATGAACTAGATGCATTTTTCCTGACAATCGACAATGGTTTCATGGTCACCTTTAGACTCTTAATTCCAAATTTTTATTGAATTCACATTCCACCATTTGCCACAGTGGGATTTGAACCCAGGTCCCCTGACAATTACCTGGGTCTCTAGTCTAGCGATAATACCAATAGGCCGTCGCCTACCCTTTAAATATATTTAGAGATAATAAGCTGAAGCAAATTAAATATCACTAGGGAACAAAACTGTGCATTGTGAAGTGATGACCAGTACTAACCTGTCAAGTGCAAATTATTTTTCTTTTAAATTTGCTCATGGAACATGCGTATCATTGGCTGGGACAGCATTTTTATTGCCCATCCCTGGTTTTCCTTGATAAGGTGGTGATGAACTGCCTTTTTGAACTGCTGCAGTCTGCGTGCTGTTGTGGGCACACAATGCCCTTAGGAGGGAATTCCAGGAACGTGACCCAGTAACAGTGAAGGAACAGTGATATATTTCCAAGTCAGGATGATGAGTGGCTTGGAGGGGAACTTGCAGGTTATGGCGTTCCCATGAATCTGTTGCCCTTGTCCTTCGGGATGGAAGCGGTCATAGATTTGGAAGGTGCTGTCCAAGGATCTTTGGTGAGTTTCTGCACTGTGTCTTGTAGCTAGTGCACACTGCTGCTACTGAGCAATAGTGGATAGAGAGGATGTTTGTTGATGTGGTGCCAATCAAGCGGATTGCTTTGTCCTAGATGGTGTCAAGCTGCTTTAATGTTGTTGAAGCTGTACTCAAACAATCAATCAGTGATGGGGAGTATTCATCATATTTGTGACTTGTGCCTTATAAATATTGCACAGGCTTTGGTGAGGCAGGAGATGAGCAGCTCGCCATAGTATTCCTAGCGTCTGACCTGCTTTTGTAGTCACTGTGTTCATATGGTGACTCCAGTTGAGTTTTTGGTCAATGGTAACACCCAGGATTTTGACATTGGGGGATTCAGAGATGGTAATGCCATTGAATGTCACGGGGCAGTGGTTAGATTCTCTGTGGAGGTGGTCATTGCCTGGCATTAGTGTGGCATGGATGTTACTTGCCACTTAACAGCCCAAGCCTAGATATTGTTAGGGTTTTTATCAGATTTGAACATGGACTGCTTCAGTATCTGAGGAGTCATAAATGGTGCTGAACATTGTGCAATCATCGGTGCACAACTCCACTTCTGACCTTATGTTGGAGGTCATCGATGAAGCAGTTGAAGATGGTTGGGCCTAAGGAAGTCCTACAGAGATGACCTGGAGCTGAAATGACTGACTTCCGACATCTTCCTATATGCCAGGTATGACTCAATCACCAGAGAGTCCTTGCAGAATACCCATTGATTCCAGTTCAGTTTTAGTAGGCTTCCTTGATGCCACACTCAGTCGAATGCAGCCTTGCATCAAAGGCTGTCACTTTCACATGCCCTTTTGACTGACATGATTAAGTTACTTGACAAATTTAATGGGAATGTTATTGCAGGAATTGTGTTTCATTTGTATCTGCACTTCGTAAAGATTTTTGATAAATTATCTCTCAACTTGTTAGTGAATTAGTACGATTAAAAGGATGTTGTCTCAGTAATGGTAAACCTTAAACTATAATTGTTGTAAAAGGAAAATAAAGTCCTTCTGGCTCACTAATATCCCTTAGAGAAGGAAATCTGCCATTATTACCTACATATGACTCCAGACCCATGTTAATGTCATTGACTTTTAACTGCTTTCAAGGGTGATGGATGGGAAATAAATGCTGAATTTGCCAGTGATACCCTGATCGTATCCAAAACTAATGAAAAGAAGTAGAGCTTGATAGTGAATGAATGACTGGTTGCATTCTAGGCTGAAGTATACAGTGAGGTTCTGCCAGGTGTCACTGTTAGGATAACTCTGAAAGATTATCTGTTTTCTCTCCACAAATATTGCTACCATTTTCCATTGTTACTTTTTTTAACCTTAGTATTACAATCAATTCTCTCTGATATTTGTTAATCATCTGTTCTTGTGTATAGAACAGACTACAATTTCAATATTTGATATGATGCAAATTACTGCAATATTATCGGCTGACACTAAGTTAGGATATGTAGTTAAGTGAGCAGACCAGTAACAAATTTCAAGATATGACCTAGTGAAATTTGCAAACAGTTGGCAGGTGCAATTTAATGGAGAAAGGTGCAAACTGGTATGTTTTGATTGGAAGGTTCAGGTCAGCTGATTATAATTTAAATAGTACAATTTTGAAATGGGTGCTAAGATAGTCCTTTCAGCATGTCAAAGCGAGTTGATGAAGCTATTACAAAAAAACAGGATCCTTGCTTTTGTAAAGGCAAACAGTGCAAAAGCAAAGACATTATAAATTTTTATAAAGCATTGGTTACAATTTAGCTTGAATATTCTCAAATTCTGGGCAACCATATGTTAAGTGGATTTACTTAAAATAGTATCTGGGCTGAGGGACATAAGTAAAAAAAGACTGAAGTCCATCTGGTTCATCTACAGCTCTGTAGACATATAATCATGCAGTAATGGAATTTTTGATGAATCATGGTAATCAATCTCCATCAGTTAGTCTGCAACAGACCCAGACCTAATACAAGGAGAAAACCCCCAGTGGTGGAAAGCTTTGGGAACCATAGGTCCAAGGTCACCTCCCAAGAATTTTATAATTTCCACAAGACATGTCTCCAAGAATTGTATCCCAACATGTTGTTATTTTGCTCCTGAGCACCCCAACTGAGAGAGAGATCACAGTGTGGAGCTGGAGGAACATAGCAGGCCAGCAGTGTCAGAGGAGCAGGAAAAGTTGACGTTCTTCTTCAGAAGGGTCCCGACCCGAAACGTCAACTTTCCTGCTCCTCTGATGCTGCCTGGCCTGCTGTGTTCCTCCTGCTCCACACTGTGTTATCTCTGACTCCAGCATCGGCAGTTTTTACTATCTCCAACTGAGAGAGAGCCTTCTCTAGCTGCTGACTGTGAAGTTCTCATGTAAATTCTGCTTGGACAGTCTTGATTCAATGCCAATGGGGCAGTCACTCATGTTGCACTAATTTGGTGACACTAAGGCAAGTACACTGGGCAATGGGCATCACTGGATATATTGCAGAAATGTAAGGATCTTTTACTCTGCCCCCAGCAGTCCCATTTCTGGCCTGATGTTGATGCTAGGTCTCTATCAATTTGAGCAGTTTAAATTCTATGCTGACACCCCAACCGATGTTCCCTAGTTCTAACACTACCATCAGAACATAATGGAACAGATAGTAGAGAGGAGAGTGTGTGGAGGTTCCGAGCGCTTATACCCATTCTGTCTGACCCTAAGATTAATTGCTGTTCTTTACTTTTGAAGAACTGGGTTCGTAACACGGTTCAGATTTAATTATCTTCTCAATGAACATCTAATTTAACACCAGAAGCAAGATAGTCCAGGAATTTTGTGTTCAACTTCTTTTCAAAAAATCTATTTCAAATCAATTAATTGTAATTGCCATGAAGTGCAGCTTCCTCTTGGTAATCTCTTGCTGTGTCAGCCTATTTCTTTTTAAATGAGTGTCTTGGTATCAGTTAAGCAGGGCAGCACTTTGTTTAAAACAAGAAGTGGTGAAAGCTGTAACAACTGGTATGGAACAGGCAAACTCTGTGTAGATTTGAAACTTTTGACACTGCTGTATTACATGTCCCATTAAGTTGTGGCAGCTTTCTGCCCCAGGTCCCTAAACCCCTCCCCCAGACCCCGGAAGGGAGGGAATGGGTCAGTGACTTAAATGTCTCTGTTTTAACACCAGCAACTTTCTCTAATTCAGCTGGGCTTTGGATACAAGTCGCTGACAATAATCACTCATAAATCTGACCTTCTTAATGCTCTCTAGTGCAGCTGGTGGGAGCGGGTTGAAGAAATGACAAAGGTGACTCACCATTATTCGGGGAAAGATAACTAGAAAATAAATCGAGGCTTAAAATTATAAATGACTTTTGTCATCAATCATGTCAAACTAACAATTTTATTTTGACTCTGTCATAAGTTTAATTTATCCATCTCTAAAGGATTCCATTCATTATAGAATATAAGAACATTTATTGAACACAACGTAAGAAATATAACCTGAGTATATGAATGTAAGAGCTGGGAGCAGGAGTAGGCAATTCAGTCCCATAAGCCTGATCACATACTGGGGTCAACTGCACTTTCCTGCCCACTCTCTATAATCCTTCAACCCATTCCTGATTAAAAATCTATTTCCTTAAATTTACTCCAAGTCCCAGCATCAGCTGTACTCTGGGGTAATGGATCCCACAGATTCACAACCCTTTGAGAGAAGTAATTTCTGCTCGTAACTGTTTTAAACCTCCTACATCTTATCCTAAAGCTGTGACTCCTCATTCTTGATTATTAGATTCTGTGTTAGAATGTGTATGCGTGTGCATCTTTGTCTACAAGGACACGCTTCAATCAATTAATGTTAGCCCTGAGCTCTTTTTGTTGAGAATAATGACAGATATATAGTAACTGCTGGTGCTTTAAGCCAACAGTCAGTGCTCAGTCACAAGAAAGTAGCTTGCTTCAAACAAGAGTGAGGAGATTGCCATGATCAACTCTTCACTCTGTTCTTCAAGTTTGGCTTGGAGTTGCCAGATCCAAATTAACCAATAATGGTTACCAGGACTGAAGAGTTTGTGTTATAAGGAGAGGCTGGACAGGCTGGGACCTTTTTTCAATGCAGCGTTGGAGATTGAGGGGGTGACCTTTTATAGAGGTTTATAAGATCGCGAGGAGCATAGATAAGGTGAATAGCAAAGGCCTTTTCTGTAGGGTAGGGGGAATTCAAAACTAGAGGGCATAATTTTAAGGTGAGAGGAGGAAGATTTAAAAGGGACCGGAGGGGCAACTTTTTCACTCACAGGTTGGTTTGTATGTGCAATGAACTGTTACAACATTTAAAAAGTCATTTGGACGGGTTCATGAATAGAGAGATATGGGCCAATGCAGGCAAATGGGACTAGTTTAATTTGGTTGGCATGGACAAGTTGGATCAAAGGGTCGTGTGACTAAGAATAGTTTTCTTCAAAAGAGAATAAATTTGCGGAGACCCTAGTCCATCGGTCCATGTATTCATGCATGGGACGAGGACATTACTGGCCAGGCCAGTGTTTATTGCCCATCCCTAATTGCCCAGGGGGAAGTTAAGAGTCAATGACCTTGCTGTGGGTCTGGAGTCTCATGTAGGCCACACCAGGTAGGGATGGCAATTTCCTTCCCTAAAGAATGTTAGATGGGGTTTTTCCTGACAATTTCAGATTCTTAATTCCAGATTTTTATTTAATTCAAATCCTACTACCTGCCATGGTGGGATTTGAACTTGTGTCTCCAGAACATTACCTGAATCTCTGGATTGACAGTCCATACTACCTAGGCCATTGTCTTCCCATATAGCAGTGTCTTTTATTTTGTAGCTCAGGCAGATGCACAGAATGAAGATTTTATTGTCTCAGCTGCTGTTACATTTCTGACCAGAAACCATACTAATATCCTAGGACCAGCACTAGATGACTGAGCAAAGCTAATACTTGAGAAAAATAGAAATGAACAGAGACCTGCTGCAGGACGATGAGTGATTGGGACCTGAACTTTTAAGGGTACAGAGCATTTAGGAAGGGCAGAAAGCTAGGAAAAGGTGGCTTTATTTTAGGTAAATGATGGAATTAGCACAACAGAAAGGGAGGACTGTAGTTCAGAAAACCAAGATGTGGAAATAGTTTTGAAAGAGATGAGAAATAATAAAGGCAAAAAGTCACTTGAGGGATTAGTGTACAGGCCCCCTAATTGTAACCACATGGTAAGGTGGAACATGAAGGAAGAAATAATGAACTTGTCAGAAAGGCATGATGATCATAATGGGAGATTTTAATCATGTTGACTAAAAGGTCAAGTTGGCAAAGATAGCCGAAGATAAGGACTTCGTAAAATGTTTTGGGATAGTTTCTCAGAGCAGCATGAACTACCAGAGAGCTGACTGTACTGGACCTGGTATTGTGTAACAAGATAGAATTGATTAATAATATGATAGTGAAGGTGTACCCAGGTAGCAGTGACTATTATATGATTGAATTTTGCAACCTGTTTGAGGGAAAGAGAAGCGTGTTCCAGACCACCTTCTTTAAAACAAAAATAAATAAGGGCTATGATGAGGGCATGAAGGCACCTCTGGCTAAAGTGAATTAGTAAATTAGGTTAAAGGATCTGTCAATAAAGATGCAGTGGCAGACATTTTTAGGGAAGTTTCAGCATCGATGAATTCCAAAGACTAAGAAAAATTCCACAGGATGGACCCACCATCTGTGGTTAACTAGAAATATTAAAGATGATATCAAACTTAGCATGTAATTGTGCAAAGACAAACTGCAGATCAGAAGATTGGACAGCATATAAAAAACAAAGTATGACCGGAAAATTGAGGGAAACATTAAAGTGCATGAGAGAGCTAGCCATGAACTCAAAAAATGAGTTTACATGAATATAATTCAAAAAAGAAAAACTTAACAAAGTAAGATTTCTGAAGAAGGGTCCTGACCAGAAATGTCAGCTTTCCTGCTCCTCTGATGCTGCTTGGCCTGCTGTGTTACTCCAGCTCCACACTGTGTGATCTTTGACTTCAGCATCAGCAGTTCTTACTATCTCTTAACAAAGTGAGTGTTGGTTCTATGGAAAATGAGACTGGAAAATTAATGGAGAAATTGGAAATGGCAGATATACTCTATGTATTTTGCATCAGCTTTCGCAACAGAGGATACAGCTAACATTCTAGAAGCAGTGATAAATTAGGAAATGGATGGGAGGGCAGAGCTCAGGAAAATTAGTACCACTGTTCTGGTGATTGGGAGTGAATTGTTGGAGCTGTTGGCTATCCAGTGCCTGAGTCTTTAATGGACTTCATTTTCGGGTTTCAGAAGAAACGAATAAGGAAATAGTTGATGCGCTGGTTTTAGCTTTCCAAAACTTGCTTGGTTTGGGTACAGTCCAATTATATTGTAAAATAACAAATGGGACTCCCTTGTTCAAAAAGGGAGGGAGACCGAAAGCAGGAAACTACAGGCTAGTTAGCTTAACCTCATTTATAGGGCATATGTTAGAAGCCATCATTAAAGAAGTTATAGCAGGATACTTGAAATAGATCAAAGTAATCAGAATCAGCATGGTTTTATGATGGGGAAATCATGTTTATGGATCTATCTGAGTTTTTTGAGAAGTTACATATGCTGTGGATATAAGCATTTGGTAAGGTGCCGAATCAAAGGATATTGCAGGAAATAAAAGTTTATTTTGTACGATGTGGTGTATTTGCTTGAATGAAAGACTGGCTGACTTAACAGGAAGCAGAGAGTAGCTGTAAGTGGGTCATTTGTAAGTTAGCTTGGTCTAACTGTGGTGTTCCATAGAGACTGGTGCTGGGGCCTCAACTATTGACAATTTACAGAAATGACTGATAACTTCGCTGAAGAGACAGAAGGTATGATCACCACATTTGCTGATGTCCCAAAAACAGTTGGGAAAGTTGTAAAGAGGACATTAAGGAGACAAAAATCAAAGTTGTGATTAGGCGTAGATGTGGTAAATAGGTTATAGTGTGGAAAAATGTGACCTTGTCCATTGTCACTGAGTAAAAAATGTTGTGGCTCGGAGATTCGAATCTGATTAACCGTGATCTGCTTGAAAATAGACCAGACTCGAAGGGCTGAATGGCCAACTCCTTATTTGTATGTGCATATGTAAAGTATCGTAAATGCTGGAAATCCGAAATTCAAGAAAATGCTGGAAACACTCGGCATGTCTGCCAGCACCCATGGAGAGAGAAATCAAGTTCATGTTTCCACAAAGTTGTTGGCTTAAAGCTTAACCCAGCTTTCCTCTGGATCCTTCCAGACCCCTGAGCATTTCCCAACATTTTCTGATTCTATTCCTTCAGGAAAAGGACCACATTGCTGAGTCACCACTTAGATCTGTTACCACAATACGCTGGTCTGCTGTTAGTGCAACGTCTGCGGAATCTCCCTTCGGTTTCAGAAGATTTTCAATTGTAAATCAGTTAGTCCAGTTAAGACAGCTTCCAGGCTATGCTGACTTTTCCCAGTCCTCTGCACATTTATTGGAAAAAAACAAAATGCTGGGGTAATTAAAAAAAAAAATCAACAGGGCTGCCAGCATCTGTTCGAGAAGGAAATGGGGTAAATGTTTCACACCTCTGATTGTGATGAAACAATGTGTTTTTAAGCAACAGAGATAACAGTGTGGAGCTGCAGGAACGCAGCAGGCCAAGCAGCATCAGAGAAGCAGGAAAGCTGATGTTTTGGGTTGGGACCCTTCTTCAGAAAATTTTCAGTTGGAACGTCAACTTTCCTGCTCCTCTGATGCTGCCTGGCCTGTAGTGTTCCTCCTGCTCCACACTGTGTTATCTCTGACTCCAGCATCGGCAGTTGTCACTATCTCTGGGTTTTTAAGCAAGGCATGAGTGAGATGAAGGCAGAGGGAAGGTCTGTGATAGGACTGATTGAAGGAATGACAGTCAAGTTGACGAATGAGAATGGGGCTAAGGAGGAAACCAACATATGTTGACAAATGATGTGTAAAAGAAGAAAACACCAGCAAAACTAAAGGAAATAAAATGGTGGACAGATCTACTGTCTGAAATTGTTGAGTTCCATATTTGAGCCAGAAGGTGGTAGAGTGCCTTAAATTTAGTTAAATTCCACAAGCGTTGGATCTTAGGGGAAAATGACAGTTCCACATCAAATAAAGGCATTTGGTCCTGAGGTAAAAATCCCTCACAGAAGTTTTTGCGAACCTTTTAAACTTGCATTTTGTTTTCACAAAGAAGTCTGTTACTTTATCACATATATTAGATGCCTTTTCCCCCCTATTCATTTGTAGATATAACTACCCCAAAAATATTTTACAAATGTGCAGCCAACAGTCAACCAAGTCCCATTCTGTCCCTGAATTAATCCTTTTAAGACACTGAAGTGAGTGGAGCACGGCTTTGAAGAAATGCCTCCTTGGTTGGCCCCCAGGACAATATTGGCTGTCGTTTCAGATTTAAGTTGACATGAGTGGATTGTTGCATTTCCCAAGACCTGTTAGACAAGGCACCTTAAGTGCTATCCTGCGGCTGTTTGTTTCTTTTTCCCCCTATACTTTTCAGAGAGATCTGTGATGATGATGATGACCCCTTACTACAGTACTCTAAATCAAGCATCAGGGCGATTTATTGCATGGTAGTAATTCTGGATGACCTGCATGTGGGATAATTCGATGGTGGTATCCTCCTGTAATACACTTTAATGCAGTAGTCTGCCGACGGCCATCTCTCTGTTGACCCAGGTGTTTCCAAACAGTGAGAGGTTTGGTGGGGGAAGAGAGTTCATACATAGTACACCAGAATGTTAGGTTCCTGTGCGTATATCAATTCAGGCTGCGAGGTACTGCACTCAAGGGCTACCTCTTGACCTGGAAGTACGTTACACAAAACATATGTTTAATGGTTATCCTGGACTTGAAACATTTTGCTCAGTTATTCAAAAACCTAATGTATGCAAATCATATATTGGCATTTTTGTTTGTCACTGCTGGTCTGTGGCTAAGTGATTTGCGGTGTTCATTTTTACTATTGCGTGGCAAAGCAACAACGATATCGCCATGTGGAACCATGTATAATTTCTTCCTGCGTCTTTCGAGGACTCCCAGTTTGGTTTCTTCTGCTGGGAATTTATGTATCGTGCAGTGCTAATTGTGAAGTGTAGTTTGTTAATTTGTCCAGACGTTTGTTTTTTTTTATGCACAGCAGGCCTCATACAAGCAGCTGTTGTTTGTGAGCGTGTTTCGGGAGCCATTGTGAGTACGCTGCCCAAATGTTAATAGAGGAGGGAGGGTGGCCTCATCAACCACACTTCATCCTATCCTTGGCCAATGTGCTAAGCATCCAGTTTCACGATCTGCGTCACATGACGGAGTAGGAACCAGGTCACAATTTCCAGAGTAGCTAAGGCCAAGGTGACAAGAAATTGACCCAGTCATGAGACTCCTTAATCAGTTTATTCAAATAGTCTTTTGCCCAGCTTGCTTGAGGAAAACTTTTAGTAATTGAACTGGGGCGTACAATTGATGTATTAATGACTTTGTGACAACTGTGCATCTATGTACTATAGAAATTCAACAATGACTACAATAACTACCAACATTTAAAAGACATCAGCATGGGTACTTGAATAGGAAGACTTTAGAGGGATATGGGCCAAATGCTGGCAAATGGGACAAGATCAGTTTGAGATAACTGGTCAGCTCAGACAAGTTGGACTGAAAGGTCTGTTTTCGTGCTGTACAAGTCTGTGACTCTATGCCATCTGGGTAATTTGTGATGAGTTAATCTCCTGACAATCAATAATCAAGAAATTCACCAAAGATCCTTAGACAGCACCTTCCAGGATAATGGTAGCAGATACATGGAAACAACACCACACCCGCAAGTTCTCCTCCAAGCCATTCACTGTCCTGGCTTGGAAATATATCGCTGTTTCTTCAGTGTCACTGGGTGAAAATCCTGGAATTCCCTCCCTGATTGCATTTAGGGGGCTACCTACAGCATATGGACTGCAGGGTTCACCACCACCTTCTCAAGGGCAACTAGGGATGGGCAATAAATGCTGGCCCAGCCAACAACGCCCACATTCCACAAAAATAACCCTACTGCTATTTTGGATGTAGATATTGATTCTTCCTTAGTCATATTCTATGAATATTATTTTAATGTACATTATTCTTAAAGAATGAAGCTTGAAACAGCATAGCAGCTTCAGAAAACTAAGTGTGATTCATCTGTATGAATCACTCTGGCTCCCTTGTTCTACATTTACATAGACTCAAGCCCGCATACAGGTAACTAAACAAGGGTAATATCTCCTGGCGTTCCCCTGTCATTTGTAATCCTTCTCTACCTTGTCAGAAGTGCGTTTTTATTCTGACAGTTTATTGCAAAAGCAAAACATGTAAAGTAGGTGTTGGGATCCTTGGATACGTTAATGAGGGAGCTGAATACTTGTTTAAGCAACTCCTGAAAACTGCCTGATGAAATATGGTGCCGGATATGTTTCAGGTGCTTTTGGAATTAAAGGTAAGGTCACTATAATCTTAGCAGACCATAAGCCTGCTCTCCCATTTAAGAGAGAGACATGACTGGGTGGTGGTTCACAGTGGGTCACCACACCTGGGGCAAAGGCTACGGTTCAGGAGAGTCCTTCAATGGTAACCTCAGCCGATTAAAGGAATTGAACCTGCGCTGTTGGCATCACTCTGCATCACAAACCAGCCATTCGCCAATGGATTCCCAGGAAATTGGGGCATTGAAGCAGTGGCCACCAGGCAGTAACTTGTTCTGCCTTTGCCAACATAGTACACACATGTACATAATAGCAGCATATGTGAGTGAGTTACAATAAGATATCTGGGTGGCATGGTGGCTTAGTGGTTAGGACTGCTGCCTCACAGTGCCAGGGACCCGGGCTTAATTCCATTTGGCGCATGTCCGTTTGGAATTTGCACGTTCTCCCTGTGTCTGCATGGGTTTCCTCTCTCAGTCCAAAGATGTGCAGGTTAGGGTGGATTGGCCGTGCTAAATTACCTGTAGTGTCCAGGGATGTGCAGGCTAGGTGGTTTAGCCATGGGAAATGTGGGGTAATGGGATAGGGTTGGGTCTGGGTGAGATGCTCTCCGGAGGGTTGGTGTGGACTCCATGAACCGAATAGGATTCTAGGATATGATGATTCTATGTGCATACATGCATACGATGTACACTATCTGCTGTTGCGGCCCTGCCTGACTGTACCCCCATTTACCTTTCAGTTACTTATCATTGATAGCAGAATTATAAATCAGCAATTAATGAGCTGTTCTCTCACTGGGTCTTCTCTATATCTTGCCCCCCACCCTTCACCCATCCACTTGCATCTTTGGGATACTGCATACAGATTTAAATTGATAACAACACCGTGCTCCAGTTACAATACGTTTGCAAAAGGAATGTTAAAAGTACATTGCAGTTTGCTCCTTTTTAGATGTTGCTGTTTAGATAACTTGAGTTATACAACTGTATTTTATCTTGGGGGTAGGGACGGAAGTCTCTTTAATCCCCATTCTTATACGTTAACACGTTCTTATACGTGTTTCCCTACTGAGCACCTAACTGTAGAAGTAACTAAGTTAAATGTTGATGGGTTTAGAGGAAAGACAGATTGAAATCAAGTTTCTGGGAATTTTTACAGATGATATCAAGACTCATCCTGTGGATTGAATTTTATTTCGATTCAATACTGTATGTGATCGCCATCTACAGTTGAAAATCACTCATTACATGCACTGAGCTCGCATTATTCTCTGTTATGAATAATAATACTGTTCATGAATTTCTGAATCTGTAATTTTAAGTAAATTGGACATCTTGTTTTGACATAATATTCATCAAATGGAAATTCATCTTCATGCTCTTTACGAAGCACCATTTTAGGTGTGCAATTACGATATAGGTATATATAGACACTGTTATTCTGCTGAATCTGTTAACACGACCCATTTAAAAAGTAAAAGTGAAGGACACCCCTGAGGAAGCCTGAAGCTTAGAATGTCTAACGCCAGATGTTTAAATAGCTTTAACAGCTTAGGGTGATGCTTTGCAGTTTGCAGTCCTGACCTCTTAGCTGAGGTTCCCCCTCAATAAGGAGCAAATTACTGCAGATGCTGGAATGTGTGCTGAAAGCGACATGTGCTGGAGGTTACAGCAGGTCGGGCAGCATCCGTGGAGAGACAGCAAGCTAACGTTTCAAGTCTAGACGACTCTTCAGAGCTGAAGTTTGGAGTGGGCAGCATTCTCACATTCTGATCACTTAATCTGAATTATCAAATTCTTCTCTCTCCCCACTCTACACCCCACCCCCCATCGCATAAATGCTGCTCCCTCCACACTTCACTTAAGAGTCATCTAGACTCAAAATGTTAGTGTGCTCTCTCTCCATGGAAGCTGTCTGACCTGTTGTGATCCCCAGCATTTGCTGTTTCTCCCTCAATAAGATCTGCAGTTATATCACGGATGTATTTTCATGTCACACCTTCATTGACACGTTTCTCTATCTCCCCTTCACCACCAATATCAACCTTTTTGTCTTTGGCTCTGAGTACCTTTTTATGATCTGTTCCACTCACGTCCCCTCCTCAATCTACAACATACAGTTGTCCAACCCCTTTCAGTTCTGAAGAAGAGAATTTGATGTTAGCTCTGTTTCTGTCTCCACAGATGGTGCCAGACTTGTTGATTTTCTCCAACACTTTAGTTTTTGTTTGAGACACAAATGTTTGTGTTTGCCATAAGTGGCATTCTCCTTTAAGAAACCCTGTCCACAAGTGATCGCTAATAAATGTACAGCATATTTTCTAAGCCTGTTAATGCGTGGGCTGGATGTCAATTTATTGAATGAATCTTGGATTGATGTGCATGATATAAATTCCTACTCTAAACATTATTTATACTTTGGGTAAATATTCAATGATGTTTCCGTGAACTGTCAGACTATAATAAACATTTGTAGATTTAAACAGCATGATGAAGTTGATGTGGAGGCCAACAGGGGTAAAATTAATTTTTCTGAGTTGTTCTAAAGGCATCCAGTGCATTTAACTGCAGGGACCCTAATTCTGCTTTGGACTACATTTATTTATTCAAGGGATCTGGGCAGCACTGACAAAGCCATCCCCATTTACGTTATTGCAGAGGGCAGTTGAGAGCCAGCCATGTTGCAGTGG
>NC_063333.1:134526480-134686731 GCF_021869965.1 Rhincodon typus
CAGCTCTGCCCCTTGTTGTCGTAGATTAGGTGGATTGGCCATGGGAAATGCAGGTAACAGAGAGAGAATAGTGGGGTGGGATGTTCCTTCTATGGTTGGTGTGAACTTAATGGTCCGAATGGCCTGCTTCCACACTGTAGGGATTCAGTGATTCTATGAGTATATTCAATTATTCAGTGGCCTGGTTTCCACTGCTACCTCTGAAAGGGGATTATGAAGAACAATGTTATTTTCTTAGAATCCTTAGAATTTTATGAGAAGAAATTCCTCCTCCTTTCCTTATTAAATGGGAACCGTTTTATCTTTAAAATGTGCCCTGAGTTCCAGATTCTCCAGAACAGGAAGCATTTTTTCACATCTTCCCTTTCAAAATGCACCACCCCCCTTTCAATCATACAATCTAACAAGATCATATATCCTTCTTCTAATCTTACATGAAAATAGACCCAACTTGCTCAATCCTTTCTCAAGAACAACTTTCACCCCAGGGATCAATCCTTTTTGAGCTTTCTCTGAACTGCTTCCAGTTCCAGTCTAAGCTTTGTCACATAAGGAGACCAGAACTGTGCACAATACTACAGGTGAGGCCTCACTGATGCCCTCTGCAATTATACCAAAACTTTTTTATACCTCCCTTGGTGTTGGTGGGTTGGGGCGTTGGGTATGGGCGGTAAGAAAGGCCAATATTTCATTTGGACAGTGTCGAGAAATGAGCAGTCAGTGTTGCTGGGTACCTTCCATGAATCCAGACTGAATTCTGGGGAGGAGGTTTGAGCAAAGTAAAATGCAATTCTTTCCAAATTTCTTCCCAGCTCACTTAGACTGCCATTTCCCTTTTCATCCTTCCCACAGCTTACTTACCTATGCACCTTTGTACTGTTGCCAAATCTGATCGCACAATCATCCCTTTTATCGCGATCATTTAATATGGATTGTAAATAATTGAGACTCAACTGCTGATCCATGTGGCACTCCACTAGTTATCATTTGCCAAACATAATCAACCCATTTATCCAGACACTTTTTCCTTTAGTCAGCTAAAACTTTCCCCCCTCCCCCACCCCCACCACCCAACACCACAAGCTCTTATGCAGTAGTCTTTTATATTGTATCCTATCAATTGCCTTGCTTTTGTTTCTGTAAGCTAATGTTGATACGTGATGGCATTTTGCGTGAATGTAGACTGAGCTCTACACACAGTATCTGTGCAAGGAGGGAAATTGAAGTTCTTACACCCGTGTTGAAGTTGGAGCAACATTTCTCTTGATCTCTGTTTGCTGTGTAGTTCCGCCTGGTGGTGAAGACAGCCCTGAAGCTGCTGCTGGTGTTTGTGGAATATACTGAAACAAATGCACCGCTGCTTATCCAAGCTGTCACTAAAGTGGATCACAAGAGGGGTGAGTGCCATTGTTTTATTTATACTCTATTCCCCCCTCTGCTCAGTTATTTGACATTAAGAATGTACTAATTATTTGCAACAATGTTCTATTCTTTATCCAGTCCCTTCGCTAGAGTGTCCACTGACATGACTCCACTAGCCAATGAATCAAACAACTTGTGTTTGCTCAGCACATTAGTCTACTTAAGCACCACACTGCAGCAGTTCATAGTGTCTATTTAAATGGAATACATTGCCCATTACTAAAATTATAGGTCCTTACGGCATTGCCTTCAGACCTCATTGATGGGGAAGTTACCCAATCATCTCCATTCTGTTCAGAAATAGTGTTGTCACTGCTGACGCTTTCTTTTGTCAAGTACAATTAGGCTCGTATATAATACATTGTCACCCAGGCACAGGATTGTAACAGAGGGGAACAAAGAACTACAGAGGGGATAGTTGACAAATGTATCCGCTGACCCGTTGAAGTTGTCTTTTAATACCTTTTATCTTTCTAAACTAGTTACAAATTCCCATGTTTTAATTGGCAAAGGGCACTGTTTGCTTATCCCGGTGATCTGATTCTCATTCTTACAATATTGAAAGAGGTGGATTAAATTTAGAGACTGGATTCAAGCAGCATTGCCCATGTATTGAAGCCACTATTGCTCCAGACTACTGACAACACCATCTTTTTATAAATGTTATCGAGCCAGACCTTTTTATTCACTCTACAACTAGAGAGACCATGGGAAAACTTACCCAGCACTGACAACTCTTCCCCATGAGTGCTGTGCATTGCCAGATGCTAGGATCTATCCTGTAAGCAGTATGATATTTTTGGTGGGCATCATTGTATTTAAAAAAAGTAAATAATCTGAACAGTTACTCGTGGCTGCTGGATGCAGCAATTGCAAAATTGATTAACCGGTGTTATACTTGTATTAAGATTTTACTATGTTTATCTTTAATAGTTGCCACTCTGGTTGCAAGATATACACATTATATAATGCCAATGCTTGGGATATTATGTTGGTTTAAAGGTGATATGTTGCAAGTTATAGCTGTGATTTCAGTTATAGATCATCTTGCAGTAGAACACTTCGCTTATCGGTCTCTTCAGTTAAGAACCTTTTTTTGTTCAGATTTTTCTCAAAAATCCATGTGGAATCCTCTATGATATGTAGTACTGTGGATTATATACTTATGAAATAACCATTTCACACTCCCCTCCTTTGCCATTTGCTGTTCCAGTCCCTTCACTAATATAGCAAATGGGGAGACATCCTTTTGATATAGCCATACAACTTCTTCAGACCCTCTGACTTCAGGGGAGAGAAAGGAGCTAGTAAAATTTTCCAATGGTCTCATAAGCACATACAGAATGTCAGAGGCAAGATGCAGAACAAAAAAAAATCAACTTTGGAAACTCTTTTTTGTGATTCCTGCAATCACTATGTTAAAGGCTGTTGACTCCAAACAGAAGTGCTTCTTTCTGTATCTGAGAATTTTTGTGTTATCCATCTTGGTCTCACCCCTCCCCGTTTGCCCCTACAACCCTCTGATCTCTGAGTTTCCCGATTCTGCCCTCTTGTCCATCCTTACCCTTTTCACTCCACCTTTGGCAACAGTTACTTCAGCACTGCCATTTTAAAAAAAAAAACTACCTCTTTGACCATGTTTTTCAGTTACTTGACCTGTAAATACTTGGGTGGCTTGGTGCCCCGTTTTGTTCTATGACATTCCTGTGAACCGCTGTGGACATTTTACCACAATAGAGGTGGCAGGTTTTTGTGGTGGCTCCCTGACCAATGTCTGATATCCCGGAGCTTATGGTTCTTAAATTCTCTGGTTTATCCTGGTAGAATTCAGGGCCCAGGGGCCTTAAGTCAGCTTTCTTTACGTGCTGCTATCTAATTAGTGAAGATGTCATAAATCTGAACTTCAGGGATTGCTTGTTTCGGTTGCTTGGGTTATTTGGCAGATGGATCTAAACCTTTGCAACCCGTAATTTACTCCAGGCACCAACACCCAACAGCTGTAGCATTTTTGGGTTACTGGAAGCTTTCAGTGCTCACCCTCTGCCTATCCCATGTCTGTTGCCAACCTGCCAATGGAGAAAGTATGACCTGTGCACAGCATTGTTGTTCCAGTTGGAAGGTGTTTCTTCTTTCATTAACAATGCTTCAGGCACGCAGTGTGCTCTTGTGTATACAGAGACACCAGGGCATTTAAAAAAAGGAGCAGGAGTAGGCCTTTCAGCCCTCCAGCCAGCTCTGCAATTCAACTAGGGGGAGGCAATGGCCTCAGGTTATTATAGCTGGATTGTTAATTCAGAGACCCAGGTAATATTTTGGGGGGCCAGGTGCAAATCCTGCCAAGGCAGATGGTGGAATTTGAATTCAATGATCATGAATACCAGACATCCTCAAGGCTGTCACTTACTTGATTTGTTTCAAGCTGACCACCTTGTTTATTCAATGCACCATTCTAAGTCAAATGTTATAGTATTTACTGGTAAGCAGCTGTGCAACAAGAGCCTACTGCTCCCTACAAATTGATGCACAAGGTCCTTTAGGTTTGTTGCTGTGATCATAAATGACTGCCCACACTTCCTAATAATACAAAATAGCACATGAAGCTCGTAGTATTTGGTTAGGCTCAGTTAGTAGGACATAATCAATTATTTGTTACAGCGCAAAAAGAAGCCATTCAGCCCATCATGCCTATGCCGGTTCTATTCCCTGGTGCCAATCTTGTGCCTTTCCCCATAAGACTGCCAACCCATTCCAGCAGTGCAGTCCATACCCTAACTGCTCACTGTGTGAAAAGTTTTTTGAAGATCACCCATGCGTCCTTTGCACATCACTTCAAACCTACACCCTCTTGTTCTTTTCTTCTCTAACAAGCGGGAACAGCTTCTCCCGATCTACTCCTATCTTGCCTGTTCATGATATTGAAAACCTCTCTGAAATCTCCTCTTAGCCTTCTCATCTCCAGGAAGAACCATCCTAACCTGTTCACTCTGTCCTCATAACTGAAGTTTCCCAGTCCTGGAGCAATTCTTGTAAATCATATCTTCACTTTCTGCAATGCATTCACATCTTTCCTACAATACGGTGCCCTCAACTGTACTCAGTACTACAGCTGAGTATGCATGAGTATCAGCTGAAAACCCCAGAGCTTTGTACATGATGCTTGTTAGACTATAGAGAGACTACCATGTGTACTTTTGAACAGCCCGTTATAGACCATTAAAACCTTGGAATGTGCATTGTAGATTCGCCAGAAAAAAGTAACAATATTTGCCTAATAATGAGTCAAAAACCTGACTGAGTAGCCCCCTTTCCACTTAAGAAGCTAAGAGACAATTTAGTTGGCGTTTAATTATTAAGGATTATTTTAGTGGTGAATGAAAGAGAGATTATTTCTAGTGGCTGCGGAGTTAGAGATAAGGACTCACTAAAATGTTAAGGAGAAAGGTTAGGAGTAATTTTTTTTCTGTGATGATGGAATCCTTTGCCATAGAGGTTAGTTGAGACAAAGAACATTGCATTTTAAGGCAAAATTGGATGATTATTAGAAACTTAGGAAGTTGTAGGGCTATGAGAAACATGTGGGGCATTAGGGCTAGTTTTGTATTGCTATATGAAAGAAGCAAGGAAATGGGTTGAATGGCCTCTTGTGCTTTCACACTCGATTTTGTTCTACTTGAGAATAGCAACCATTCTGCAAATAGTCCCTGATCAAAGAGAGGAAGTGACAGAATGGGTATCCAAGAAACCAGCACAGAATTGTTCTCAGATCTGAAGTAAGGTGTTGAGGTGAGTTTCTGTGACCAGCTGGCCTAAGTATTACAATCTAAACAATCTGCTTTGTTAATGAGAAATAATGATGTTGACAAGGACACGCTTCTTAACTTTCGGTGAAAGTGAATAGGACTTCTTCTTGAAGCACTACATTGTCGTGACGATATTCCCCTGATTATATCAATTCCAAGATTTAGACCTGAATGCACGAGAAAGGATGTCTTCAAGAGCGTTGTCTAACTTGGAAGGAAATCTGAAGGTGATGGCACTCCAATAGGTTTGTTGCTCAGCTTGTGAGGTCTCGGGGCTCAGAGAAGCATGCGAATTTTGTTTATCATAAGAGCTTAAGAAATAGGAACTGAAAGAGTCCACCTGGGCCATCAAGCTATCTCTGTTGTTCAGCAAGGTGGTTGCTGATCTTCTAAGTCAACTCGATACTCTTGTGCTGTCCCCATATGCCAGTGGAATATGAATTTGCATCCAAAGATGCAACTGCATCTCCCATCACCTCAGAAGTGATGACATGGGTCCTGAATAATGCAAACCACAGCACTCGAGCGCCAATAGCGTGCTCACCAGTGCTCAGTTTGGATTCCGCAAAGTTCCAAACCTTCTAATAGCCTTGGTTCCACGTACAGTCAAAACAGCTGAAGTCCAAAGGCAAGATGTGCAAGTCTGCCCTTGACTAGCATTTGACAAACTGCAGCATTGAGAAAACCTAGTAAAATTAAGTCCATGATAATTGGGAAAAACTCCTCATTTAGTTGGACTCCTGCACAAAGGAAGATGGTTGTGCATGTTGGAGGCCAATTATATCAGCCCCAGGTGATCGCTGCTAAAGTTGCATAGGACAGCATCCTCGTCCCACACATCATCATCACGTATGTCAGTGACCTTACTCACTCATGATTGTGCAACATTCAGTTCCATTTCACAACTTGTGTAATGAGACATTCCATGCCACCCCTGCAGTAGGATCTGGACAACATTTGGTGTTGGGCTGATAAGTGACAACTAGCATTCACACTTCCACAATCACCAGGCAATGAGTTTCTCTGACAAGAGTGAATTTAGCTACCACTTGCAGTGGTTAATGAAGACAGTATGCTAACTCATTTGTGAGGGCAATTAGGGATGGGTAACATAGGCCCACCTAAATGAATGGAAAAATGAATGTTTCCACAGATCCACTACCCGATACAAGGGGAATGGGAGGACAAAAGTCGGTCCTAATCTGCATTGTTAGGAAAGATATAAAATCAAGTACATTAATAGCAAGAGACAATGTTAATTATGTTGCTGATCAGATATTTTCAGGTTTCTGTGCTGGTGAAAAATGCTTTGCAGGATGTTTTACCAAGATGAGATAGTGCTTCAAAAGGCTTGATAACTTATGATTCCCATCCATTCACATGGCAAACAGCATATCAGGAACCCCCAAGTCTAACTTCAAGAAAAAAAAACCTTTTGGGAGGCAGTATTTCCCACTGAGCATTTACCTCTAGTTCTGAACTGGAAGAATCTTTTCCACATGTCTGTACATTCCACCCAGTGATCTGTAATTGAATGTTTGAATATATTCTTAATGTAGAGAACCTAAAAATTTGGAACGTCTCCCAGCATCTTTGGTCATAGCGTTCGATGCAGAGAGTCATTTATATCTTCCATAAAAAAAGATTGGGATGAGAATCCTGGATTATGAACGTTTGAAGCCTTCAATACGGGGCTACAACTTGCTCTTTTTAAGACGTCATTTTCTTTCACCTCGAACAGTCATGTGGATTTGAGGTTGCTACAAATTGGCTGAAAGATTGCTGATGACCTAACTATATTCTTTCCGTTGAGCATTAAATGAGTTGGCATTCCACAGATGTGGCTTTCAGCTACAATCATTAGCATTTGCTTTCTGGCCTTTCCAATATTCTCTTTCTCATTTTCCCTTCTGCGCTCTCGCTCCCCCGCAACCTCTCTCTCTCCCTCCTGCTCTCTCCCCCTTCCTCCTCTCCCTCTTGCACTTTCTCTTGATCCCACTCGTTCTCTCTTTCCCTCCAAAAATGCATGCCTGTTTCCTTTGTGTGCGACGCCTGCCAAACCGAAGCTTTTCTAAGATGATGAAATAGGTTTCAATAAATGTGCGGAAGCCAACAGAGCACTTCTACAATTGTGGCTATTTTTGGACGAAATTGGAGAAACTAATGACATTTCTGCAGAATTCTTGACTCTTGTGCAGCAATCCTGCTGACCTCAAAGGCCCAAGAGAGTACATGTTTGTGGCAAACAGACCCCAGTTGTGCAGTACATCTGCAACCATTTGTTAATGACATTGTCTTGTTCCAGTTGACTGGCTGTTCCACACAACTGCAGAAAGTTGCTCTTCAGCAGAGTGTTACCTTCCTGGTGTGGCAACCAAAGGGCTCAGTGGTCGCTGTAAGGGTTCATGCCACCTGGTGCCATATCCACTGACCACGTGTGAATCTGGGAATGAGACTTGGTTCTTCTCAGTGGTGTTAGGTTTGCGCGGATTAAGAATCCACATACAAAAGTGTTTTTAAAAACAATGGCTGTGAATTTCATCAAAACTGAGGATCTTAGACGAACGTAGCTCCGAAGGAAGACATTTGGCCCACTGTTTGTACCAGCTCATAGAAACATCTATTTAAACTCCTCTCTACTTCTTCCTTAATTGCCCTTTTGAAGTATTCATCCATCTCCAGCAGTATATTCAAGAAGCTTAGAACTCACTGAACAAGAAAAATGGTTTTCCTCCCTTTGGGTTCCTTTGACAAAATTATGTCAAAAATCAAAGTTATGACATGATTACCAACCCTCCTGCCCTGGGTAAAAACTGAAAGAACTGCGGGATGCTGTAAATCAGGAACGGAAACAGAAGTTGCTGGAAAAGCTCAGCAGGGCTGGCAGCATCTGTGAAGAAAAAAATCAGTTAACGTTTAGGGTCCAGTGACCCTTCCTTAGCACCCTGGAAATTGTTTCTTCCTATTCACTTAATCAAAATCTTCCAAAGTCTGAATGTCTCTTGTATCTTCCCTTAACTTTCTCTTGTCTCTCCGCACAGAGGGTTAAGGAAATTCTATCAGCTCGTTCTGAGTGAGTGCTGCACTGTCAGATATGTCAACAGCTAGACATGAATATAGAGACACAGAATCTCTCGTGAGAAGCAGGGGTGTTATCCTTGGTGTCCTAGCCAATATGCATTCCTTAGTCAACATTGATCATTATCAAATTGCTGTTTTTAGAAGGTTGCCATGTGCAAATTTGTTGCTACAATTCCTACATTGCAACTGTGACTTAACCTGTAAAAAAGTATTACATTGACTGTGAAGCGCTGTGGTTCACATCCGATGGTTCTAAACAAAGTACATAAATACATGGCGTTTTACTTTCCTGTCTAATTTTCTCTCACTCATTCCCTTTAACCCTCTTGTTTCCCCTCGACACTTGATAAGAAAAATAAAAGTTGGGTTCTGCTGAGGGCTATGTAAAAGACATGCTTTCAAAGCTTTTCATCTTGCGCTCATCACGACAGAACCTCAAAATACCAAGTTCAAGGGGAGCGACAATCTCTATTATGTGAGAAGAGGATACTGATTGTTTGGGAAATGGACACTGGTAGAGGCAGTGCTTGAGTTCCAAGGCCGAAATCCCCAGAAATAATGGCTCTATAATGTTTCTATACCACAGCATTTTGTGATATTCTGTAAAAAGTAGCCCTTGTGATATTAATCACAAGGCAAGTTAAACAACATGTGTTCCCAATGCGGTCAGTTCACTGCTTGATTGTGGTTATTTTATCTTAGCCTGCCATCACACAGAGGATAGATGCTTCTATTGTCAGGCAAGGGAAAACAGGAAACCCAACTGCCCTGATCCTGCCTTGTCCTCACTTCTAAACAATTAGTTCCAGAGTGCCCTTGGAATCAGCTGCTCACTTGGTGTTGAAGTTGAGGATGAGAGATCTGGAGGAAATAGGAAAGAAAGTGAAGTAATTGAATGCAAGTGCTTCAAGAGTAAAACCAGACCTGACTGTGGCCTTGTATGAGCACATGAGGGCCAGTAGCTAACAATACACTGAAACGCAAACTGAGGGAAATGGTGAGCAAACTACAAGGCAATGAGAAACCCTTGATTAAATTGTTTCCAAGGCAGTTTCCTATAGTAACGAACTAGGAAAAAGAAGTTGAAATAAAAAGAATGATTGTACTTCTCCTAGTAAAGAATATAGATAAACCCTACTCTTTCAGGACTATTTCCAATTATAAAGTACGTAAATTCCACATCTTTTTATTATTGTATTTTTGATTGTGGACCAAAATTATTAAAGAAATGTTTTCAAAAACCAAGGTTTGTACAAGAGATGTTGCACTTTTTTACAATGAGTGTTGGTAACTTGCTTTTAAGCGTCTGCTTGAACAAATGCATGAAAACAGTGAGGGATGTTTAGTCACAGACAAGGTGGAGCTAAAGGGTCGGTATGAATGGAAATTAGGCCAGCAACAAGCAGCTGATTGGCCTATGGAATGGTGATCAACTGTCTGACAAAGACCTTCTGCCCGCCAACAACCATGTGGTTGGCTCCAGTAGCTGAACAGCTTGTGGGTGTGAACGATTGGTTAGAAGCTATCAGACTTCCAAAAAGGAAGGAAGGAAGGTGTCCTTTTTCACTGCAATTAAACAAAGACCACCTCCCGAGTGAAGAAAGCCAATTTATTTCCACCCCCTCTCCCCCAAAATTGGTTGCTGTACATTGTAGCTCTTAACCAATAGGTCAGAGACTTTACAAATGTGAATCAGTCACTGAATCTCCTACAAAACAAATGAAAATACCTGGAGGAAGAAAACTGAGGCACAAGTTTTGACCAGGAAAAGGGTCACCTTAGTAAATCCTCTCAACGTGGAACATTGAACTGCCTTCCAGCCTTTCCTTCTACCCATGACACCCATTTTTCTTTGGGTCGGCCTGTATCTGTAGGGTGGTGTTTATAATGCAGTTACAGTTTTAGTGAGAGTGCTGTATGTCAGTGGTTCATATTGTTTACTTGTAGCTAGAATCTATTTATTTGTAATAAATTGTAGTGATGGTTAAGTGCGGAAACTTGGTCTATGCTTTCTGTCAATCTGCGTTCAAAAAGACAGGTAAATTTTGGAGTTTTATGTGCACTCAAAACATTTTTAACTATTGTGATGACCCCAGGATTAGTGGGGCCTGATTTCCACTGCACTACCCCAGTGAAACATGAGACGTATGGTCTGTAACCTTAGACCTACGCACTGGCACTAGGCCACTGAGGCTGAAGATATTGTGTTTCTGCAAGTCTCCAACCGTCCGGTCATGACATGACATTCCATCTTGCTGCCTGGAGCTACCGGGGCTGTCTGGTGGAAGGCCTCCCTCTTACTAAAGGGGATGTTGCGTGGAGCGTGTTGCATGCTGCAGTCCTTTGCAATGGGAGGTTCAGGTTACTTGTGTTTACCACAGGCCATGAGAGGCATAGCCCTTGTTTCACTTTTTAAGGGGGCTGCTGCTCGAGATTTCTTTGCTCATCTGGCCCATGTTCCAGATCTTTGGTCTACCCAGTGTGGAAGGGTTGAATGGATTGGAGGACCTTCTTGTGGACCTGCTCCAGAGCCTGGGCTAAGTAGCCAGTAACAGGCCTGTGTAATGGAGGGGTTCAGTAGATACAACTGTCAGCCTCCTGTCTGTGATTGCATCTGTACGCAGGAGTCCTTGCAGAGACACCAAAGGTGGTCTGTCAACATCTTGTACAACCTCAACATGACATCCCAACATCTATGCTCAATGGCCCTGGCAATGAAGGCAAGCATGCTAAACACCTTCTTAACCACCCTATCTACCTATAAAAGCAAATTCCAAAGAACTATGTATCTGAACTCTTAGATCTTTCTGTTCGCAACTCTACCCAGGGCCCTTCCATTAACTGTACAACTCCTGCCCTGTTTGTTTACCAAAATGCATTACCTCACATTTATCCAAATTAAATTCCATCTGCCACTCGCTTAGTAATCTTAAATTACCTTCTTCGCTGTTGACCATGCCACCAATTTTGAGTGTCATCCGTAAACTTATTAACCATGCCTCCTAAATTCTCATCCAAATCATTTATATAAATGACAAACAAAAGTGGACCCAGCGCTGATACCAGCAGAACACCGCTGGTCACAGGCCTCCAGTCCGAAAAACAACCCTCCACCACCACCACCCTCTGCCTACTACCGTCAAGCCAATTTTATATTCAGTTGGCAAGCTCTCCCTGAATCCCACGTCATCTAACTTTACTAATTAGTCTACCATGCAGAGCCTTGTCAAAGGCTATACTAAAGTCCGTGTAGGCAACGTCTACCGCTCTGCCCTCATCAATCTTTTTGGTTACATTCTCAAAAAAACTTGCTCAAGTTTAAGACCCAATTTCCCACGTACTAAACCATGCTGACTATCCCTAATCAGCCCTTGCCTCTCCAAATGCATGTCAATCCTATCTCTCAGAATCCCCGCTAACAACTTAGCCACCACTGACGTCAGACTCTCTCGGGTCTATATTCCCCAGGCTTTTCTTTACAGCCTTCCTTAAATAAAGACACAATATTACTCACCCTCCAATCCTCCGGCATCTCACCCATGGCTGTAGATGATACAAATATCTCAACAGGGGCCCCCTAGTTTTTGCCCAACTTTCCACAAATGTTCTGGACAGATCTGCTCACCCTGCCATAGGTAGGATATTATTAAATTGGAGAGGGTTCAGGAAGATTTACCAGGATGTTGCCGGGAATAGAGTGTTAAAGGTATAGGATAGGCTGGAACTTTTTTCACTAGAGTGGAGGAGGTTGTGGGGTGACCTTATGGAGGTTTATTAAAATCCATGAGGGGCATAGGTAAGGTGAATAGGAAAGGTCTTTCACTCGGGTGGGGCAGTTCAAAACTAGGGGACACATTTTTATGGTGAGAGGAGAAACATTTAAAAGGGACCTAAGGGGCAATGTTTTCATGCAGAGGGTGGTTCATATGTGGAATGAACTGCCAGAGGAAATGGTTGATGCAGGTACAGTTACAACAATTAAAAGGAATTTGGAGAGGTGCAAGAATAGGAACATTTTAGAGGGATAAGGGCCAAACACAGTCAAAAGGGCCTAGTTCAATTTGGGAAACTTGATTGGCATGGACTAATTTGTTAGAAGGGTCTGTTTCTGTGCTGTACGACTCCAAGACTCTGACCGTATATGTTCTGTCAAACAATGGCATTTTAAATCTAATTTTGCTTTGAGCATTTGATTTTTGTTATTAGTTTCACGTATAAGTGTAATTGTCTGTTAATTTGGCTTAATATAAGTTTGCCTGTCAATCAAGAGTATAAAGGCTGCAGGGTCACTGTCATCGGTAGTTGAGAGGCAGATGTTTGTAATACAGACCTCCTGTAAATAAGCTATCAAGAAAAGTCTTTGCATCTGGTTTGTACAAATTCATGGAGCAGGGTCTCCAGCTTAGGTGGCATTCTGGAAGCAGATATAGGGTTAACATGTTGTTTGTAATCTTTCTGTTCAGGTGCACGAGCATGGTCAAACATTATGGAAATACTGGACGAAAAAGATGGGATTGACACAGAGCTTCTCGTTTATGCAATGACTTTAATAAATAAGGTTTGTGCAGTATTTATTTGAATTTTGTGAGCCGGTTGTCCAGTGATGTCATGAATGGTCTGCTACCAAGTGACAAGCTGACAGTCGATGATAATTTCTAACGAGATGCATTCCTGTACTTCTTCGCTGTCTGCTTAATTGTGCTGAGTTTCGAAGGAGCCCTGCATTTGGGTTAATGGAGGTCCTGTTGTAATTACGTTTGACAGAATTTGGAAATTCTCATTCTTGGTTTTCATCATCATCTTGGCAGTTTATTCTAAAACCCTTAGAACCTCAACGATTTACGTCTGTGCACCTCAGCCGGGTGAATGTGCACCAATTCTGAAAGGGTAATCGGAGCAATTAGTGATTTGATCCTATTTTCAATAAAATTGAAAGATATTTTCTTCTATCTAGCAATAAAGGTGATTGGGTTATAACATTAGGAAACCCACTTAATGCTCCTCTCCATTCTCTCTTAATTTTTTAACTGAATGTTGATAAAGTTACAGCTATTATCCAAAAATATAATTTTAAAATTCAAAGGTATTCCCTTTTAAACAGGATCAGAGATGATTGACCTTGGCACCACCCAGTAGTGTGATGTAAATGGGTGCCTAAGATGCCCCTCAATTCTTTTCGAATCTTGGGCTTGTTGAGGTGGATGGAGGAGAATTGGAAGGTACTGAGTGAGAGGCAGAGATAATGACAGTGGTTAAAGAAATTTACTACGAACATTACCTAGAGTGGAGATGATTCTCTAAGAGCTTCGAAAGAGACTTGGGAATAGCTTGTTTGCCTATGGGCAGCTAGAATGTGATGTACTGTTCAGTGAGAGTGAATTGGACAATAAATGCTGTAACACCCATATCCCAATGGTTGAATGAAAAATTAAAAATGAACAAAACTCCCGAAATAGTAATAGGAATGAAGGAACTGAGAGTCTGTAATAGTTTGGTAGTAGAGAACTTCGTGTAATGTGGAAAATGACTTTTATCAATGCTTTTGTCTTGCATTCATCACCAATGCAAAGGGGATTTTGACCTGTATAGACAGTGTGTGCTATTTGATTGGCAAGAGGCCTCTAACTCATAGAGGCTTTGCCATGGAGATTGTTCCAGTTACATGATGACTGACAGTTAACTGTCATTTTTGTTTAAATTTAAACCAGACAAGTTGACTAAGTAGTCAAGGCATTACTCTGAGGAATCAGACCGAATGCCTATTTAGTGAAGTTTAAAGAGTCTCGATGTGTATATGTTTACTTTCTGTCTGTTTGCCAGCTAATCAGTTATTTCCCATATAAGCTGATCTCCTTTCCATTGGTATTGTTGCAAAATATCCTGATGAGTGCAATTTAAAAAAGCTTTGACAAATTTGTCTTTTTTCAGCAAGGTTGAAATTGAGAAGCTCATAACTTGTAACATCTTCTCCACGTCAATGAAGGACAAAACTATGTAATATCATACCACTTGCAAATAAAATTGTCATGGGTGAGGTTAATATATTAAAGTATTAAGCAGCTTAAGCAATTGAATCATTTCTGTTGGATTTTGCAGTTTGCTGATATCAAGCCTGGCAGCTGGTACATTTGTGCTTTAAACTTTAATTATCCATTGGCTTGAATATTAAATATTATCTGTGGCTACTTGATTATATTCCAAAGGGTATTTCTATAATGCTTCTAGTAAGTGCAACTGGCATAACCTCATAAATACCCTGTACCATTATGCTGTTCTTGTTCTGTGCATATTGCAGTGCTGATTTTATCATTTTATTATTCTATGATATAGATGATACTTGCCTGTCTACTAAAATTATAAGAATCATTCAGGAATAAACCTGACTTTTCCCTGCGTCCAACCAACTACTTAAATTAAATTGGTTAAATATATGTTGTAGCTTTGGAGTTTGTTTTCAGATTTACGCACCTTTCCCTGCAGGTTTAAAAGTAAGTTTTGTAGAAGTTTATTGAAGCTAAAGCTATGTGGTTGGGAGCATGTATGTGAACGCAGCCCATTTGACCCTACTCCACTATTCAATCTGATCTTTGGCTTTTTCTTCCTATATTCCTTGATTCTCTGAGACGACAACTGTATCTAACCCTCAGATACATTCGGGTGCATTTGCATCCCTTAAGCAGAAAATTTCAAAGAGTTATGACCTTTTGAGTAAAGGCATTTCTCCTCACGTCAGACCAGCCACTTAGTGTGCATCCTTGTCCTAGATTCTTCAATGGGAACCAACATTTCAGTATTTGCTTTGTTAAGCTCATTGGTAATCTTGGATCGTCAATGAGATCACATGTCATTCTTGTAGAGGAAACGTTGTTCGAATTTACTCAGCCTCTCACCTTAAAACAACGCTTTCATCCTAGGAACCAATCTGGTGAGTTTTTGCAGTGCTACCTTTAATGCAAGCATATCTTTCCTTAAACACCGGAGATCTAAAGTACACACCGTATTTCAGCGGCCCGCCAAACCCCTATACAAATATAGCAAATACCTTCACTTTTGCCTTGCAATAAAAGCCAGGATACTATTTGGCCATTCTATTTGTTTATGGTGTCTGAGCTAACTTTTTGCGTCAACCCGGATTCCACCGGACATTTACAAGTTTCACATCTTCGGGAAAGTATTATGCTTTTCCACTCTTATGCTCAAAGTGGATAACCTTGCAGGTCTCCACATTGATACTGTATATGCCATTTCATTGTCCACTCACTCAATTTGCCTGTATCTCTCTGCAGCCTCTTTGTGTCCTCCTCACAGCTTACATTCTTCCCACCTTTGTATCATTTGCGAACTAATACACCGTGCTCTGTCTTATTGAAACTCAGGCGCAGCAATAGGCCATTCGTCCCTTGAGCCTACTCTGCCATTCTAGATCTCAATCCATAATCTGTCTCAATCCTCTTTTTTCCCTGCTATTCCCTACTACTAGGTATCATTAGTATGATATTGATAATAGTTTATTGAACTTTGTCTTGTACATATGGAATGACTGCAGCCCTCTCGACAGAGAATTCCAAAATGTTTATTATTGCTAATTATAAATCGGTAACCTTCGATAGCCACAATAATCTTCAATAACTTGAAAGTGCCTCATTCATCCCTACTATCCATTTCCGGTCTATTGACCAATCCTCCATCCATGCTAATATACCCCTCCCAGCTCCATGATCCCTTGTCTTCTGTCGGAACCTTTGTATGCCATGTTATTCAATGCCTTTTTGGAAGTCCTGGTATGATGTATCTACTGGAAAGGCTTTCGTTGTGCAGTGGTAGTGTCTCTACCTCTGGGCCTGAAGGGCTGAGTTCAAGTTTCACCTGCTCCAGATTGAGGTGATACCACATCTGAACAGGTTGATTAAAATATTTACTACATTTCCTTTATTAATCAAACCTTTAAAATCTAGTAAATTTATCCAACATGATTTCCCTTTTGTAAAAATATGTTGACTTGTTCTAATCACGTGATGCTTTCCTAACTGCATTGGATAAGACTGCCTTCATAATAGAATCCTGCACTTTGCAGATGGCTGATGTCAGGCTAACTGGTCACTAGTTCAGTTTTTTTTTCTCTCTCTGTTCTTCTTTGAATAACAATGATATTTGGTAATTTCTGATCCTGCTAGAATTGTTACAAAATTGAGGCAATTTTGGAAAATCATAACCAGCTCATCCCAATCACATGTTAGGGGTTTGTCAAAGTTTTTAGCTTTTTGAGTACCTCCAGTGGCTTTTTGACTCTTTGCTGATACTAATTACCTTCATTTTCACATTGTATGTAGCCCCTAGTTGATAAGTAATTTCCAGAATATGACTTCTCTTCTACTCTGAATACAGATACATAATATTGTTCAACTTCCCTGCCATTTCTTTCTCCTCCATGATAACTTCTTTAGTCTCTGCTTCTAAAACAATATTTGTTTGAGCTACTCTCTCACGTTTTGTCAGAGCTTGAATTTTTTATACATGTATTCCTGGCTAGTTTATTCTTCTACTGTTTCCCTTTTTGCTGACTTTTGGTGAACTTTACCACTTTCTCAAACATTCCCAATCTCGAGACTTAGTATTCTTTGCAACATTGTCTCTTTTTATAAACTAATGCTGTCCTTTCACTTTGTGTGCTACAAGTGAATTTGAGTTTTGTTTGAGCTATTGAAGGTTTTGAATTGTCTCTTGAAATGTTCGCATTGTTTATTTACCACGTTACCTTTCAGCTTATTTATCCAGTGCTAACCTTTAGTGAAATTGAGATTCCTGTTTATTACTGGAGTATGTATTTAAATTTGGAAATAGTTTGAAATCAAGTATTATGATCACTACTTCCTAGTGAATCTTTTATCTGATATTATGAATCAACCCTGTCTTATTACACAATACTAGATGTAAAACAGCTTTATTCCTTGTTAGTTCCATAACACAATCCTAAGGAAGCTCAAAGGGTTGTACAACACTTCATCTTCCCAACCTTCTTGGCTGATTTGAATGGTCTAATCTGTATGATGATTGAAGTAATCCACAACTATTATATTACCTACATTAAAAGTTACTTATTTTAGCTTTACTACTGTTTCCAGGACTATAAACATTTTGTAGTTCTTTTTCTGACACTTAGTATATTTAATCTCTGCCTGCACTGATGCTACTTCCTGATTTTTTTTTTGAGCCAAGATCCTTTCTCACTAACATCCTTATGGGCAGGACTACCTTTCCTGCTTTTCCATTTGGCCCATGTTTTTTCAAAATGTTGTGTACCCTGGAAGGTATGTTTCCCAACCTTCATAATCACATCTCTGTTGGTGATTAATCTATACCGTTTCTTTCTATTTGGGCTATGAGTTCATCCTTCTGTGGATGGTCTGTGCAATCAAATGAAGTGACTTTAATTTTACTTTTATACTATATTTTAAACTTTTGACCTTATCCACACCAAAACCTTTTCTGCTGATTCCACTTTATCTTTGGATCATCTAAACCTTCCTGTTAGTTTAAAACCATTTTACCTACTCTGACCATATTGATGCACTCTTGAGTTCTCACTTTCTACCCTTTCCTGTTACGGTCTCAATAAAATATACCTGTAATGCTACGCTGAACTATTATCTTGTCCTTTTTCTTTAACTTGCTACATTTCCCATCATTTAAACCATTCCCCAACTTTTTTGTTTGAAACCTGCTGTATAGCTCCCATTAACAAACCTATACTTCCCTGGTCTCAGTATTGTTCAGGTGAATACTGTCCTAATGGTACAGCTTCCTGTTTTCCCAGTAGATAAGCCAGTGCCTCATGAATGAAAATCCATTTCTCCATTACCAATCTTTGAACTGTGAATTCAACTCTGATCTTATTTACACTACACCCATTTGCTTGTGGCTGAGGTAATAATACAGAAATTATTACTTTTGTCGTTCTGCTTTTTAACTTTAGCCGTTAGTTGCTTATGCTTCCTTAGCAGAGCTTCTTTCTTAATCAGACCCATGTGAAATATGATGACCGGATTCTTCCTCAGCTGTTCCAAGTTCTTGTCCAGCCTGGAAGAGATGTCTTAACCCTGGCACTGGGCAGACAACATAGCTTTTGGAACCTACATTTGTGGCTGCAGGAAGTAATATATGTATATTTTCTCTTAACTATACTGTCCCCTATTAGAACTACTTCCATTTTACAGGCTCCCTGCACGTTGGTGCCATGCAATTTACTCATCTGCTTTGCATTCCCTGCTCCTGTCTGCACAAGCTGTAAGAATATCTATTTTGTTGGGTAAATGTAGCAACTGAGGCTTCTCCATTCCCCCTTTCTGGGTCCCCATGTCTGCTTCACATGCAATCACACCTTGCTGACCTGATCACAAACCAGATCTGAAGTTCTGTCTGAAGCAGTGTGAATGTCTCTTGAAAAAACTTGCCGCTTTCCAGATCAATAACTAAGCCAGGGTTTCTTGACACCACCTGCAAATACAGTGCTATCCACCAGCGCTCTCATGCTACAGCTGCAACACGTCATCTATCTTGTCAGCATAATTTATAAATTTTTTTTTTATATAGAATCCCTACAGTGTGGAAACAGGCCCTTCGGCCTAACAAGTCCACGCCGAACATCAAAGCATCCCACCCAGACCCACCCCACTATAACCCACCTAATCTACACATCCCTGAACGCTACGGGCAATTTAGCATGGCCAATCCACCTAGCATGCACATCTTTGGACTGTGGGAGGAAACCGGAGCACCTGGAGGAAACCCACGCAGACATGGGGAGAATGTGCAAACTCCACACATACAGTCGCCCGAGGGTGGAATTGAACCCAGGTCCCTGGCGCTGTGAGGCAGCAGTGCTAACCACTGAGCCACCGTGCCACCCTAATATCATGAATTATTTATCTCATTAAGTTTCCAGTTTGGAAAGAACACCAAATTATTATCTAATTATCCTCTAATTTTAGAATATTATTTAATCTGAAACTAATCAAGCTAAATAAAAACTGAAAGAACTGTGGATGCTGTAAATCAGGAACAAAAACAGAAGTTGCTGGAAAAGCTCAGCAAGTCTGGCAGCATCTGTGAAGAAAAAGAATCAGAGTTAATGTTTCGGGTTTGGTAATTTTATTCCTAATCGAGCTAAACTTGGATACAATAATTGTTTCCCTAACTCCCCTATTTAAATGGATAAAATATTATCTGCTCAATGAACTAATGCATTTGAATACTTATCAGCTGCTGGATTCTGGAAAAAAAAAACAATTTAAAAGCAGTGTCTCCTTTGCTTCTGCACCAAATTCCAAAGTTAACAATAATTTTTCATTTCACAGAAATCTGTACCCTCAACTCTTTGTTGCCACTCCTATTTGAACAAGGGCAAGGGAGCTTGGTGTGAAGCGAAAGGATGCAACAATTCCCATTCCCTGTGTACTTTGATCATTTTAGCCACTTCAACATTGTTCTCATTCATACATTCCATTTTATAATAAACTGTGGAGAATGGGTGGAGGGATGCAGTGATGAGAAAGGTGCTGGATGGCAGAATGATGGCAAGTAGATAACCTTAAACTGGCAGCATCTCGTAATTTATCCAACTAGACTGTTTTGTCGGCTTTGAAATGAACTTTTACCTTGAAGTGATGTTCTTTCATTAACATTTAATAAAATTATTCATATAACGTTCCTTTTTTGATATTTTAATGGAAGAATAATGAATCCTGATTGAAGGGCTAAGTGACCTGGTTAAACTAATGAACAAAGAAATCTCACACAAATGCAAAAAATGGATGTTGACTGATAATCAAGCTACATTTCCAAGCACTTTATTATAAAGTTTTTGTACGCTGTATCATTCCAGCTCTTGCACAATAGCACAAAAGTAAGGACATTTGATTGTCTAAGTTTGGTCTAACTGATTTGTTTAGGTAGTGCGAAATGCTGACTGCAAAACTCCTTTAGTTTTTATTTAATGGATCCGTTTTTCATCTTCGTGTTTAACAGTTTCTCTCTCTTCATGAAATGAATGTATTCATGTGCTTTGTTGGAATTCCCAGACATTGGCAGGTTTGCCTGATCAAGATTCCTTCTATGATGTAGTGGACTGTCTGGAAGAACAAGGGATGGAAGCTATTTCACAGAGACACTTGAACAAAAAAGGAACTGATTTGGATCTGCTCGAACAATTCAATATTTATGAGGTAATGTTTCACACTCTTGCATTAGTCTGAGCACGATTACATTGTTTTTAGAAAGATGCTGGGGAGGATGAGTTTGAGAATTGTGCAACTGCAGAGTGTGCAGTCTCCAGTAAGCAGCTTGAACAGAGTTAGCCTTTTATCAAAGGATGCAAAATTTCACAAGTGTTCTGTTGAGCTTTGTAGGTTGATAATTTGTGCAATTGAGAAAGGCAATGGTTTTGGATTGGGACAAAAAACTTTAGATTCTGGCCAAGTTCATATCAGATGTATGAAAATATACAAACCGGTACTTCTCTCTTCTTTCCCTCCTCTTCCTCCCCCCTGCCTTCCCCATCCCCCAATCCAATCCCGTCATGTCTTATGCTGCTGCAATAATCCGTCTTGGCAATAACTCACTCAAGTGATTGTTATTCAAGTATGAGTTTAGGAGTGTCAGAAAGCTATTGAGCCTTGATTGAGGACGGCACAGTTAAGCTCATTGTTGGCGTCCACTAGAAAGTTTTACAGAGGAGTCCCTAGATAGCAACCAGCCTCAGGGATCATGACCGATTTTCACACTTCTAAACTATCCCCCAAAGCTCCACCGTTTGCTACGCTTGTGCTAATGTAATTCTCACGCAGATCAGAATAACACGTACGTGCTGTGATGGTACATTTGGGATGCGACAAATGGATGAATGAGATATCACTACTGAAATTTCTCAGTTGGGATTCTTGTTCTTGACTACAGAGATTGGCAATTAAATGCGTAGAGGGATGACTGCCAAATGCACCACGTCATTTCAATCTGAATGAAGCTTGAGAAACAATAACAAGGATTACAGTTGTAGTACAAGGGAACAAAAGTCAGTATTTGACTGAGAAATGATGGGTTAATACTTGACAGGTACACATTGAAAGTAATTGCATTTTTTTTTTCTTCACAGGTATTGACTAACCTGCTTACTTCAAGTCTTTAGATGCGCCAATTAGTAATTTTTTGTTTTATTGATGTTATTATGGGCACTTTTTTGATCTAGAAAGCATCATTCTAATAGAAAGAAATGAGAGTTTTACTCAAAATTCTAAAATAAGTTGAAAATGATAGCTCTAAATCTTGCAGCAGTTAGCTTTAAATAAATCCATAAATATAGCCTACATGACCGATTTCCATTACATATAATACATAATTATGTCATAAATAAGTTAAATATAATAGATTATATTATGATTAAATTATATGTAATACATGGACAGTCCTTTTTATATTCTGCAGAGTTTCTATCTAATCTGTACAGTGAACCTTTCCTTTGTACAATAAACCTATTGGATCTTTTTGTTCCACTTCCTCTTCCCCCTCCCAGAGATCTGTCAGATTGTTTCCAACCTATACACATAGTGTCTTCTTAAGGTCAGGGTATAGTTTCTTGGGATTCAATGTTTCATCACATTCAGGATTATGAATCTCTCAATCAAATCCTTTTCGGTCTCCTCTTCAGTGTGAAAAAGCTTAAACCCTATCATCGTTACTTGTAGCTCAGCTATCTAATGTCTGATATTAGCTCTTCTTCCAATAGCCTGATGGATTTCCTGTTTATGACCTGATTTCCTGTTCAGGCTTAGCCTAACATCCTGGCTGTTTTTTTTTTGTTTACCACATACACATACACAGATGGTTCAGTAATCTATTAACCAATGTTTCAAATTCAATCCTGTTAATTTTGACAGTTTAGCTTCTATTTCATAGGTGTTCCCATCCCACTTGATGTTAATACTGCATAGGTCAGCTCCCAGATTGAAACCTGGCTTTAATATACATTTAACTTTGTTCTCTGCTCACTGTAGAGGTGAGTTACTGAACATAATCACAAGAGTCTGTCAGTGTACTTTTCACACACATAATAAAATGTTTCTTAAACAAGGAAAGATATGAACTATATTACTCTAGACAGAAAAGTTTGAGAGATCTCATTACAGACAGACAAACAATGGAAAAGGGCTCCAACTTGAGCTATTCCTTTTCATCCTACAGCTGTGCTTGAAAATACCAAATCCAAGTGAAAATTTGCCATTATCTTCACGTGAAGGCTTCTTGCTGAGGCTGGCACAACTGCAACCGATTTCCTTCCAGAGATTTTCTATGCATTTGTGAGCTGCTTTTTCTTTGGTTGGCATCTCTACTGAAACCCAACGCAAACTACAGATTAAACTCCCCATTACTTCAATTTCTGACCAAATACACGAGTTGCCTAAACTCAGTTTCTAGTAGTCTTGCAGAATTTCTTACGAGTTCAGCGTGCTTGCATCCACTCTCTGGCATGCACATACAATGATTGCCACCTTCCATCTGTAGTTTTCTATTACTGTGTCGCTGGATCCCTGTTACTAGGCAACTGCTCAGTTTTTCTTTCTCTCCTTTTTTAAAACAGTAAACCATTACTCCCATCTGCTCTTCCCTTAAAGGGTTATGAACCCTTATTAAAAATGCAAAGATATAAACAAGCTTCTAGACTCCTCATTACTGTGCTTAGAAAAATAACTCTTAAAAATGAAACTAAAAACAAATCTGCCATAGTTTCACACACAAAACACAAAATGTAAATTTAAATTTCATGTTTACATTGTCAAATATTGACACTAATGTTAGGAACAATGCTCAATCCAATGTATTTGTCTATCTAGGTACCAAAGCTGTTGCTGTATTTGTAATGCCCCTCTTGGTGTCACAAGAACATTTTGTCCATTTTGCCTTCATGCTTCATAGGAATGCCTCCACTTATTGGGAAGAGAACGACTAGAGGTCATCAATATAAGATAATCACCAAAAACTCCAAAAGAAAATTTAGAAGAAAGTTATTTTTCCAAAGAGTAGTGAAAATTTGGAACTCACTGCCACATGCAGAGGTTAGAGTGAATAATATAGATGCATTTAAGGTGAAAACAGGCAAACCTTTCAGGGTGAAGGAATAGATGGGTTGCAATGGTAGATGTAGATGAGGAAAGATGAAAGGAGGCTTGATTGAGGAATACACACCAGCACAGAATAATTGGGCTGAACAGCCTATTTCAATGCCGGTACCCAGTATAAAATTCACTTCAATCTGTTAGTCATTGTTTCTCCCCTTATTTCTTATCTTGTCACAGATTACTTAGTATCAGCTGGCTCTGGTCAATGACCAAAGATTGCAACTGTACACTTTCTGATGTGATCTTTGAAATGTAATTTGGGTATCAGGTCACTGGATTAGAATTTGGGTTTGTTACATAGCCCAGGTTCTAGACATGGCCTGTGGATATGTTTATAGCCCAGCTGCAGCACTGATGCAGTGGTTTTGGAATTCTTATAAAAGTTTGATTACACATACAAATAGATTCAAGAACAGCTTTCCCCACTGTTATCGGACATTTGAACGGACCTCTCAAATATATTAATTCTGATCTCTCTGTCTGTCCCTCCCCCGACACTCCCTCAAACCCCCTCCTCTTCCCCCCTCCCCCCTTCTGCTCCACCTTCTCTGTGGCTGTAACAGTGTATTTGTACTCTGTTCTGCTACTCTGATGCACTTTGTACATAAGAATAGAAGAAATAGGAGCAGGAGTAGGCCATTTGGCCTATTGAGCTACTCCACCATTCTATAAGTTCGTGGGTGATCTTTTCATGGACTCTGCTCCATTTACCTGCCTGCTCACTGTAATTCTTGATTCCTTTACTGTTCAAAAATCAATCTATCTTTGCTTTAAAAACATTCAACAAGGTAGCCTCAACTGCTTCACTGGGCAAGGCATTCCAGAGATTCACAACCCTTTGGTTGAAGAAGTTCCTCCTCAACTCAGTCCTAAATCTGCTCCCCCTTATTTTGAGACATTCCCAAATAATATTATTAACTTTTATCACATTGTCAAGGTTGACTCGGTTGGAATTTCTTCTCTCTAGCTGGTGAATCTGTGGAATTTTTGCTGCAAAGGGCTGTAGAGGGTTTATTATTAAAGCCTATTCAATGCTGAGATAGACAAAATTTTAATCGGGATGGGAATCAAGGTTAATGGGAAAAAGGTAGGAAAGTGGATTTATTAGACTAGCCATGATCTCACTGAATGGCCTACTCCTGCTCCTGCTTATTTTGGTGTTGTGGTCAATAGCCAAGTAATCAGATCTGGAAGTTGGAACTGACAGTTTTATCTCATGGCTGCCATATTGAAAGAGTTAACCTAGCAATATCTTAACTTCCCCAATCCCACTGTTGTTAATACTTCAGTTAATCACGCAATTATATCAAACCAACACAGCTTCATGATGGCAGCTTCAACATGTGAACTGGTGTAGTTTAGAAACCCATCTCTAGGTAACTAGGGTTGGTGATAAATGCATATCTTGCCAGTGATTTGGGGGGGACGGGGGGGAGAAAAATGAAATGTTTACACAAGGGGGAGCAAATGAAATTGAGAATGAATTTTCACATTTACAAAGTCGTACAAATTGTGTTTTCTGCTCTTAAAGATGAGCTTGAAGCATGAAGATGGTGACGATGACAGCATTACTTTAAGTGGACGCAAGGACCGGCGAAGATCAAGCCTCGGTGTGAATGAGCGACGTGGTTTAGAACGAAGGAGAAGTCGAAGACATTCAGTGCAGAATATCAAGAGCTCCTTGTCTGCCCCTGCAAGTCCATGCAGTGCCCTGCCTGGCCATTTAAGCCCACACTTCCTCATGTCCAATGGCCAGAGGCATGATGATCTCAGCGAAAAGTAAGTGATGCCAAAAATTGAACACCGTGCAGAAACCGTATTAACTGAAGGTCCTTTTATGAGGTGGTTTTATCCTATATCACAAGTTACTGTTGCGTTTAAAATTACTTTTTAATCCTGTTGTAATTTCTTGGATGAGTTATCACACTGCAGACAAATTGTGGGTCAACCAAGGTTCAGCTATAAAGAGCAAAAAAGGCTCAAGAACCTATCATCTATAAATATTGATAATGTAACAGAGGCACAGAAGCGTAATCTGATAATGTCCAAATTGCAGCCAGTTCTGACATGATGATGGAATTATGCACACTCATTGACATGTGCAACAGAAAGCTGCAAGAGACGAATACGCATATTTCACGTGCACGTAAAGTTGAAACTTTTAGCCCAGTGATTGGAAGGTCCTCAATTATAGTGATCCACAAGCTGGTGAGGTGTACAAGTAATTATGCAGTTGTAAGGCATAAATGCCAACTGAATGAGAATGCAGGTTATTTTGGCAAATGGGAATGAATGTTTCATTCAAGAGAAGATATTGGACCCAGAGATTGTTTAAACTATAGAAGTAATAAGTTGAATTGTGTCAGCACTGTGGTTCTTAATGACTGGGGGTATACATTGAGAATTTATTTTTATTCCGATTTACTTAAGAATTCCAGTTTCTATGACAGTGTCAATGAGTCAACTTGAATCAAAACACTGAAGATCAGAGTAAACTAATAAATTATAGCAAAAATACTTCTTTAGGAATGTGCTCTTTGCACTGTGATCTCTTAATAGTTTTGAGACATAGATGACCATTAAGAAGCAGCTGTTAACTTCAGATAAATTTAATGATTCCTGTCATAACCATGTGTCCAATTTCATGCCCACAGTAAGGTCAGAATTGGGCTTGGACCAGTTGCAACTTGTTTTGTGCACAAAGTTTGCGCAAATCAGGCCCATTGTATTTCATAGTGTGTAGTCACTTAAATTTCTGTATTCAAGATTTGAACTGTATGCCATGGCTGTCATAAACAAAAGTAAGTGCTCATCTAGATTCCTCGATGATTGGTTGAATTTGAAGTTGACCTGTCCCAAGTCAAGGTTCTTGTCTGTTGGTGCTAATTAGAACTTGAACCTAAAATCTTTAACTGCGGCAAAATATCCTTATCCACTAAAATGTGGAATCCCAACTGTCGGCTCTCTGCACAGTGCGGGTTTGAGCCAAGACCATCCGAAGTCCTCATGAACGCAATAGTCCAGTTTTAATTTAGCCACATACATTTCTGTTTTTGATGTCAAATTTACTCTGTTCAGCAAAGATGAGGCTCAGCTACACTACATGATCCGCCCTGCCGATGAACCAAACCAGTCTGATGATGTATTTGAGGCAAATCTCTCAGAATGCAATGCGTAAGTATAGGGGGCTGCATTGAATTGCATGACTGCAGCTTGGGCCACTCTTCTGCTCCTTGTGCTTCACTCCTCACTGGGGATGGGGGCGCTCTTGTGAAAAGCTTTCTTTGCTGGACATGTTGGGTCTGTATATTAGTATGAATTTTTTTTTATTTGTAACATCTGTTCTTTTTGTGGGCCTAATTTTCACTCTTTGTACTGCAGACAGAACTTTAAAACTGTTGAGACAACGTTGTTGTTTTGCCCAAGTTTGTTACCTTTGTAAAATTTTCTGACATCTCAATATGGAAGGATGCAGATGCAAATATTATAAGCAGAGGTCATTATCCAAACATGGTAAAAGAAGCACCTTGTGTTACGATGGTCATAACATGTCAATGTACAAGAATGCATCTTTGAGACCTTTTCTACCCCATTTCTTCCTTTCTATAGTCCACCCGTTCCCTCATTGGTCATTCCTAAGTCCAAGTCAGTTTATTTCAGGTTCTGACTGCAACATTTCAAAATACAAATGTCTGCACTCTTCGAAATCACAGCCCCTTCAGCACCTTGCATAAGATTTTCCTTCAGGTTGTCAGCTTGGCCATTCTCATGGGTTGAAGCTCCACTGTGGACTTGAGTAGATTCTTTAATGATGCACAGATCACCTGAAGCAGGCAGGCAGGCTGTTTGGTGGAGCTGAAGAAGTGATGGCGGAGCTGACTTTGATACAGTCAGCCCTTGAAAGATATTGCGATAACCACAGAGTGTGTCATGAATAATTTGGTCACTTGTGCCAGTTATTACTGTTGGATGCCTTCAGGAAGCTGGCTATGGTCCCTCAGATGCAGGTCATTTGGCTCCTGAACACATTGGTGGCATCTATAAGAACTTTTAACAGGAGCTGATGTATGTTTTTTTGGTTCTTCTTATAAAATCAGGCAGACTTCTCCATTACTCAGAATCAATGCTTATTGAAGATCTGTACATCATACTAAGGCTACAGACAAATTCCAATTTTCAAGCAGAGCACTATTGCATAACCACTAAGCTCACAGTTGCATCTCAACATGTCTCAAAGGCTCATCTATGCACTCATTAAACCCAATCTTTACAAAATGGATGAGATTCTGTGCTTGCTAACTGAATATTGAAATCGTGCTGAAAAATAATATTCGTGTGCATTTTAATTGAAGCTAGATTTCTGTGCTGGAGGATTTGTTTTTCCTCTGTCGTTGCTTGTATTAAAAAAAAAACATATAAGCAATGTACCTAAAATGAATTTCCATGTGGCATTTTCTATATCAACGATAGTGAAAATGGTAAGCTTGGTTGACAGGGTGCTGTATTGTCAGAGATGCTGTCTTTTAGATATAATGTTAAACCAGGGTCTACCTGCTCAAATAAATGCAAGAAGCACCCAGCTTTTTGAAGAATAGAAAATCTCATTCTGTCATGATCTACAATCTTTGCTAAACCAATACTTTTAAGTGTAGACAAGATCATAAGGCATAGGAACAGAAGTCGGCCATTCAGCCCATTGGGTCAGCTCTACTATTCAGTGAGATCATGACTGATTTGACAATCCTCAACTCTCCTGCCTTTTCCCTGTAACCCTGGATTCCCTTACAGTTTGAGTATGATTTGTCTCATTTTGAATGGATTATTTGCAATTCCTTTCCTATTTATGTGACATGGCTGTGTGCAAAGTGAATGTCACACACTTTCTCACATGTGGCCTACCCCTGCTGACCCAGTCCCTATTAGCCTCACATTATGTTGAATTGGCTAGTAATTTGAATTATATCCTCAAGCTAACAAGCATACTGAAATGAATGGCCATATATTAAAGCAAATCTATTAATTAGTATTTGGGATGGGATAAGATGGAGAGTGGGATAAGATGCAGCGTAAGAGTAAGTTAATTTGTTCATTGTCTTCTAAATGCCGTAGGCACTGGCTGTGGTTAAAATGGACAATGTGCTCCAGCACTTCCCCAAAATGTATTCAACCATGGAGCTCATGGAATGGCAGGTATTTTGATTTGCTGTTTTTCACTTGTCTGAGCATTTGCCATGAGTGACCCTCCCATGTGATGTGGTTGGAACTCCGAACTTGGTGTAAAGGCAAAGTCTCCTTAGTCCCAGAGGTCCTTGGGGCTGCTGCCTCTCTCAGCCTGGTGGTCACCATTCCTTGGGCAAGGTTGAGAAAGAGGAACTTCCATAGCTCCTGCACTGGCTGAAGTTACTACTGTATAAGCAGAGATGGAATCTGCAGTGGTTGGTGCTGATGCATGTTACCTTGTTGCTGTTTTTAGGCTGCTGCTGAGGGAGCAGAATTCCTTAGATTTGGATCTTGCACTGAAGTTTTGATTACTTGGAAATAAATTGGCAAATCTTCCTTTGTCGGTGCCATCAATTTATGGATAACATGGTTGGCGATATACTGACAGAATAAACTGCTAAGAATGAGGCCTGGGCAGCCCTTGCATCAGAACTGAAATGTTAATCCTTTCCCCACAAAGGGTGAGCAGGTGAAAAGAGCAAAGGGCAATACAGCACAGGAACAGGCCCTTCAGCCCTCCAAGCCTGCGCCAACACATTTTGCCCTTCCATAGTAAAACTATCTTCACTTCTTATTCATGTATTTGTCCAAGTGCTTCTTGAATGCTGCTATTTTATCTACTTCCATCACCACCTCTGGCAACGCGTTCCAGGCACTCACCACCCTTTCTGTGAAAAACCTGCCTCACACATTTCTCTATCAGACTTCCCCCATTGTGCCTTGAACCTCTGTCCCCTAGTATTTGACCCTCTGCCCTGGGAAAACGCCTCATACTTTCCACTCTAACCATGCCATTCACAATCTTCTAAACTTCTATCAGGTCGCCCGTCGACCACCTGCATTCTAGTGAAAACAAACCCAGTTTATCCAACCTTTCTTCATAGCTAAAATCCCCCATACCAGGCAACACTGGTAAACTTTTTCTGTACCCTTTCCAAAGCATCCACATCCTTTTGTACGCAATATTCCAAGTGTGGCGTAACTAAAGTCTGATAAAGCTGCAGCATAACTTGTCTATCCTTGTACTCAATGCCCCTTCCAATGAAGGCAAGCATGCCATAAGCCTTTTTTTAATTACTTTATCTACCTGTGCTGCCACCTTTAGTGACCTGTGGACCTGCAGACCCAGATCCCTCTGCATATCAATACTCGTAAGGGTTCTGCCATTCACTGTTTAATTTGACCTTTCAAAATGCATCACCTCACAAATGTCCAGGTTAAACTCCAGCTGCCATTTCTCTGCCCATGCCTCCAACTGATCCATATCGTGCTGTATTCACTGACAATCCTGCTCACTATCCACAACTCTACCAATCTTTGTATCGTCTGCAAATTTACTAATTAGACCACCTACGTTTTCCTCCAAATCATTTATGCAGAGTATGAACAACAGCGATCCCAGCACTGATCCCTGTGGAAAAACACTAGTCACAACCCTGTATTCTGAAAAACATCCTTCCACCACTACTCTCTGTCTCCTATAACAAAGCCAGTTCTGTAGTATCCATCTTGCCAGCTCACCCCGATACCATGTGACTTCACCTTTTGTATCCAGTCTGCCATTCGTCAAAAACTGTACTGAAGTCCTGCCTTCCCAGCAATTGGTCATGGTTATGGTTAATTGCCTTTGAGCAATTTGTGATGAGATACACTCATAGACAAAGGCAAGACGATGATATGTCTTGCAAGCGGGAAAAGTCGAGCAGAATGAACAAGGCCCAGTTGCTGGTGGTCCTTCTTCTCTCATGGCTACAATTGATAGCTGGGAAGAATGTGTAATTTATATATTTTCCTGACTCCGTATGCCTCAGTGAGGTTTTGATTATGTTCTTAATACCCTTAACCATGTTGAACCAAAGAATGCTCACTGTTGTTGCATGAAGATGAGGGACAAGTGGATATTCTGTTAGGTTGTACTGTTGTCACAAAGATGATTAGAAAATGTGAGGTTGAATTATGACTTGTTTCATTCAACAGAGAAGTTACTGTAATTCGATTAAGCACGAATCCCGTAAATGTGTTTGATTCGAGAAATGTGAGCAGCTAGAATTAAAAGGTCCTATGCGTGAATTAAACTGGTAAAATTACACATGTATTGAGAGCCTAAAACAGAATAAAAAGCCCTTTTTCAATGATTGTTTGCACAGTACGAAAGCACAAATCTTCATAAGGCAGAAGGTTTTAAATCTTACAGCAAGATCAAACAGAATGCTTGGATAAAGCGGTTTCTTTTCAGTGAAATGCTGCTTATCCAAATATTGATGGTCTGAGTCCTTTGATTACTCTAATTGCCGGATATTAGCTATTTGCTTTATATATGCTTCACCGTTATAGTATGTTGCTGCACTAAGGGACCACCTGTCTACAGTGGACCACCAAGGCTGAGTAAAGTCATCTTTGCTTTCATCACAATTTAGTACAAAGGACAGTATAATTATTTACAGAATCAAAAATATTTCCGTGATTTGTTTTATTAGAAATTAATTCAGCATTTTTAACAAAACCACGAAAAGATCCAGGTTAAATTCTATACCCCAAGTTCTCCATTGTGGATATTACTTTAGGGAGTAAATGCACGGTCTGATAAACATAGTTTCCATACTTTTGCTTGCGGATTTAAGCTGTTAAAACACTTGCTGCTGACTGCCAAGTTTGGGTAATTGACATTTTGTTGTATCCCTTTGGTTGTGCAATATTTAGCTTTTACCCATTTATGTCAAGTCCAAGTTCTAAACACCTTTGAGATGCTTCATTTTTGGTCTTAGTTCATGGAAGATGGATTATAGTCGACACTTGCACCCCTGACTGACTACGGCAGGCTCTCTAATCTTTTGCCATGTTTGCTGTGACTCTGGTGGTAGCACACTTGCTTGGCTCTGAGTGAAGTTGAGATTCAGTAATTACCCCTCCTCCTAAGAACTTGCAGACAAAAATCTAGATTGACACACCAGTGCAGTGCAGAGGAAGTGATGCACAGCTGGATCTGCCATCTTCAACTCCACATCCTGCAGTGCTCTGTGCTGTCAAGTGGTACATAACTTTAGTGCAGTTTAATGTCTGTGTTTAAAGTGCACTATAAATACATCAGACTCTAAGATGAACCTCTTCTGCAACCTTGATCGAGCTACTCAAGGTTAATATGTACTTTCTTGCTCCATGGTCATAAATTCACATCAAGAGGGATACAGCGTTCAGTAACCTACATTTATGTCATCTCAATCACTTTAGGTTTGTAAGAATACTTGAAATGACAGTCATCCTCATAAATTTGGTTGCTATAACTGTATATTGAATGCCTAGCTAGTAATTAACACACTGGTATGAGCGGATGACTTGACTTTTCAGTCATGCCTGTCATCAAGTTTGAAGTAATGTTTGTAAATTTAGGCCGCATTTTGCTTTTAAGCACAATGTTTACAGTGTAGCATCACTCCGTGTTTCTCCCTCTCTCGTGTCAACAAAGTGATGGCAGGAACAGATGATTGGGGGCAGGGTTATAGCATCAGCTGGGAACTCTTAACTTGCAGAATGTGTCTATGTTCTTATGATGCTACAAAAAACACAGGATGTGATTCTTTCTCTCTCGCTTCTGCACCAAGTCAAGCAAACCCAAGAATATTTAAACCCTGCTACTTGGGTGAGTTTGGAGAGAGGATTTAGCTGTCCTATGAGTTAAAGCAACAATGGTGAGCTTGCTGGTTGCTGGATGAAATTCAGCAAGGGTAAGATATAATAATTATTGTTTGTTCAAAAAGAGTCTAGCAGTGACTCCTGTGCTTTGTGTGAGAAAGTCAGTGTTTGCAAACCTAATTTAATGAAATAAAACTGATATTTATACATGCTTCACTTTTTTAATAAATTAAAAGCTCTTGTGCCCTTCTTTAAAAGAATCAAATGAGATTTGATACAAATTTGGAAATTCAGTCAGACTTGAGGATATCTGAAAGATAAAAGTATGGATAAAGCACAATGCTCCCCTTTTGTTTAGGTGTGCTAAATTACTACGAGTTTGGATCCTGAAATTACAATATTGGTATGTGATAACTTATTTAATTTCCAATTAACTTTGTGAAATAATTTGATCTGCTAAAATAGTGCAGAGCACATTGTTAAGCAAACATCCATGTCATCCCATAGTGAAAATGCAGTGATTTGTTGCCTAGTAATGAACTAAACAGGGAGCCCTAGCCATTTGGATACAAAATTGTTTTGGAAGTAGAAGACAGAAGGTGGTGGTGGAGGGTTGCTTTTCGGACTGGAGACCTGTGAACAGCGGTGTGTCACAAGGATCGGTGCTGGGTCCACTGTTTCTTGTCTTTTACATAAATGATTTGGATGTGAATATAGGAGGTATGGTAATTTTGCAGGTAACACCAACATTGATGGCGTAGTGGCCAGTGAAGAAGGTTACCTCAGAGTACAATGGGCTCTTGATCAGATGGGCCAATGGGCCAAGGAGTGGCAGATGGAGTTTAATTTAGATAAATATGAGGTCTTGTATTTTGGTAAGGCCAATCAAGGCAGGACTAATACATTTAATGGAAGGCCCTGGGGTAGATTGCCCAACAAAAAGACCTTTGGGTGCAGGTTCATAGTTCCTTGAAAGTGGAGTCACAGGTAGACAGGATAGTGAAGAAGTGTTTGGTACACTTGCCTTTATTGGTCAGTCCGTTGAGTATAGGAGTTCAGATGTCATGTTGCAGCATCTGAACAACATGATGTTCACATCATGTTGAACATGATCTGTTCAACATGTGTACGGCATGTGGGTTAGGCTACTCTTGGTATACTGCATTCAATTCTGGTCTCCCTGCTGTGGGAAAGATGTTGTTAAACTTGAAAGGATTCAGAAAAAGATTTGCAAGGGTGTTGCTGGGCTTGGAGTGTTTGACCTGTAGGACAGTCTGAATAGGCGGGGCTATTTTCCCTGGAGTGTCAGAGGCTGAGGGATGACCTTATTGAGTTTTATAAACTCACCAGGAGCATGGATAGGGTGAGTAGCGAAGGTCTTTTTCCCAGGATAGGGGAATCCAAAACTAGAAGGCATAGGTTTAAGGTGAGAGGGGAAAGATTTAAAAGGGATCTGAGGGGAAACTTTTTTAACACAGGGTGGTGCATGTATGGAATGAACTGCCAGAGGGAATAGTGGAGGCTGGTACAATTACAATATTTAAAAGGCATCTGGATGGGTCCATGATTAAGAAGAGTTAGAGAGATATGGGACTATATCAATTTAGGATATCTGGTCAGCAAGTTGGATTGAAGCATCTGTTTCTGAGCTGTATAACTTTGTAGTGAGGAAAAGTGTGACTCTATATACCTAAAATCAGGTCTGAGGAAAGGTTGCTGGACCCAAAAGGTTAACCCTGCTTTCTCTCCACAGATGTTGCTAGACCTGCTGGGTTTTTCCAACAATTTCTGTCTTTATTTCTGATTTAAGAGGCATCTGGATGGATACGTGAATAGGAAGGGTTTAGAGGGATATGGGCCAAATGCTGGCAAATGGGACTAAATTAATTTAGGATATCTGGTCAGCATGGATGAGTTGGATCAAAGGTCTGTTTCCATGCTGTACATCTGACTCTAAAAGTTATACAATTGATATTTAATTATACAGCATTATTTGTGTGTGGAGGGATGGTCGAGTGGGGATTCATTCATTTGAATTGAGCAACATTAAGGTGTTTTGATTTTTTGCACAGTTAGAATTCATGTACTACATTGTGACGAAATGGAAAGCTATCTGAAGATGGAGGAAATTTTAAGTTCCTTTCAAAAACATGATACGATGCCAAAAAAAATCAGTAAGTTGTATTGATGTGGTTAGGTCAAGTTCAGCTCCCAAAGTTTGATCATGATGTTAAGCCTTTTATTATTTTGGAATTCTGAAGTAATATTGACAAGTTGTGAAGAGAAACAGCAGTCAAAATAAACAGTAAGGAATATTCCCATCGTTTTGCAACAGAATGTTGTAGTTGTGCTCCAATCAGTGGGGAAGAGAAGTTGCAAGTAAACAAAATGACCCTTGAGAAAAACCAAGCCAAGGACAGTAATCAGTGCTTTCCACAGCTACTGGTTGAAATGGGTCAGACTTGTAATTGGGTTTTGAAGTGATTGCCAGTGGACAAGAGAAATTATGACAGAAAATGACATGGCATAAGAGGTTAAAGTTCAGAACCAAATGGCACATGATATCGAAAGAGAAGAGACAGGTGAAGCCAGATTAGATCAACTTGATCACAAAGGGAAATGCAAAAGAAAAATACATAAGCCTGCAGACCCCAGCGTGAGCATGCTTTGCAGTCACCTTAAAAATTGAGGCCATCCAAAACTGTTGTGGCTTTGTGTACGGTAATTCAGAAAAGTAAATAGCCTGAAATAGAATGGAGAATTATTTTTTGGTTGAGCCACTGTCCATTGCTGCAACTTCTCAACTTAGAACTGGGTGGTAATGTGGGACATTTTCAGTAAAATGGCAGAAGCGCTTTTTAGGGACGTTCTGAAAGCATTCCGGAAGATTTAGGGATGTTCTGAAAGCGTTCCTGCTGTCATGCGAGGATCACTGTATTGTGACCGCCCAAAATGGAGAGAAGACTCAAAAGACGTAGGAGCAGAAATAGGGCGTTTAGCTCATTGAATCTGGTTCGCCATTCCATGAGTTCACGTCTGATCTAATAATCCTCAGCTCCATTTTCCTACCTTCCTCCCCATGACCGTTTATTTTCGTACTCATTAAAATTTTGTCTATCCCAACCTTGAATGTACTTAACCCAGCCTCCACAGCCCTGTCAATTAGGAATTCCACAGATTTACTATCCTCATTTGCTATCCAGAGATTTCTCCTCACCTCTGTCTGAAGTGGCCAACCCCGTTGCTCGAGGTTATACCCTGAGGACCTAGACTCTCCCACCATGGAAAGCAAATTCTCCGTATTGACCCTGTGAAGACCCTAAGAATCTTGTGTTTCAATAAGATTGCCTCTCGTTCTTCTAAACTGCAATGAGTACAGGCCCAATCTACTCTACCTCTCCTGAGAAGACAGTCCAGCCAAGCCAATTATCAACCAACTGAGCCATATCTTTGTGTAGAGCTGGATGAACACAGCAGGCCAAGCAGCATCAGAGGAGCAGGAAGGCTGACGTTTCAGGCCGAGACCCTTCAGAAATGGGGGAGGGGAAGGGGGTTCTTAAATAAATAGGGAGAGAGGGGGAGGTGGATAGAAGATGGAGAGAGGAGAAGATAAGTGGACAGGAGACAGACCGGTCAAAGAGGCGGGGATGGAGCCAGTAAAGGTGAGTGTAGGTGGGGAGTTAGGGAGGAGATAGGTCAGTCCAGGGAGGACGGACAGGTCAAGGGGGCGGGCTGAGGTTAGTTGGTAGGAGATGGGGGTGGGGCTTGAGGTGGGAGGAGGAGATAGGAAGGACACGTTAGGGAGGTGGGGTCAAGCTGGGCTGGTTTTGGGATGCGGTAAGGGGAGGGGAGATTTTGAAGCTTGTGAAATCCACATTGATACCATTGGGCTGCAGGGTTCCCAAGCGGAATATGTGTTGCTGTTCCTGCAACCTTCGGGTGGCATCATTGTGGCACTTCAGGAGGCCCAGGATGGACATGTTGTCTGAGGAATGGGAGGGGGAGTTGAAATGGTTCGCGACTGGGAGGTGCAGTTGTTTAGTGCGAACCGAGCATAGGTGTTCTGCAAAGCGGTCTATCTGCAGTTCCTACTATCTCTGAGCCATATCTTTGCTCACTTGCTTAATCTGACTTCTGCAAACTCCTTGTGGCATCATCACCACTTTCCTTCCCAGTTACTTTTGTTATCTGAAAATTTTGGTTGTAGTAGTATATTCACTTTCCTCTTCCAAGTCATTATTATAAATAATTGTGGCCTCAGCACTGATCCCTGTGGCATCTCCACCTGCATGGATTCTGAATCTTCTGATGCAAGATTATTTGCTATCTTTCTTGTTCCACTCAGTAATGAAGCTATTCGATCACCCTTTTCTTCCTGTTTGACCATTGGAAATTGTGTACCACTGAATTTTTAGTTCCCAGCTTTGAACTCCTTGTAACCATGTCTCCATAATGGCTATAAGGTCATACCTATTAATCACTTTATTTTTGTCATTGTTAATTTATTTTGTTCTAAATATTACATTCCTTCAAGTAAAGAGCCATTAATTTTACCTTTTTTACCATTTTCCCCCCCTTTGATGCTATTCGGTACTGTTTTACCACATTTGTACACTCTGTCCCTTCCTGTCCCACTCTGGCTATCCAAGTAGTATGGTCCTGAAGTGTTGTCACATCGTCTTGCTTTGTCAGTCTATTATATATATATATAAATCTCCTCTCCCAACCCTGCCCCCAGAGAAAGAGAGTGCAACTACATCTGAACAACTTGTCTAATCATCTAACTTCATCACCTACTTGGTCTGTAGCAGAGTACATAGATCGTACATTGGACTGATCAGCTATCTTGGAACCCATTGGATTGAACTACAAACAAATTATCCTCAATCAATTGACTAGGATGCTCTTAAAAAGAAGAATGGAGAATTGGAAGGCAACAATGCATTGAACGTGGAGGAGGGCAATTTAATGTTCAATGCCAGTTTAAATGAAACTTCAAATGAAAAATTGGCAGTCTTTAGTGGAATTGTCCACCTCCTAAATTCTGACTGAAATGACAGGGCTAAGAGACAAATTGACTTGTTGTCCTAATCCATCTCGTTATGTTGTCATCTATCACACGAAATGAAGCAGTGACCAAGTGGTCATTAATCACTTGTGCAATACTTTGAAAATGATAATCTTTGCTGTAAAATAAACTTTGATGGCTGTGACACAGTCCTTTTTCTCTCCTGTGTTCATATGTGCTTTACCAACTAGAAGCCTGTGGAGTTTGACTTTTTAAGCAGTGTTTTTACTGCTGTTTGTTACATTTGTCTAAATAGAAGTGTGGGACCTTCTGGGAATACTTTGGTGGGTTACTTAAAACAGCTAAAGGATCTGGGAACAGCAGTTAGCTCAGATAGTTCATCAGTTTTATTCAGTGAAGGAATTGGAGACTGAGATGGAGAAAGACAGTAGCTCAATGACCTTTTGTTTAAAGTTGACAATGTTTGAAATCCCAAATACTTATAGAATAAAGCCACAAGGTTCTGTAGTCTTGAACAAAAATAAAACTGTACTATTCAGTTAGAAAAGTAAAATTATATATAATACATCTGCCCACTTACAGATATTTTTAACCAACCTGTTCAGACATAGCTCTGGAGCAGTTTGGAAGTGCCCCTGGGCTGCCTGGCCCAGATGTGTGGGGTTACTACTGCTACACCACAAGAGCTCTGACACTACCACCACACCACAAAAGCCCTAACCACTCAACTTATATTTTCTAATAAACCTGTTCAGAAATGTTATTACACAACTCCAGAGCAGATGGGGCATGAACCCAGGTATGCTGGCCCAGAGGCATGGACATTACGACTGCACCTCAAGGGTCTCATCTCCCCAGTGTATGTATTGCTATTTAATATTCTGCCCAATTTATACTCTAACATTCAGAATTTGTGAAACTGAAGAGTTGGAGCCCAGGAGCATTATTTACGTGGTGCAGCTCAGGAGTCTGAGGTTCAGAGAAAGACTGGGACAGCTCCAGCTTGGTAAAGCTAATTGTCCATGAAAGAACCTGAAATGGCTGGTAACTAGAGGTAGGAGGACAGCTTAGTGAGTGCAGTGGGCTGTGGTCTCTGGAAAACAATTTTACCATTGAGTGTTTAGGAATTGTTGAGGCAGTCTGGAATGGACTAACTTTGAGGGAGTTCTGAGGCTAGATTATTGAAAGTACAGAATTGGCTTTCCCTGTGAATGAGGTCAAGTTCTAGTGAGATTTGGAGAGTCACATTATCAGTAACATGTGGATAGGTTGATGAACAATCCTTGGACACTGACCTTTGCAACTGCTATTTGATGAACTCCATAGGGTGTCAGGCCATAGTTTCTGTTAACTTTTCTTTACCTTATGTTAGTTCTGAATGTTAGAGTATAAGTTCTGTGTCTATTGTAGATCATTTTACTTTCCTAATCTTGTATCATGAAGCTTGTTTTATTTGTTCAAAACTGTGGAAGCTTGCGGCTTTATTTGCTTACCGAGCACCTGGGATTTCAAACTTTGTCGACTTTAAACAAAATGTTATTGGTCCCTAACTAAATTTTATTATAAATTTGGGAAATTTGTCTGGAATCATAACACAGCAGAACATTGAAGACAACAAAGCAGTTTTCTGAGTAAGGGTCCTAACCTGAAATGTCAGCTTTCCTGTTCCTCTGATGCTGCCTGGCCTGCTGTGTTCCTCCAGCTCCACACTGTGTTAACTCTGACTCCAGCATCTGCAGTTCTTGCTATCTCAGAACATTGAAGATATTTGTGGTGTGTTTGGCGCACTGAAAGCCTCAGAATCTGTTGCAGGAGGGGAACTCTGATAGTGTGGTAATCGTGCCCTGAATAATAAAAAGAACATAAAATGTAAGAACAAAGAAAATAATGCAAATAAGTGGAATCTTCATCAGTAAATGTGGCACACGTTATCCTGTTTATTTAAATAAATTTTTAATTCTTTTAACTTTTTTTTTTAAAAAGTAAACATTGAACGCTGTATCTTTAAAGCAGCAATTTACGTTTTGCAAAAATGATCCAACCTATTGGGGATGTCTTTCAAAATATTTTTCAATCTGAAGAATTTCTGTGCTACAATAAAATGGGTCAAGATTGCAATTTGTTTTTCCTTTTAAAAGCATCCAGTTTTAAAGTGAATCTAACCATGTATCTGTGGTCAGATTAAGATCAGCTGAAATTTCTGGCTCAGTTTTATCCTAAAATAATAAAAGATTCAGATTTTCCATTTCACTTAGGATCTATTACAGACATGTGCTCGCTCATTGGCTTCTGTCAAATTCACTCCCTTGTTTGGAGCATATTATCAGAAAACATTTAGGCATGCTATATTTTAAAAGAAAAATCACTTGCATGTTGAACTGTTAAGACTGAACCACTGCGTCTGATAGGTGGAGGTAAACACAAGAATAGAAATGAGACTCGGCCCCTCAACCTGCTGTCCTATTAAGTAATAATAACAGTGTGGAACTGGGGGAACATAGCAGGCCAGGCAGCATCAGAGGAGCAAGAAAGCTGACGTTTCGCGTCGGGACCCTTCTTTAGAAAATCAGAAAATTTTTCTGAAGAAGGGTCCCGACCCGGCACATCAGCCTTCCTGCTCCTCTGATGCTGCCAGGCCTGCTGTGTTTCTCCAGATCCACACTGTTACCTTTGACTCCAGCATCAGCAGTTCTTACTATCTCTTCCTATTAAGTAAGATCATTTACCTCAGTAGCTTCTCCCATAGAATTTGACTCTTCTGGTTTCTAAAAGTGAAATGCATCAGCCTTTGACTTGAGCATACTGAATTATTGAATATCCACAGTTCTCTGCAGCAGAGCGTTCCAAAAATTGACAGTCCTTCTGATTAATGACATTTCCCCTCATTAAGTCCTAAAAAACCAACGCTTAATTCTGAGCCACCTCCTGGTTCTAGACTCCCCAACCTGTGGAATTGTAGTCCAACTACCTCCTTGTTGGAGCCCATTAGGTGTTTTACATGTTTCCGTGAGGTCACCTCTCATTCTTATGTCTGAGGGACTACAGGCTTAGTGTTACTAATCTATTTTTTTTTTCCCTGAGAGGATACTCCCTCATCTTAGAAATTAGTCCAGTGGGCATTTGTTGCACTCCACACAGGATGGGCAATGGAGAAGAAATGGAGTATAGATCTAGAATGGCCATCTTCTCCCTAGCATCTCAATTTTTTTTTTTTTTTTAATTATTTTGTGGGATGTGGGCGAAGCTGGCTGGCCAACATTTATTGCCCATCCATAGTTCCCCTTGAGAATGTGGTGGTGAGCTGCCTTCTGGAACCAGATCAAGCCTGAAATTATCCTAATTTTTACGACGTAGAACAACTGTCTCTGCTATTTATATGTTTAAATTATCTCTTCAACCATTCAAAAGTTACTCTTGAGTTAAGAACCTATGTATGTGCATCTCATTGAGAGACAGTGTCATTCCTAATGTAATTTGAAAATATTTTTCAGATTTTCTATCCTGCCTTCTATCTCTGCCTTCTCTCTCTCCCTCTATCCCTGCTTTTCTCTATCCCTTGCTTTCCTTTATCTTTATCCCTTCCATCCTGTGGATCATGCTGTATCAGATTGAAAGATCTGTTTTATGACTAAGGTTTAATGAAACACTCCAAATATTTTTCAGATCTTTTTGAGGTGAATGATGTCAGAAAATGTCAATTACGCCTCCTTTCCAGGTCTTCCAAATTGGATAAAATTCAGGGAGTTCCCATAAATCCAAGCCTGTCAGCCCTGACTCCATACAGTAATAGACAAGGTTTAAATATTCTACTCGAAAATAACCAGACAGCTGCAGCACACTTTTATTTTTGATACTAAGAATGTTGGACTGCTGGTTCAGGCGCGCATACATCCCTTGCTGAATAAAGCCTCCCTCTTCAAGCTGGGCAGTTATAAATCTGTCATACAGTTACTGAAGCTGTCACATTTATTTGGAGTCAAGTGTGGTCACTGCTAAAACAAAAGTCCATTTGCTTAAGGAGCTCCAGATATACAGTACAAAAATATTTTAGAACATAAACATTTAAAATGTCTAATTTAATCATCATATCAATACATCAGGGCTCTTTTAGTGGAGTCACTGGGCTTGTGGTAAGCCATTCTCATTGTGTTCTATTGGTCTACTTCAAGCATGTCAGCCCACGGCTCAGCTGGTAGCGCACTCCCCTCTGAGTCAGTGGGTCCATATTCCATACTAAAGCTTGAGCAGTCTGGTGCAGTGCTGAGAGAGTGCTGTGTCTCGGATGAAACATTTAAGTGAAGATCCTGTCCGCTCCATCAGACGGGCAAGGCATTCATAGAATCATTGAATCCCTACAGCATGGACACAGGCCATTCAACTCATCAAGTCCAACCCTTTGAAGAGCATCCCACTGAGACCTCCCCCCACCTCTATCCCTGTAAACCTGCACTTACCATGGCTAATAGAACATAGAACATTACAGCGCAGTACAGGCCCTTCGGCCCTCGATGTTGCGCCGACCTGTGAAACCAATCTGAAGCCCATCTAACCTAAACTATTCCATTATTATCCATATGTTTATCCAATGACCATTTAAATGCCCTTAAAGTTGGCGAGTCTACTATTTTTGCAGGCAGGGCATTCCACGCCCTTACTACTCTCTGAGTAAAGAACCTACCTCTGACATCTGTCCTATATCTATCACCCCTCAATTTAAAGCTATGTCCCCTTGTGCGAGCCATCACCATCCGAGGAAAAAGGCTCCCACTGTCCACCCTATCTAATCCTCTGATCATCTTGTATGTCTCTATCAAGTCACCTCTTAACCTTCTTCTCTCTAATGAAAACAGCCTCAAGACCCTCAGCCTTTCCTCATAAGACCTTCCCTCCATACCAGGCAACATCCTGGTAAATCTCCTCTGCACCCTTTCCAATGCTTCCACATCCTTCCTATAATGCGGTGACCAGAACTGTACGCAATACTCCAAGTGCGGCCGCACCAGAGTTTTGTACAGCTGCAACATGACCTCATGGCTCCGAAACTCAATCCCTCTACCAATAAAACCTAACATACTGTACGCCTTCTTAACAACGCTATCAACCTGGGTGGCAACTTTCAGTGATCTATGCACATGGACACCGAGATCTTTCTGCTCATCCACACTACCAAGAATCTTACCATTAGCCCAGTACTCTGTATTCCTGTTACTCCTTCCAAAGTGAATCACCTCACACTTTTCCGCATTAAACTCCATTTGCCACCTCTCAGCCCAGCTCTGCAGCTTATCTATGTCCCTCTGTAACCTGCAACATCCTTCCGCACTATCCACAACTCCACCGACTTTGGTGTCATCCGCAAATTTACTAACCCATCCTTCTACGCCCTCATCCAGGTCATTTATAAAAATGACAAACAGCAGTGGCCCCAAAACAGATCCTTGAGGTACACCACTAGTAGCTGAACTCCAGGATGAACATTTCCCATCAACCACCACCCTCTGTCTTCTTACAGCTAGCCAATTTCTGATCCAAACCGCTAAATCACCCTCAATCCCATGCCTCTGTATTTTCTGCAATAGCCTACCGTGGGGAACCTTATCAAATGCTTTACTGAAATCCATATACACCACATCAACCGCTTTACCCTCATCCACCTGTTTGGTCACCTTCTCAAAGAACTCAATAAGGTTTGTGAGGCACGACCTACCCTTCACAAAACCGTGTTGACTATCCCTAATCAAATTATTCCTTTCTAGATGATTATAAATCCTATCTCTTATAATCCTTTCCAACACTTTACCCACAACCAAAGTAAGGCTCGCTGGTCTATAATTACCAGGGTTGTCTCTACTCCCCTTCTTGAACAAGGGGACAACATTTGCTAGTCTCCAGTCTTCTGGCACTATTCCTGAAGACAATGACGACATAAAGATCAAAGCCAAAGGCTCTGCAATCTCCTCTCTCGCTTCCCAGAGAATCCTAGGATAAATCCCATCCGGCCCAGGGGACTTATCTATTTTCACAACTTCCAGAATTGCTAACACCTCCTCCTTATGAACCTCAATCCCGTCTAGTCTAATAGACTGTATCTCGGTATTCTCCTCGACTACATTGTCTTTTTCCTGTGTGAATACTGACGAAAAATATTCATTTAGCACCTCTCCTATCTCTTCAGACTCCACGCACAACTTCCCACTACTGTCCTTGACCGGCCCCAATCTTACTGTAGTCATTCTTTTATTCCTGACATACCTATAGAAAGCTTTAGGGTTTTCCTTGATCCTACCTGCTAAAGACTTCTCATGTCCACTCCTGGCTCTTCTTAGCTCTCTCTTTAGGTCCTTCCTGGCTAACTTGTAACTCTCAAGTGCCCTAACTGAGCCTTCACACCTCATCTCTACATAAGCCGCCTCCTTCCTCTTGACAAGAGATTCAACTTCTTTAGTAAACCACGGTTCCCTCGCTCGACCACTTCCTCCCTGCCTGACAGGTACATACTTCTCAAGGACACGCAGTAGCTGTTCCTTGAACAAGCTCCACATTTCAATTGTGCCCAGCCCCTGCAGTTTCCTTCTCCATCCTATGCATCCTGAATCTTGCCTCATCGCCTCATAATTGCCTTTCCCCCAGCTATAACTCTTGCCCTGTGGTATATACCGATCCCTTTCCATTGCTAAAGTAAACGTAACCGAATTGTGGTCACTATCACCAAAGTGCTCACCTACCTCCAAATCTAACACCTGGCCTGGTTCATTACCCAGTACCAAATCCAATGTGGCCTCGCCTCTTGTTGGCCTATCTACATACTGTGTCAGGAAACCCTCCTGCACACATTGGACAAAAACTGACCCATCTGAAGTACTTGAACTATAGTGTTTCCAGTCAATATTTGGAAAGTTAAAGTCCCCCATAACAACTACCCTGTTACTTTCGCCCCTATCCAGAATCATCTTTGCAATCTGTTCCTCTACATCTCTGGAACTTTTCGGAGGCCTATAGAAAACTCCCAACAGGGTGACCTCTCCTTTCCTGAATCTACCTAGTCTGCACATTCGTTAACACTATGGGCAATTTAGCACGACCAATCCACCTAGCCTGCACATCATTGGACTGTGGGAGGAAACTGGAGTAGCAAGAGGAAACCCACGCAAACATGGGGAGGACATGCAAACTTCACACAGATAGTCACGTGAAGTTGGAATCGAACCTGGGTCCCTGGCACTGAGGCAGCAGTGCTAATCACTGAGCCACTGTGCTGCCAGTTCATTCCCAGTGTTTTGGTTGATACCACCACCATGATCAAGACGAATGATCTGATCATTTTCACATTGCTGTCGGTAGGACGTGGCAGCCACCAAATTAATTGTTGTTTCCTTCAATGTGAGCTTGCTTTGGACTTTGATTGTTTATTTATAAGTAAGTTAATGATGAGGGTGTGTCTGGGATTTTTGCCATCAGGCTGGTAGCAATGCTGTTATGGTCAGGCTGCCCACGTTGCACAAGGGATAGGTTGCCAGGTGATGGAATGGAAGGTACAAAATTTGGGCCGGTACTTTGTTTCAAATTGTGGCATGGGTCAAAAGTGAAGTCTGTACAAAGGAAGCTCAGTGGATGGAGGGGTAACAACAATGTAGGTGTTAGTGGTGTGGGTGGCGAATATTTAAAATGGGCACCTTCAAAGCTGAACATTTTACCCCATGTGTAGATACATTCTGGAAGTATCCATAGTTACCCTGTATCTTGAGGTTTTGGTGCTACACCTGAGTTCAGTTATGTCTGTCATCCTTTATTTCTTTTTAAAAACTCTGCACCTGAAGTTTGCATCAGATAAAAATATCCTGAGCCTATTAATGACTTTATTATAGTTCTCAATTACTCAAACCAAAAAGCTGGCACAGAGACGGTGTCCCCAGTGTTCTATAAACGTTGGTTCTCTCTGTGCTTATAAACATTGTAAATCTGTCATTGTCAGTACTTAATACAAGTTGGTTGAAAATTTCCTGCACCTTCAGCAACTTCTCCATTACATATTATTTTGCTGTAGATCATTCTTGAGCTGCTCTGGGACATTCTGTGGCCACAGTTTGTTGGTTTTGCAATGTAGAAAGCTAGGCCTCCTTGCTTTGAGCTTCTGTTCCAGCTCTTGATTTGCAAATGTACGCTTTTTTCTTATTTCTCTGTTTCAACATTTTCATCAATATTAAAAATTTAACCTTCATCCATGTCTGTCAGCTTCACAGAAGCGCAACGCCACTAAAACCTGCGAGTTGCTCAGTTCCCATCTATAGTCCATCCTTAGGGGAGAAATTAAACTCTGGTTCATCTAACATATTAGGTAGATGTCAAAGACACAGTGACACTATTTGAAGAAGACCAGTGGCCTTACCCCCAGTGTCCTGGACAATATTTCAGTCAATCGACACCATGGAGGGAAAAAAGCAAATTGTCTGGTCACTATCGCATAACTGTTTTTGGGAGCAAGTTATACACAAGTCAGCTGCCACAATTCTCCCTATACAATAGTAACTATAGAACTATGTCTGTAAAGTACTTTAGGAAGTCTTGAAGTCATTACAAGCTGAGCTGTTCAAATGACAGTCAGTTTTTCTTTGTCTTTGTTCCATTGAGTCTTTTTTCACATGTTACCCTGTACTCAACAGGGTAATCCCCACCCTTTTGAAATACTGATCTGTTCCAGCAACACTGATGTTTTTTCTTAAATGTGAAAATGCTCACATCTCAAATCTTTAATGTTAAACCATAATCCATAACCATGAGTCCGAATTTCAGGCTCTCTATTCCATATACACTTAACTCAATAGTTTGGTGAATTATACATTTTTTTTTTTGTTGAAGTTGCCCGCAAAATGGGTTGTGTGGAAGTGTGATAGACTTCAAACAAGTATTTACCTGCAACCACCAACATGGAAAAACTAAGTGATCAAATCCTGTGTATCCAATGTAAATGTCATTGTGGTCTCTGCCAATATCTTAGTTGGCCATCAAAATGTATCACAAAACAATTAAAATAATTTTAAATGGGGATTTAGGGCAAAACCGGATAAGAAATATGTGGAGGTAATCAAGGACCTTTCAACATAATTAATATAAAATCACAAAAAGTGTCAACTTGTAACTGATGAAATGTAAGTATGGTTAATAACAACTTGCAGTTATATCATATCTCAATTTAGAATAATGTCTCAATCAATTTATGAAGTTCCACGGAAAATGTGCATCAGAAATTGTGATATTGGGAGTTGAGATATCAAAATTTGATCAAAGAAGTGAGTTTTTCTGAAGGCTTTGAGAGGAATAATGAGGAAAAAATGGGCAGCATACACGTCACCATTGCAATGATATGTCGGCTTTAAGAGGTATATTTTTATCTTTTGTTGAAGGGAGCATTTGAGCCATAGGTGCCAAGCTGTTCATTCCGAGGAAATAAAGTAAACAGCTTGTGAGGCTTTAGGTTTTTTATAGGTGGAACAATAGAAGCAGCATGCGTGGCTGGAGTCAGGCTCCCACAGACCAAGGGTTTTAGTTTAGCTTTCAGTAGTTGCTGGGATCTTGAAGCTGGATATGGAAGATGTTAATCCTCTCTCTGTTACTGCTAAAACCTGAAGTTCTGTCTGCTGAAGGAATTGAATGTAAGATCATCTATTTTCCCGAATTTGCTTTTGCCAAGGGTGTGTTTATGGAATGTTACTATATTGGAACAGTTGCTGCTTAGTGGTTAAATAATCTATTATTCTGTTAACTTTTCCAGTTGAGTTGTTATTCCAATTCTTTCTTTTGTTTGTATTTTAATGATAGGGTAAGAATAAAGTGTGTTTTGCTTAAAGCAGAATAGTGTAACAAATAAAATTATATCTGGAACACAGCACCTTGCACTTGCCTTTAAATAAATAAAAGTTAGGGTCTACGCTAGCTCCTTGTTATATTTGAAGGGGATTTAGTCTGGTCCATAACACCACGGCTCAGACTGTATGTTGAAAACAGAAGTCTACCTATTTGTACCCTTGGCAATCACTGCAGGACTGCAATGCCAATAGCATGTGAAACATCTCACTAAAACAGGAGAGTGAAGTCTGAGATGCTGTTTTAAAACTTGTTGAAGCTTATTCTGGTCAGTCATGACTTGTAGTGTTGTATCCCAGTTCATCACGTCCAATAGGGAGACCATTAATTCTTTGAAATGGTGCTGTGAAGAGCACCAAGCCTGATCCCTAATGTCACAGGCATTGAGGTAAGATTGGGAGAAGAGGAAAGGATTTCAGTTTTGAAAAATGGCAATTAATATTGTCAGACCTTAGAGAAAGGAAAATCAGATGCTGTGCGAGTGAACCATAATAACATTGCAAGATTAGTTGGTAAATTCTTTCTTTTGAGTAAGAAGGACGTGAGTTCAGATCCTACTCAAAAGTCTAGGTCCTCAGTCCAGAATGGTACTGAGGGAATCCTGCAGAGTCAAATGTGCCATCTTTCCGATGGGACGTTAAGGCAAAGCCCCATTGGCTGTGTCTCAAGTAGATTCCAAAGTGCCTTGTCACTGTTTTGAAAAGCATGGGGGAGTTATCTCAAGTATCCTGACCTATTCGTTTCCCCAGTTGATTATCTGGTTGTTGAATTGCCGTTGGTGAAAGCTTGCTATGCACAAATTGGCATGTTTCCGACTGTACAACAGTGACTGCAATGCAGGAGTGCTTCATTGGTGTTAAGCGCTTTGGGTTTTTGTGGTTGTGTGTGGGGGGGGGAAGGAAGGAGGGGTGGGGGCTGAGGCTGGAGGATTATAAATAAAGGATACAAAATCATGCTCTTTATTTGTGAAATGCAATATTGCGTACTAGAGACTATAAAGTGCCGAAGCAGAAAGTGAGATTTTGTTCCTCCTAGCTTGTGTTGTACTTCCTTAGAACCTGTAGCAGGCCTAGGATGAAAATGTTAGCAAAGTGATTCAATGAAAATGGCAAGAACCTGGAAAGTGATAGCCATTCCTGTGGACAGAGTGGATGTGTTCCACAAAGCAGTCATCTCAGTAACGTAAAGGAGATCACGTTGTGTGCTGCACCAAATAAAACACTGTTTCATCTGGAAGGTATGTTTGGAACCTTCAACAGTGAGGAGTGGGGTGATGAATGGGCAAGTGTTACACCCTCTGTGATTCAATGGGAAGGTGCCATGGGGGAGGGAGGGAGTGTTATGAGAGATGGAGGTGTTAATTGGGATGTCACAGAGAGACTAGTTCCTGTGGAATACTGACAGTGGAAGGTAAGGGAAGATATGTTTCATCAAGGTATCATGCTGGAGGTGTCAGAAATGATCCTTTGAATTCAGAATGGTGAGGTGGAATATTCCTTGTAACCCTCAATGGAACAAGCAAAAATGGGACCTATGCAGATACCAATGGTGATGTGATTGGTTTCACTCTTGGACCTTCAAAGAGAGAAGTTTTCTCTGATTACTCATGTTTGATCTGAAAGCTGTGTCAACTCCTCCAAATCCATTGTGCGGGTGTTAAAGCTAATGCAGATCTGTAATGATTCGGGGAGTAGACCTTTTTGGGATCTGAGCATATGGGTCAGATGGGGGCCAGAGGCCTACGCTGTATGGGGGTAAAACTCACCTGGAGACTACTTTCCATAAACTGGCCAATTAGTGATCAGAGGGCAGGCTTGTCATATAATAATAAACTCCTGATGGGCTATCATGAATAAAGGACAAATCAGAAACTCTCTAACACTAACGGAACTGTAGCTTGTTTAGTGGACAGTGAGAATATCCCATTGATAGAGGTGCCCTGTCCCAAACTTCTTGAACTTTTACATTTAAAAATGCACTCAGCAGCTGGGTCATTCGCATTAGGCAGAACATCTCCATGGGGTAGTCAATGAGCAGGGCCTTATGACCTAACTGGAGTATTCACTGCCCAGTCTGCTGCAGGGAGACTACCTCTAGACAGCCGACCTACGTGCTTCAGGGGCCCAAACACCCTCTCCACAATGGCCCAGGGACAGGATGGAGCTGGCACTTTGATACGTGCTATGGATTTTTGCCACCATCCTCTGATTTGTGAGTATAGTTACTGCACCCTGCTGGTCACAACAGATTGCCTCTTTGACAAGCTTTGAATTGTGGCAACCAAAATTACAAGTTTATGATCACAAACAATCACTGATAGAATCCTGTGGTTGACTGTTCAATTAACTCTTCCTCATGTAAAACAAAGATGGCAAAATTCATTTCTTCATGAAGCATATAAAGCAAGTATTATAGAGAGCCTCATGAAATATTATGTTCATCTAATTTGCTTTCCCCTATGAGGCCATTTGTATTTTCCTTGGCTTTGCTGATGATGAGTCATCCTTGTAAGAGAAAATCTCTCAGACTACTGTGAAACATCCACCTTAAGTCTTGATCAATCCATCTGTTTTTCAGACCCTTTTTTTTGATTGTAGAAATCAAGTCACACAGTGACAAAACATCTTGGTTTCAACTCCTCTGCTTTTTAAAAAGCAATGTGTGGGCATGTGAATGTAGCCGACTTGCATCCATGCATTCCTGAATTGACTTGCCTTGTGATTACATACACGAGTGCCAGACCTCATGCATTTGTATATGCATGACTGGACCCAGTCCATCTGAGTGCATGTACAAATGGAAGTCAGATATTTGAATGTATATGGGTGGGCTGAAGGGTCTGTTTCCATGCTGTATGACTCTATGACAATGCTGCCTTTATATTTGCATGTGAGCCAATTTATATTATACAAACATTATCTGTTGACTGTCTCGCCTTTTGCCTATTTCAGTTCACCAGTAATGACTTATGCAACAACTATTTATTCTGAAACCAGAAGGCTGGACCTTAACTGTCAGTCATCGCTGCTAGGATTGTTGTGAAAGTTAATGAATTCTTAATGAATATGTAGTTAGAATCTGACTCCAATTCTTTAGAATGCAGGGAGATGATCTATTACAGCACAGTCTTGCCATCTATTTCCTTGTAGCATATTTTGGATTGGCTGCTTCTTTGGTTACATCTGTCTTGTGGCGTCTGGGTTATTAAGGCCAAAAAGTCTCCCCCATGGTGAGATTTGATAAGTAGGCCTGGATAATGTGCTTCTAATTATGACCAGTCTCCATGGCACTTTGGCACTGACCAAAAATAATGGAGTGTGTGTCAGATTTCATGGACTGTGCAGATATTTGAATGCGGTCCATCGTGAGCAAATGTCCCTTGTGCTGCTGGCTTAGCTGCAAATGAGGAATTTGGCATTCAGAATTATGTTCTTGTGCAGTAATGTTCTTTATGATGAATGCTGAGAACAAAATTTTTCTTAAATTATATACACATCAGATAATTCACTTTTCTCCTCAAATGTGAGCCTCATGCTGAGGTGTAGTTCCCAGGCCACAGTACCTCAACAAATATCTATTTTTATTGCAAGACAGACCCTGAACACTGGTAGATGAGATATTAGTCTGTCAAATGTGTTGTAAGTGAACGAGAGCTTCTGTATATCCAATATTCATAGATGGATGCAACCTGGAGTGCTCGGTAACAGTATTCTGAATGGTGTTGTAATGTGATGTTCTGTGTAACCTGGGTAACAGTGGACTTTTGGGTTTCCAGTAACCAGCACAGTTCCCTATGTTAAACTAATGTGATATTTTTTAATTTTTCAAGGTAAGTTTCTGACTTCCTGCTGTGAAGCGGCTGGCTCACTCATTAGTGGGTATCGCCCAAAATGTGTGCCAGGGTTGCCTGTGATTTTTGGCAGTACACATGATGTCTGCTACAGGTGAAGGAGTCAGGTGATAATGATATGTCGATAGTTAATATGCCTCCAGTATTTATATGTAGAAACTTGGCTGTGCAATGGGTGTCTTTCATTGTAAATTGAACAAACTGTAATGAGGGGACAATTTTGGGAGTGGATTACTTCCATTGAGATCTTGCAGTTATAATTTTATTAAAAAAAATTGAATCACTGGTCAATTTGAAGAGAGGTAAAATCATGAGTAACACAAACCTGAAGTTCTAATGCACCCAGCTAGTCCATTTGAAACTTGGAAATCAAAATAACATTGGACAAAACGTTAAAAAGCTTACATGTTATTTTCTTTTCCGGTGTGCAGAGGCACTCTGGTATGGGGAAATAGCTCCAAAACTGATTCCTGAAAATAGCACTTTGGGCCACCTTGGCTAACACCGTGAAATATTGGCCTGCATTTATATTACACCATTTCATACATTCAGGATGTCACAAAACACTTTGCAGGTAATGAAGACATGGGTGCAGAGTTTCCCTACTCTACAATAAATTTGCACACAGCTAGCTTTTTCTGAATAATAAATGCCCAGGCAATTGGACTTAGCAATATTGATTAAAGTATAGATATTGGTTTTGAAGCCAGGGAAGTTCCCTTGTTGCCTTGGAAATAGTGCTGCATTCACCACAGCCAAGGGAGTTTTTGAGAATCGAATCCTATCATTGGCAAATTTTGAAATTGTGCTCTTTACGCCAAGATCTGAGTCCATTGGGAAGAACCAAGATCCTAACTCCAACTCCTGAGAAACTCTGCTGTAAACTTCCAGTCCAAAAAACATGTACTAACCACTTTTCTGTTTGCTGTCACTCAGTAAATTCCATATCCAAGTTGCTCCTCTCCCTTATTTCCGACAAACTTTAACTCTGTTCGCAAGTCAGTTATTTGACCCTTGTCTTTTGAAAGGCCATGTATACCATGATGTCATTACCCTCCTCAAAAAAACTCAAGTCAGTTAGTAAAATACCATATGACCTCAACAAATCTCTGCTGGATTTCTCTAATTTACCGATATTATTGCCCAAGTGGCTATTCATTTCTTTCGAATGATTATTTCCAGAAAGTTCTGTGTAGTACTATGAGCAGATCTGGGCACCACGCCTCAGAGAAGTTTTACATGATTGATACCCAGACTTTAGGGGTTAACTTCAAAGGAGAGATTATACAAATTATACCTGTTTTCTCTAGAATTTAGAAGATTACAGGGTGATTTGGTTGAAGTCTTCAAGATATGAACAGGAAAAGACAGAGTAGATAAAGATAAACTATTTCCAGTGGTTGAAGATCCTCGAGCTAGGGGCCATAGTCTCACAACAAGGGCCAGATCATTGAATAGAGATGCCAGGAAACCGCTTCTACACGCGCAGGGTGGTGGATGTTTGGAACTGTCTACCACAAATGGTAGTCCATGCGAGATCAGTTACTTTTAAATTTTGAAGTAGGTACATTTTTGTTAAGCAAAGGTATTAAAGAAAATGGGCAAGAGGCAAGTATGTGGAGTTAGGTTCTAGATCAGACATGATCTCATTGAAAGATGGGACAAGCTTGAGGGGCTGAATGGTCTACTTCTGTTCCTGTGTCTTTCCAAGTGTTTCCTCATTACGAAGCTGAGTGGCCAATAGTTGGTTAGTGTATTGTTACACACTTATCGAATGAGGGTGTAACATTTTAAATTTCTCTCACCACCCTTGAGAACAGAAAAGACAGGAAAATGATGATCAATTCATTGACAATTCCCATTGTCCCTTCCGTCACTGTTATTGAATGCATATTCTCCCATACTGGTGCATTATCAACGTCAGGTACAGACAGTCTGTCCAAAGCTGCCTCCTCATCAATATGAAACTCCTAGTATCTGAACTATCTCCTATTTCACCGTAACCTGCAATGTTGTACAGGACATTCTAGAATTCCACATAGCACAGGAAGTGTATTCGAGACCAGAGCTCATGTCATTCCCTCTCTGTTGGAGAGTAAACCCCACCCCTGCTAGTAAACCTTTTTTTAAAAAAGAGAAAATGGGCTTAAATACGACATGAAATTTTTTAAAGTACAGCCTTGAGATCCTCGAGGCGAAGACCAGTGCAGTCTGAGGGCAAGGACCAGTGCTGTCTGGGGGTTGGCATGGGTTGGGTTGGAAGGACTGTTATTCTAAACTTCTTATTTCTTTATTTTTCTAACTTATTCCTTTTGATTTTTGTACCCTGTACCTTTTGTACTTTTGTACCCAAGATGGCGTGAAGGTCTGTAATGCGGGACTTTTTATTTCTTCATTTTTCTACTTTTTTCCTAAGAATTTGTACTTAATCTGTACCTGGGGTACCTTTTGTATCTAAGATGGTGCCTTAAGTGGCAACTTGTAAACTTTCACTGTACTCGTGTGAGTACATGTAACAATAGAGCTAAGTCTAACTCTAACTTTCCAAGCTGTATACTGCTCCCTAGACATCAGACAGATTTCTTTTTAAAAACTGTACTCGAATTTCTAAGTTTTCCCTAAATGCACGACTCCTGTTTTTATGCATGATTTATGCTACGCGACCTCAGTAGACACGTAAATGACCCACTGGATTCTTGAAGGTTGATGCAAAAATCAGTGCACCTCATCCCTTGGAACCTCACAACTATTAAACCAAAAAAGACTACGGTCATTGGGGTAGGAATGAGATTGTTAGATTGCCTTTGTGAGCATCGTTACAACCACAGCTTCCAACTCTCTGTTACCAGAGAGAGGCAATGCTGCCTATTGGCCATTCATTAGCATTTTGTTTCCATAGCCCTGCACAGAAACCAATGCCAGCTTGGATTGAAGAGAAATTCCCAGTACTTTACATTGACCCTCGTGTTTTATTAGCTCTGTTATTGTAATTGCTTGTGTGAACTTGGATTGTTGAATCTGCTTATATAAGTGAGGCTTCTGATTTGCGATATAAACAGGTTTCATTTTACATATTCCATTTCCAATTGCTATATATTGTTAAAAAGAAGAGGGTTTTCTTTAAATTGCCCAGATAGTCTCTGCGGGTATTTTTACGGAAGGTGTATGTAAAACTTAGAGCCAAGTATCATCAAATCATAGAACCCTACAGTGTGGTAACAGGCCATTTGGCCCATTGAGTCCACACTGACCCTCCGAAGAGCATCCCACCTAGGCCCACTCCATCCCTGAAAACCTGCACTTCCTATTGGCTAATCCACCTAGCCTGCACATCCCAGGACACTGTGGGCAATTTAGAATGGCCAATGCACCTAGCCTGCACGCCTTTGGGCTATGTGAGGAAACCAGAGCACCCAGAGGAAACTCACATGGACGCACGGAAAATGTGCAGACTCCACACAGACAGTTGCCCGAGGTTGGAATCTCACCAAGGTCCCTGGCACTGAGGCAGCAGGACCAGCCACTGAGCCACCCCAATCTGAAAATATATTACTGCATCTCATGGAAGTTTGGAAGAGGTAGTTCACTACATGCTGAATGTTATTGTGTTGTCCCCTGTACTAATGCCATTAGTAATTTGCTCTTCCTCATTCTCCATCCCTTCCCTCATCCCATTCCCACAAACTTGTGCGATCCATACAGGCTGGGGAGACACAGTTTCAGCTCAAATAATCAGAGATAGAAAAGGCAATATCCTCATAATGCAGCAGTTTCTGCAGGGCAGTGTTACTGGGTGAAGGTTGACTTATAATTGACTGTGGTGCCTCCCATGACTGGATAGTTAGGTTGATATTCTCTTTATATGCACACAATACACAACTGCACGTGCAAGAATTTTTTTAAAAAATTCAAGCCAGCAAAAATTGATCAGTGATCTCAACTGATTTGCTTAATTATTGTTGCAGCACCCAGGAGATGATCATTGTGCAGAGCACAATTAAAAATGTTTTTGTCGTTTATGGAAATGAAAAGCTACAGCTGTTTTTATCATTCAATATTGACCAGTGAGCAATAAACATAGTGTTTTAAGCCAAAGTGTGCACACAAGATTAGAAACTGCAGCAGAGAAATTGCAAGGCTGTAACTAATCTGAGGTTCATGTGGCACTTCAGCTGTTACTCTTGCAGATCATGATACTTAGGATTCCCTCAGTTTTAATTAGTGTCTTGTTACTTATTTTCTGTGACTATCCAATACGCTGTTGATGGCATATCAAAATGATTAAAGAAAGTTTACAACAACTTTGCATTAACTGGTAATGTTGGTAACAACATCAACTTATTCAGTTACTCATGGCTCATTGTTCCATACAAACTCTCACTAGGCTCACATTTATTTTTCTACAAACTTAATCAATGTATAGCACTTTTAGGGTCATTGTTCAGAATGCGATGCTAGGAATTCCAACGCTCAGCACTGTTTGAAGTGGCCCATGTTCCTTTCACATCATTGATGTTTACCTATGTGTGTCACTGTCATTCCGTCTGTCTTAATCCTTTTCACTTATTCATTCTTAACTGTCTCTCTGCATCATTTTTTCCCTCTGCCACATTCCACAAACAGAGACGAGGAATACGAAGAGGAAGAACCTGAAGAAGAGCAGCCAGTTACTGAATCTAATACTGAGGATGAGAGGGAAGATGATCCCTCTTGTCAGGGTCAGGAAAGGTATTAGGACTAAATTTGATGATTCCTATCAGATTTAACCTTGGAATTTGGTGTGTGTTTAAAATCCAATAATTGTAACCATCTGGTGTATAGATGGCTTAATTTTGCAAGTCCTTGTATCAAATGTTTTTTGGATAAAATTGCCTACCATAAAAGACCTCACTGGTAATATAAAGCATTTAGATCTTGTGAGGCCTTCTCAAAATGAAGGATTGTGACCTCTGGTATCATGTAATCTGATAGTTACAATTTCCTTAAGCTGCAAATAAAGCCAGATTAATTATGAAGTAACACAGATTGTACTTAAAATGTTTGCATTTTCCAAAGATTACTTTAATGTTTTCAATTACATTTTAAATTCAGTTTTCAAATATTCTTTTATTTTGGGCCTACTCTAATCTTTCCATCCTCCCTGTCTCTTCATCCCTTTCTCCTGCCAGTGAGTTGAAGCCAGATGCAGCAATTGAATATGCAGAAAGTAGTTTCCAGAGTTCAAAATATGTAGCGAGCTTTATCCCTGTGCCTGAAGGGGAAGGATCTTCCAGCCAGTTCCAGACTCCTGAACTTAACAACCTGCTGTCTAGCTGTTCTCCTAAGTCACCTAGTTCTCTCAGCGATTACCAACATCATTTGCAACCGTCATCATTTTCTTCATCATCATCACCATCATCATCTATTGTCATCCGTCAGTCACCAGCTGTTCCACAAAACAGTTCTCAAGATTCATCAGCAAATGTTACTCCAGCTTTGTCTCCAAGTGTTGAGAAGTTGCCATATCTCATCCATACACCTTTCCATCTGTTTTCTTATGATCTGAGTGAAACTCCTAAAAGTGTCAAAGATAAAGAAGCAGAAATTAGGGACAGCAGGTAGATTGGCCTTTTTGTGTGTGTGTGTGTGTGTGTTCTACTTTGCTTATTTTTTTTTTTTTTGAAGCACGTTTTTAAGTTGTACTAGTTTTCAGTCATGGCCTAGACGTTGTGTCAGTTTGTTAACTTTCTGTCCTCCAACCACACACGTGGACAGATTTGTGCTCGCTTGGTACTTTGCAATTTCCACTGTATTAACCTCCCTCCCCACCTTTATTTCATGACTGCTCCTTGAGTGCAGATGCATCCCATACCTTTCAGAGGTAAGGATGTAGACTCTGGAATTGATGGCACATGATGAAGAACAGTTTAAATTTGAGAGTACGCAAAGTTTCTGTTTCCAACAGATATTGACTTCCTAAAGAGGTGCAATCTCACCAATATCTGTAAAACAAAGGAATAACTACATTCTGATCCTTCAACGAAACGGTGGGCATGTGTTCACAATACTGAGTAACATTCAAGAAGGAAAATCTATTAAATAAAAAGTCAACAAATGCTAAGAATGTCAGGTGGATCACAAGTTATATCATTGACCCTATGTATAAAGGGAACAGAAACTTAGATGACTCTTGGTGACCCAGTGGTCAATTCTGAAGTAGAATTTGTTTTGGCATTTTATATCTATTTGAGATTATTACAGTTTAGGACTTTCAATACCCACAAATGTGTTTTCCTCCCTAAATCTTTAAGCCCTGTAAGGCTTTGAGATCTTTTCCTAACAAGTGGATGGTTTCAAATGCATTAAAATCAGCTTCACGCAGACTGTTTCTCACACAGGTGATGTTGCTTGATCTGTGGAATGTTTTCTAACATTTCCCTATTTTGATTTCAGATTTCCAGCATTTTCATAATTCTACTTTTAGTGCATAGAATTTGTATTACAAATATGTAACATCCTCAAAACTCATTTTAAAATGTTGATATTTCAAATTCAAGTTGTACCTCTCTTTAAACAACTGTTGATGATGATAAACTTTTAATGGTGCACAAAAGATTTACGAGGGTGTTGCCGGGGCTGGAGGGTTTGAGCGAAAGGAAGAGGCTGAATAGCCTGGGGCTATTTTCCCTGGAACATCGGAGGCCAAGGGGTGACCTTATACAAATTTATAACATCATGAGGGGCGTCGATAGGGTGGATAGCCAAGGTCTTTTTCCCAGGTTCGGGAAGTCTAAAACTAGAGGGCATAGGTTAAAATGAGAGGGGAAAGATTTAGAAGGGACCTGAGGGGCAACCTTTTTTCACGCAGAGGGTGGTGCGTGTATGGAATGAGCTGCCAGAGGAAATGGTGGAGGTTAGTACAATTACAACATTGAAAAGGCATCTGGATGTGTATATGAATAAGAAGGGTTTTGAGGGATATGGGCCAAATGCTGACAAGTGGGACTAGATTAATTCAGGATATCTGGTTGGCATGGATGGCTTGGACCGAAGGGTCTGTTTCTGTGCTGTACAGCTCTTGACTGTATGCTGGAAATCTGTTAGGGGGAATAAAAAGCTGGTGGTACTCAGCTGATCAGGCAGCATCTGCGGAGAGAAATTAAGTTTCAGAATGATGATCTTACATCAAAGCACACTTTGACAGGACCAGACCGATTTGATTTTGATCAGCTGTGTAAATGTGACTTAATTTTCCCATTGTACACATCAGTGAAATTCCAAATAATGACATGATATGGGAATCAAGTGAATATAGTATGTTGCTTTCAAATCATTCTGTTCAAGCAACTTTGATTAAGTCTGCATAACTCTTTAGAAAAACTATTATGCATCACAACACGTCAATGTAGAATATCGATTGTTTGGTTTCTCCATACCAATGTAAATGGTTCCTGCCCACCAGTAAAGTAAGTAATCTTCAGCAACTTAAATGAGAACTCTTGAAGAATCCTAAAGATGTTATTTGTGATGTTTGGTAATGTGTCGATTCAGACAGCATTAAATTCTAAATGTTTAAAATATCCTGAGCCCATTCAATATACTGCTAACTGAAATTCAGAAACAGTGTGTCCTTGAAGTGTTGATGGTCTATCTGGGGTATTGTCCCTTTTAATGTTGGTAAAATGCAAAGTAAAATTTTCAATTTCTCCGTCTTGATGTTTGATGATTTAAATGACTTGTATGGGTTTTCCTTACAACATGACACTGAATGACAGACATCTGACATTTGCCTTAATTGCTGTTCTTTCTTTGCTGATATATTTGAAGGTAGGAGGATGGAGTCATTCTTTATAACAATGCTGAATGATCTCGAGTATAGAAAATCTCATGGTTAGCAAAAAGATGACGGGTCAATCTTGATCATCATCCGGCTTTTCCAGCAATTCAATCTTACAATGTATTCTTTCACGTTACTACTGAAAATCAGCATTACAATTACGGATGGTCCTTGCCCTGCAGCTGGGTAAACAATTCCAAATATGACCACTTTTAAGTCTGCTGAAGGGATAAAAACATTATTGATAACATTCATAGCCCATCCATAATTGCCCTTGGAAGCCAACCTTTCGAACAACTTCAGTGCTTGTGGTATAGACACACTCATGGTGTTACAATGGGGCTTTCAGGATTTTGACCCAGCAACAGTGAAGGAACAGCGAAGTAATTCCATGTCAGGATAGTGTGGCTTTGAGGGGAACTTGCAAATTGTGATGTTCCCTGCACCTGCTACCCTTGTTCATTCACATGATAGAGGTTACAGGTTTGGAAGATGCTGGCAAAGCTAACTGTTGTATCTTGTTTATGTATACAATGTCAAATGTTTTAGTGGTGGGGGGAGTAAATGTTTGAGGTGATAGGTCATGTGCCAATCAAGGAGGCTGTTCTTTCCTTCCTCAGTGGACTGAGACATCCCATTATCTTGCCTGAATCTAATCTCCTTTAGTTTATACTTTGATCATGTATGACCCTTGTTCTACTATTCTATACCAAATCAAATATGGCAACTGATCCACTTGAGCCTTATTAATATGAAAGTCTAGGTCAATATTGAAATTGAGATCAAGTTTATGGTTCAAAGGAGGCCTGAAGCAATGGAAAACAAATTACTTCACAACTATCCTTTCACATGCCTTGATTTTATTGTTGTTCTACTGTTGAAATTTCTTCTCTTTTATTCACTTCCAGCTTCTCTGTTTCTGTTTTCAGTCAGCTGGAATCTTCCTACATGAACAAATACACTGATACCTTTGAACCTTATACCTCCAGGTCTTCTAATAGGTGGGTCATCAAAATATCTCTTCCTTTCATTTAAAAAAAAAACAGCATGTTGCAATCTGTTGGAGGCTACACAATCTGCAGTGCTTCTCTCTGAATTTATAAAATTGTGTTTGAGTTGGACTCCTAGGTTTGTACCTATGGATTTAATTGTCCATTATTGCAGTAAACTACTACCTTTTCGAATGATGTTCCTCAATAATATAGATGAACAGATAGTAGGCTGTTAACAGGATCAATTTAGAATGGACCTAGTTTTGCTCTGAGCATCAAACTTTTCTGTATGATTTGGAAGCAGACTTCAGAACACCTAGAGTAGCATCTTAATGCCTGTCTGACAATAACACCGGTTGAGATTTCATGAATGCTAAAAGCTTCCAGCAGAAGATGCCCACTCAAAAATATTTGCAAATATGCGAGTGAGAGAAAAAAAAATAGTTCACTATGATTTTTTGAAAATAAATGTAGGGCTAAGCATAGCTCGTGCTCTGAAACTGGAGTGGTCGTTTTTCTGCATTGTGTTAACTGTGCTATTTTTCAGCAGATGGAATCTGTAATTTTCATTTTGACCAGTTGGAGTTTCCTTGTCAAAGCTTTGTGTTGACACCATTTATTGGGCTTGAATCATACCATGTAGTGTAAATGTTTACTGGTGCTGTTGGAAATGATGGTGATGAAGAAGTCTTTTATACCTTGTACATAGCAGTCAGAGTCAATGAGAGCTTTGTGTATTTAGGAAGGAACAAAGGTCCATGGTCATGACTACTAACAAGTGTTGATGAGTTGGCATTTGGGTATCAATATGCACGATAGAAAACGGACGTGTAGGAACAGGAGTAGCCTATTCAAGCCTTTGCATCTCAATTGCAATTAAGGTTGATTTTGTCAGATCTGCAACTTAATTCCATTTACCCATCTTGGTTCTGTTATTCTCAGTTTTGAAATTTTTAATTGACCTAAACTTTGCAGCTTTTTCTAGAGAGCAAGTACCAGGTTTCCATTACTCGTGTGAAAAAGTGCTGCCAAAATCACCTCTGAATGTCTTAACTCTTAAAATTATAAGGTTGCAGCTGATTTTTCTGGATTTGCATCACCAGAGGAAATATTTTCCTTCTCTCTATAATCCCTTGTCAACTCCTTTTGGTCATCTTGAATTACTGGTCCATGACATCATGCCTTTAATATTCTATATCCAGGGTACTTCAAGCCTCATTTATTCAAAATGTCCTCCTAATTTAACACTTTCAGCCACTAAGCATTCTGGTTAATCTGCACTGCTCTCTCCAAGCATAATATAATCATTCCATTCACAGCCAAGATCAAAAAGGGATTATGTATAGCACTCTCTCCCTATTAACTAGCTGTAATCATCATCTTCTTAGAAATATGAAGGTTCCCTACCAACTCATACAATCCTATTCACCCCTCTTCCAAAAATCAAGTTTGTGTCATTGACAATCCGTGAGTCTACTGCCCTCTAGTGTGCCACAATTTCCATTGTTGGATGAAGCACTTACATAGTGCTATGATAATATTCTGTGCACTATTTAACCTTTTGCGGTCTACGATATAATGTAACTTTCCAAAAGAGAGACATGTGTGTAACTACATTGTCCTTAGCTGTACTTTCTCCTTCATTGTTCCCATGCTGCAGATATGCACCTTGAAAATTTATGTTCCCTTTGCTCCCCTCCAATTTAAGGAGGTTTGTATGGATGTGGACTGGAATATTATTCCAACATTGCTTTGGTGTCTGAAGCACACACACATTACTCCAGACAGCAATTTGATTGTGTCCTCTGCAAATCAAATTTCCTTTCAACTACTTCCCTTTCTGTTGAATCTTGTGGGTGAGGCTAGGTTTTATAAAATACATTACTCCAACTCTGATGATTTATGGGGCTAGATTCAAGAGTGCAAAGTGAATGATGCATCATTTTTTCCTCTACCTGCAGGTTACCTGATGGCTATGCCATCCAAAGCTGTCTTGGTCATTACATTACATACAGTTTTGATACTTAGAATAGCTTAGCTTCTGTTTAAACTCTTTGATCCTTGTCAGAATCCTATTGTGTAGAAAGAAAAGTGCGTTTACCAAATTTTGGCAAACCGTCAAGCAATTTGTTCAGTCTGAGGGAAGTGTGTGGATCAGCTGTTCTTCACATCAAGTTATAGGAACAAGTGTAGGCCGTTCAGCCCATCAAGCCTTCTCTCTCACTTAATACAAACATGGCTTTTTGACCATTTCAATGCCTCTTAGCTATCCCCATAACCCTTTACATCATTGATAATCAAAAAATTTTCAACCCCTGCTTTAGACATACTCAGACTGAGCTTCTATACCCCTAGGGGTAGAGAATCCAAAATAGGACAAATCCAAGCTGGTCAATTAATACCTGGTGAATTTACTGTCAATCGTCAGTATGGAAGATGTCATAAACAGTACTATCAAGTAGCTTTGAGTTCTGCATGGGCCACTTAACTCCTGACCTCATCAGATGCTTGGTTCATGCATGGATTGAATTCCAGAGGTGAGATGAGAGTGACAGCACTTGACATCAAAACCACATTTAACTAAGGTGCCCTAACAATGGAATCCAGGAGAAAACCCTCCACTAATGGTAGTCACACCTAGCACAAAGGAAAATGGTTGTGATTGATGGAGGTCAATCATTTCAGTTCCAGAGCATCTTTGCAGGAATTCCTCAGGGTAGTGTCCTAAGGCCAACCGTCTTCAGTTGCATCATCAAGGCCATTCCTTCTGTATTGTTAGAAGTAGGCCTATTCGTTGATAACTGACTCAGCAATATTCAGCAGCTTTCACAACTCTTCGGATACTGAAGCAGTGCATGCTCAAATGCAGCAATACCTGGACAATATCCAGGTGTGGCCTGATAAGTGGCAAATAATATTTGTGCCACAGAAGTGCCAGACAATGACCATCTCCAATAAGAGAATCAAACCATTGGCCCTTGACATTCAATGGCATCACTTATCATTGACTGCCTGACTATCAACATTCTAGGAGACAGAGATACCGTTGACCAGAAACCAAACTGGACTAGCCATATAACTAATATGGCTACAAGTATATGTCAGAAGCTATGAATTTTCCAGAGACTAATTCACCATCTGATTCCCCAAAGCCTGTCTACCATCTGCAAGGCACAAGTCAGGAGTGCGATGGAATACTCCCTGCTTGCCTGGATAGATGCAGCTCCAACAACACTTGAGGCTTTTCACCCCATCCAGATCAAAGCAGCTAACTTGATTTGCGTCATATCCACAAACATTTTTTGCCACCGCTGATGCTTAGAAGCAGCAGTGTGTATCACCTACAAGATGCACTGCAAAAATTCACCGAGGTATCTTTAGACAGCACTTTCTAAATGCTGATAACCAACATCTGGAGGAAAACACTAGCAAATTCATGCCTGCAAGTTCCCATCCAAGCCACTCACCATCCTGACTTGGAAATATATCACTCTTCTTTCAAAATTCTGGAACTCCCTAACAGTGTGGGTCTACCTACAGCAGATGGACTGTGCGGTTCAAGAAGACAACTCACCACCATACTCTCGAAGGCAACTACAGACAGATAATAAGTGTCGGCATAGCCAGCACTGTCTGCGTCCTAAGAGTGAGGATAAAAGCGGAGGATATCATCGATACTGCTGTCAAGAATCATATGCGCAAACGATTTTGGAGCAGGAGTGGACCATTCAGGTCCTTCGTCTTTCTTTACTATTCAAAAAGACGATGGCTGCTTATGATTGACTCGGCAATAATCTGCTCACTGATGTTTGGTTTGAGTTCCACCAGGGCCATTTGTTTCCATTTCATTTTAGTGTTGGTCTAAACATGGACAAACGAGCTAAATACCAGATTTCAGTGAGTGATGTCAATGCAGCGTTTGATTGAATGAGGTGTTGAGGAGACCTAGCAAAATTGAAGTCAATAAAAACAGGTTGGGGCAGAAGATAACTCTCCACTGCTCAGACTCAGGCTAGCACAAAGGAAGATGGTTGTTATTGGAGGCCTTTAAGTCCCTGGATGTTGATGCAGGAGCATTGTAGGAGGGTTCCCTAGGCCTGACTATTACCGCTGCTTCATCTGTGACCACCAGCCCATCATGGATGCGTTCTACGTTCAATATCATCTGTGACTCCACAGATACTGAAGCAGTCTGTGCCTCTGTGCAAAAAGACCTAGACAGCATTTCAGTCTTGGGCTGTACATGGCAAATAACACTTGTATTACACAATTGTCAGTCAATGACCCTGTCCAAAAATGGGGAACAATTTGCTAGTGACATTACAATTACTGAATCCTCAAACATCAATATCCCAGGATTACTGTTAACCAGGAACTGAACTGGACCATCTATGTAAATACTGTGGCTGCAAGAGTTGGTTGAAATCTCAGAAATTTGAGGCAATGTTCTCAATTTGATGGAATACTCTCAGCTTGTCTAGATTAGTGTAGCTCCAGGAAAACTAGATGCTGTCCACCACTCAACAAACTTAATTGGCAGCCCATTCACCATCTTAAACACCCACTGCATCCATAAGTGGCGGCAGGATTTACCATCTAAAAGAGGCACTGCAGCAACTCCCCAAATTATCTTTGACATGTGCTTCCAAACCATGATGTCTCACAGAGAAGGACAGTAGCTGCAGATGCATGGGCACATCAAGTGCAAGTTCCCCTCCGAGTCACTCACCATCAAGACTTCGAGCTGTATTGCTGTCTCTTTCACTGTTACTGGATCAAAATCTTTGATTTCCCTTCCTAACGGCACTGCGGGATCCCTACAGACTGCAGCCCTTCAGGTATACTATATTCTTCCTATAAACCAGGCATTCCTTTCCCAGGATTGAAATGGTTTCATTTATAACAAATAAAACAAATGTCTTTGGAAACGATGGGAAGGAACTGCCAGAAATTGTCTTCCTTCAACAATGTACTATAGACCTTGAACTCTTAGTGCCCTAGCTTTGTATTTACAAATACCTACTGTTACATGCAGTATCTTTGTACTCCGGCCTGTTAAACTGTCATTTCGTGCACCCTTTTCCTGCATCTCAATCCTATCATCACATTGACCTAATGAAGTCAGGCCTTGTAATTGCAATGTATCTGTGAACTGTAGATATTGGTAGGAGTTTCCATTCTGCAGCAATTAGCTACGCTGTGCAAATGTAGCTTCAGTATGCTTTCTGCAAAAGCAATAAAGTGTAGGGGTTGAAATGTGACTCCTTACCTTGTGCACATAAAATCCATAATTTGAATTAGCCTCTATTGTTGGCTGGGTCACAAAACTAGCTCGAGATGCCAAGGAGAAATCTTCCTGCTGATGTTTGCCTTCAAATTGCGGGATAGATCGTTGGAGCGATGGGGCTCATGTTTATTAAACAAGCCAAGATGCTGAATTCAAGTGTGTGTGCGCATTTGTTATAAAAGTCATTTTTTTTTAATGATCTAATGGAAGCTTGGGGAATCTGACAGACTGACTTTTATGACAGAATGCAGTAGTAAAATATAACACAAAGATCTTGTACTATAAAGAAACGTACGCCGTGCTCTCATAAGACAGTCTGTAACCCCTCTGCCTCACTTCAGGAACAAAATGATGTCTGCTCACTTTGGATTAGTTGAACATTCCATTAATGTTTACATTTTGGGGGCTTCTGCATTACATTTCATTTACCTTGTTATATAATTCAATATTAACCCGAGATGAAAAATGGCAGTATCCTTTTACAAGTGATTGTCTCAATTATGAGGCTTTTGTTTAGATTTAAAGTAATGCACAGAATTCGGCAGTCAGTAAGGAAATTATTAAGTTCACAAAAGAAAACAATTGGGATGAAATAACTGCCTCAGAAAGCGTGCAGTATTTCCAAGATCAGACGTATTCTTACTGTGATCATCTATTACTTTTAATTCATAATAGACTTCAGTTTCATTCCTCTAATCAATTGTTCCCGAGAAGAAATGTGAAGAACTTTACAAAGGCTCCTTCTGTCACTGAAAGGAAGGTAGAAGCTCTTCATTCATATTACATTGTTGTCAAATAATGCAATGGTGTTAAAATATTAACTGTCCCGAACACACTCCGTTTGCCGCCTACCGTTAAGAATTATGCTTATTTTAAGTTGTTTTGGTTTAACATTTTTTTTGTAAAAAGCTAAAGTAGTGAAATGCGCATAGTTTTGATTCAAAACAGTTAAACTCTGATATTGTACAAGAAAATGTCGGCTTAATAGACCCCTGGGTGCAATATCTTATTCAGTATGTGATCAGCCACTTGGGGAACTCAGACATTGTGGCGTTTCCTGTTTGGCATTTCAGCTGCGTGTGCATAAAGCCATCAAAAGTGGAGGTGCCAGATTTAAGGATCATAAACCAAATGCACTTCTGGTTTGTAAATCAAACACATTGACTGTGGCAGTGCCAAATCGGTTCACCGGCCATGACCTTGTAGAAAATTAGCATCGCCACAACCTGGTGAAATCCTACAACCAAAAGTGTTCTGAGAAAATATTTCCTCACAAGTTCACGCTTTCCATTTTATACATGTATCAACTTAACGCACATTAATAACACCCTAGATACATGTTAGCCTAAGGAATAGCCTTCACTGACTGATACATTGGAAGGAGCTTATATCCTTTTGGCCTTTCCATTTAGTGTGCCTCGCTGTGATTAGTAAACAATACAAAATTGCAAGGCACTGTAACATTGGCTGCACTACATCCTTAACTAAACAGATATAACAGTATGTTTAAAAAAAAATGATGTTATATTAATAGTGATAACACCATACTGTTAATAATGCTACTGTATATACACATGATTCAGAGGATCCCCTAAGTATGTGGCATGTCTGTTATATCTGGGCCACATGTTTACTACAGTGTTAGCTTTATTCGTCTGCATTGGTCGCATGGATGGTGTAAAATATTTGATAGCATTAGTTTTGCAACAATATTATCTGTTGATCAGGGCCAGCTTCCGACAATTAGTAGAAGCACAGATACTGAATTTTAAGGTAAACCAGCTGGGCCAGAAGATAATATAGCAATGACAGTTCCATGCACTGGTTTCTGCATACATGCCTTGCTGCTTGTCTAGTTTGTCTGTTGTCTGCTTCTTTCTGTTGCACTGTGTGATGTTGCTCTGAGCATGCTTGCCTGCTAACTGTTGCCTTTCTGTCTTTTTCTCTCTCCGTGCCTCTCTTGCCTTATATATTCTGCAGATACAGCAGCTATGGCAGCAGTGCCTTCGCGGGATCTCGATCTTACTCTGGGCTTGCTTCCCCCACCGCCTCCAGCTCTCGCTACAGGACCTCTCTCTCACCTGCTCCTGAGGCAAAATTGGACAGGTTTGTGGAAATAGTGCCACCAGGAATTAGTCCTCAGAGCTCAACCAGAATCAGTTTTTCGAAACATAGAACAGTTCTGTCCAAATTAATCATTATACTTTCTGTTCTCAATGCCTACATTTGAGAAATGACAGATTTTTCTCTTAGAATGCTCGCTTCTGTGCGTTTCAAAGATGCTCTGATTTAATTTCAGAATTTGTGGCTTTCCCTTTTCCTTCAAAATGCATCCTCCTCCTAATGTTGAGGTCTTTGCTCTCTCTCCCTTGTGTTTATTTTGTAGACCTTCATCCTAAGCATCTTTCAGCTAGATGAGCAGGCAGGATCATTATTGCACTGTGGGATCTTTGCAGCCTTTTTTAAAATCTCAGTCTGTAATTGTTCACATGCCATTGGATATTTGATGAAAGATGGCTTTTAATATTTATATGATTAACAGGAGCGTGAAGCAATTGCTTCAATATTTTTCATCCACTTTAAGAATATACACTAAAATGTACCACGGTTCGCAATCAATCATGCTTTTTTTTAAAATTGTGCAATCACAGGATTCAGATGTAATGCACTGGATACAGTGGGATGGAGGGGGGAGTCTGTTGGCTCAGTTGGCTGAATGGCTAGTTTGCAGTGCAGGGTGATGCCAGAATCGTGTGTTCAGTTCCTGCACTGGCTAAGGTTACCTTGAAAGACTCTCCTCAATCTCTCTCCTCGCCTGAGATGTGTCCCTCAGGTTAAACCGCCACTAGTCGTCACTCTCCAGTGACGGAACAGCTGTATGGTCCGGTAGGACTATAGCAACTTTTTCCTTACCTTTTACAGGGGTATTGTACCAGAGTGGTTTTGTTTAATGATTAGCAATCCAGAAAAATGTACAAATAATCTAGATAGTTTAAATCTCATTACATCATCTGGAGAATTTACACTTTATTTAATTAAATACATTGGGAATTGAAATTGAATAGTAGTAGCAATCAGATAGATACCAGATAGTTGTAAAACCACAGCTGGTTGCACAGAATAATAGAAATGTTATGGCACAGAAAGTGCCCGTTCAGTCTATCATATCTGCACCAGCTTTATAAACTAGCCATCCATTTTAATCCCAATTTCTAGCATTTGCAGCTTACAATGCTGGTTCATCTGTGGTCTTTCAAGAAGGAGATCTGCACTTACCATTCATCTGTTACAGATCTACATGTCCTTATTAGCCAAGTGTTTCTGTTTGATAAGCTGTAAGGACTGGGATTTGAAGAATTTGCATGGAGCTGTTGTTTAGGACCCTAAAAGTAAAAACTGTGTTACTAGTCAGTTTGCCAAGTATTGATGAATTCAAGATTTTTGAACTCTCAGCGTATCCGTTTAGAAAAGCTATTGAATTTATTGATTGGAATTATACAGAATTTATAAACTTCAGAGCTGTTACAGCTCAGAAGCATCTGTTCAGTCCTTCTTGTCTGCAGCAGCTCTCCAAAGTACCATTCTCCTGCCTTACCCCTAACCCTGCACATTCTTCCTTTTCAATTACCTTTTGAATGCTTCAGCACCGTTCACACTCCAGGCACTGCATTCCAGATCTTAACCACTTACTGTTAGAAAAAGTTTTGCCTCGTTTCATTTTGTTTTTAATTTTACCAAATAATTTCAGTCAGTCACCTCTCAGTCTCCAGTTTTTCATGATTGAGGACAATTTGCCCTTTATTCCCTGTCCAAAACCTTCATGATTGTGAATGTTTCTCTGAAGTCTCCACTGTCTTCCCTTTTCTAAGGAAAACCACCCTAACTTCTCTGCTGTACCACCATAATGGAAGGTTCTTATGCAAGTGTGAAATTTTTTTTGTGAATTTTTTTTTTACACTCTTGCAATGCCTCCCCATTCATTCTAAAATGCATCACCCCAAACAGGATAGAATGCTCCAGCTGAGGCTATATATGGTACAGGAACAGACCATTCTAGTATGTGCTGTAGTTTGTGTTTCATGAGAGTTTCTCCAATTCTACATCACTTTGCCTTGTCTGAATCATGCCGACTAGCCTAAGTATTTAACACATTTCCAATCTTGTGAACTTAATAGCAATGAGAGAGTGCTATGTCATTGACGGCAAGTAAGTGACTAGTTGTTAGCAAACACGGTTACACAATAACCTTGTTTACACAGTCAGTAGATCGTCACATTGCTTCTAACAGTAACTGAAGTTGAGAATTCAGATTGGGCACAGCCTTCACTTAGAGTGAGTAGCAGCAAATTAAGAAGTGCACACTGTATGACTTAGATTGCTTGGCTTCTCCTGTTACCATTCCAAAGAGGACTGGAAAAGACAGTGGCATAGTTTTAGTAAGAATTTTAAAGAAACAATCAGATTCCTTAAAAATGCAATATAAAGTTGCAAAATTATTAGATTAATGATCAGGCAAAGAGATCCTAATTTTTAAAAAAAGTCCCATTTTCTTTCAACCTTAAGTGAAATGGTTAACATTTTAAGCTTTGTGTTGAAGAATGGCCCTTTGTTGCACTCTAGTTCATGTTTCATGCTATGTGACATTCACGGATTCAAAACCTGTCACATTTCCACCGAGCAAACAACAGGAATCTGAAGCTATGATAGTGCAAAAATGAATTCATAGAATCCCTAGTGCAGAAAGAGGGCACTCGGTCTATTGAATTTGCACTGACCCTCCAAAGAGCACCCATCCAGACCCACACTCCCATCCCTGTAATCCCACATTTACCATGGCTAACCCACCTGGCCTACACATCCCTGGATGCTAGAGGGCAATTTTCCATGGCCAGTCTACCTAACCTGCACAACTTTGGACTGTGGGAGGAAACCAGAATACCTGGAGGAAACCCACGCAGACATGGGGAGAATGTGCAAACTCCATGCAGGCAGTCACCCAAGGCTGGAATCGAACCCGGGTCCCTGGTGCTGTGAGGTGGGAGTGGCTAAGCACTGTGTCACCATACCACCCCTGTAATGCTGAAATGTGTTGTTGGACTTTGTGAATCGCAGCCAAAACTTTGGAATTTGGCTTTTTTCTCCTATGCTTTATTGTCTAGAATGTCTTGTATTAGTTCTGGTGGCATTGTCATGAGCCAAAGATGATACTATTTCATATGCTGAGGGAAATTACAATTCCACCACCGTAAGTGGAAAGGCAAGGAAAAGAGAAGTCAGATTTTTATTCCTTGTCACCAAGTGCTCATAGAGAAGAAAGATTCTAGATTCATAATGCTACACATGCCAAAATCTCCAAGTACTCTGCGTTGGGGAATGAAATTTGACTTCTAGAGATTCAGGATATCCGCCTATTCAAGTTACTTTCCAGTTCACATTTGGCCATGAGTTTAGCAATTATATCATCATTCCTTCATGGTTTCTGGATCAAAATCCTGAGATTCCCCGTAAACATCATAAGGGCCAGAATTGTAGCACTTGAGGGGGAAGTCCCAGCATCAGTTTTCAGGACAACAAAGGTGAGCTGCCAGTGTTGTGATATGTCAAGAACAAAAACAAGAATTTAAACATTTAATATCAATTTATCTTCCTGACAAAATCATCAGAAATTAAACTGCAAAGATCATAAATTATTCAATCATTCTGCACTTTTCTATTTTATAATTTTCCAAGAATAAATTATGCCTTTGATAACTTACAAAAGAAACTTTCTGTACTCAAGTTCTGCATTTAGCTCATAGATAAAGTTTGCTGCTTGGAGCAGTTAAACTTACAACATCTCTTCAAATTCTTGAACCTTTGTTGAGGTGAGCTCTGAGCACTTTAGCATAGAACAGAATGTCCCTTATTGTCACGTGTACTCAAGTACAGGAGTACTGTGAAAAGTTTACAATGTTGCCACTTATGTTGCTGTCTTAGATACAAAGTACCTAGTTACAAATTTTAAATTCAAAAAGAAAAGTTACATTACCTTACAGCGATGTATAGTATAAGTTAGAAATAAGACATAGTTAAAAGAATAAACATTATAGTCAGCTACTTTTTGGAAGGAAGACCTGCTGTAGCCCCACTTGTGTCCCAGGAATATGCCAGTTGTATTCATGACTGACAAGCCACTAGTTATGACTTGCATGCTGTTAGCATCTCGTAGTCTAAATTGCGAATGGGTGTAGACCTCTCCTGTTGCTTGGAGTCATAGATAAAATTAGCACCACGAGCAAACAAAAGCATTTGTGCACTGTAGACTGGCAGATTTGTCAGTTAATTGCTTAGAAGGACCCTATAGTCTACAAGTTCAATCTTTCAGGTCTGGCTACAGGACCAGGTATAATTTGTGACTGGCTCCCTTGGAACTTGTGCTTTTAATGTCTTGGCTAGTTTTCCTGTCCAAAGTACCATTTAATTGGCAGTATAAGAATGAGCCACTGTGAAGTTCTAGTGCATTTGTCTGGATTGTCTACTCTGAGCATTGCCCTTCTCCTCCAACTTTAACAGTTAACCCCAATTGGTAGGACAATGTAAAATATGTCTGTGAAGGCAACCAGATGAACTACATCAATAATTCTTCAAAATGTGCAATGACTTCACACATTTATAGAGCATATATTTATGGGAATTCATTAAGGGGTAAAGAAAGTTGACTTTCAAGCTTAAATAAAAATCAAAAGAACTGTGGATGCGGTAAAACGGGAACAAAAACAGAAATTGCTGGAAAAGCTCAGCAGATCTGGCAGCGCCTGTGAAGAAAAATCAGAGTTAACGTTTCAAGTCCAGTGACCCTTCCTCAGAACTGTTCTGAGGAAGGGTCACTGGACCCAAAATCTTAACTCTCCACAGATGCTGCCAGACCTGCGAAGTTATCACAGTAATTTTGGTTTTTGTACCTGTCAAGTCTATGGTCCGAAAGCAGTCCCATCACAAATCTCTTTCCATTTGACTTCAAACATACTGGACAGTTATTGACCTGAGAGAGAGAATAACCATCATAATGGATATCCCTCCCTTCCAGATGCCTGCTTTAAACAGAAGCTTCATGCCTTTGTCTGATTTTTTTCCACATGTCACTGGATGCTCTTCAGGCTGTTGCTTCTCATGCTGTCTGGAGATCTTCAAAGGTTAGCAGGTTGTTTCTGACACCCACCTCTGACTTTCTTGCAGCTTACTGTAAAAGGGAAAGGCAAACACTTGGATGCTTAAGCTCAAGGGTTTTGATGCATAATAAAAGCCCTATGAGGAGTCACAGTTACAAGCGATTGTTTTCATCTCACTTTGTAATGTTTATTGGGGCTGTCACAGTCATTTCATGAAAATGATTTCCCTCCAATATTACCCTTCCTCCCACAATACAAACTAAAATAAAAGAGATTCCTTTCAGCCGTCTTGCTACTGAAGATATTGTTGGCTTTGTTCCCAGTATAATTCATAGTCTGTAAAATGCTCAAATGACCCCTGGTTCTAACTTTAGATACAAATTGCAATAAATGATGATATAGTGACAGTGTGCAATCAATCATTCTTGATTAACCATGAGTGAATACAAGTGTACCTTATTTGAAGAGCAGCATCTAAATTCTGCATGCTTATTACCATCATAACACATTAGCATACTTTTAAAGTCTGTATGTTGTAATTTTGCTGGTGGAAGTTTTCAGTAGACATTGTAAAGTGAATTTTTATGTGAAAAGCACAATTTCTATCATGTTAGTCCTGGGATTTGATTTCCAGGATTATGTTAAGTATAGTGTGGAGCTGGAGGAACACAGCAGGCTAGGCAGCATCAGAGGAGCTGGAAAGCTGACGTTTCGGGTCGGGACCCTTCTTCAGAAACGCTTCCAATGGGCAAAACACGTGACTCTGTCTGGGATGCTGCATACAGTCCGTTGGAGTACAGCACAGGGCAGTTCTTAACATCACAATTTTTAACATGTTTTCACCCTCAGTTTAAAAAAATACCAATTGTGTGCAGTTGCCAGCTTATCACTGCCAACATTCTCCTCCCCTGACTTGAAATATGTTTTAGTTATAATAAATCTTAACATCACTGCTCAAAGATGCATCCAGCTCATCCCCCTCGGTGGTTCTGAAGCTGAAATAGATATCCTTAGTTTTAGTTAGAGCCACCCAGTACTCCCTTTAAGTTAGCAGTTTGTTTTAATGTTATAAACTGTATTTAGTTACTTCAGTAGGCTGTGATAAAATTGCAAAATGACGCACAGTCTTATCTACTTAGCTTCAGAAATCACGTCAACCCACCGAGATTGACTACATTCTTCTGTGCTAAAGGAATAATGTCTTCTAGTTTAAACACCTTGTCTCAGCCGGAGGGGAGAGAGAAGTTGTGTAATAATTTCCCCATGGTTATGATGCATGTTAATGGCACAGTAATGCAGACTGCAGTTTTAATTGTATCATTGAGGGGGTGAGTTTGGCTGGGCTTCTGGCTTGTGAGAAAGTATGATTTCCAGTAAAACTACATTGGTAAACTTGAAAGAGCCCCAGTCTTGTCTGTTTTTAAAAAGAAAACTCTGCCAGATCCTTTAGCATGGAACATTTATTTCCTCAAAACAAGTTGACCTTACCAGGACATCAGTCATTGTCCATTTGAACGCATAACCTCATTTTATACCTCGTAATAGCCAACATTAAATGTTTTTCCTTCATTACACACTTGACTAACGTCCCTTCAAAACTACTTCTACCACTGTCCCTCCCCTCATTCTGTCCTGTTCTCTCAAAAATAGCACCTTAGCTCTTCCATTCTTGGGAAATCACTGCCTCTTCTCCACCTTTCCCTTTGTCTCTAGCCTTTGAACATATGTTGCCCATCTCTTCCACACCACCCTGTTTATATCCATCCAGTTAAGATTCTGCTCCTTCCCCATCATTTAACCAACCATAACCGGTTCCAAATTACATTCTACCTGTGGCCCACTGCACTTTCCTCCTTTGAATTTGTTCACATCTTTTTTCTTTGATACCTGCGCTCAGTTGGCTTTCACTTTCTTGGTTCAAGGGATGGGCAATAGATGTTGGCCTTGCTGGTGATGCCAACATCCCAGGAACACTTCTTTCTTCAACAAGTCGCCTATTTGATCACAGCTGCAGAATCTCTTGCCAATATCCCACTGTAACCTCAGAAGTCCCTACCTAACGATTCTTGCTACCTTCCTTGTTCATCAACATGATGCCAGTTGGCAATTTCTATAGGCTTTCACGTTTACAGTCCACAGCAGCTCTGTTCACCTTTTCTCACCTGAAATACTGCATGCTGTCTTAGTTTCCATATTTAGAGAAGCATATGTTTGCATTGAAGGCAATGGTGCAAACGTTCTCTAGGTTGGCACCTGAGATGAGAAGAAAAATCAAAAAAAGAACTGCAGTTGCTGGCGATCTGGAACAAACAAAAGCAGAAATTGCTGGAGAAACTCAGCAGGTCTGGCAGCATCTGTGACGAAAAAACAGTTAATGTTTTGAGACCAGTGACCCGCATCCAGAAGGGTCGGAAGATCCATTCCAGTAAATTACATTCACTAAGATCCTTGTTAAGCCGTTGACAGAAGACAACAGAGTTCTTGCAATTTCTTGACATGGTGGAGGGCAGTCCACTTGCTGAGAGGCAGGCACCCAGCAACACACCAAGACGCTTCAAGAAGTCAAGTAGCACTCTGTGTCTTAATGGTATGTGGGGGAACCAAATTTCTGTCTCGATTTTCTATTTCCCCCTTCGCTGCGGTGACTGTCTGAAAAACAAGACAATCGGTGAGAGGGCATTTTTATGTGAAATATACTGTGGAATTCCTGAAAGTGACAGGGAAGTGGTGAGAAAGGATAAAAGTTGGGTGAGTTAACATTGGTGAAACATTTATTCCTTCTTCACCACTTCTTCTTCTTTTATGTTCTGAGAGGGAACGTCCAATTCAAACCTTGCCTGCCACCAATTAATAACCTTGAGTGGTCAATCAGTGATGACTAAAGGACCTTAATTCACCACCACCTTCATTGCTTCCAGCCAGTGAGTGAGTTTCTTGAAAACCAGTGTGACCTACCTGCCAGGTTGGGAGGGGCCTCTACCTGCCCAATTTGGGAGCATTGGAGACACTGCAAAAAGAGGGTGGCCTCGGAAAACCTGTCCTTACTAAAAACACCCCGTGATGAGAAGCAGAAGAATGTAACGTTCCACAATTGGATCCCTGAAGATTAAGCCTCAACCAAAATCATTGGCACACAACATCTGGTGACCCAGTGTCTAGGTCTGTGATAGGCTGAGAAATATGCCTAAACTTGGCCTGTAGCTGCTTAGAGATGATTGGTATGTGATTGGTTGAATTATGTTGGAGTTGGGGGTGACAAACTTGTCATACTTAGTTGCCAAAATGCAAAATCACACCTTTGCCCTTTACTGCATTATCAAGCTGGAATGCTTCCAATTGGCCCTTCAGATTCAAGAGCCCATTGGGCAGGGAAACTGCCTCCATGTCAATTACAATGGTTCCCCAGTCAGAATCCCAAGTCAGTGGCTCCTGTTTTTGAGGGTGAGTGGGATGGCTTCAGGACTTGGAAGCAGTTCATGCTCATGTTTTGGAAAAAATTGTCTAAAATTCTCCCCTTCTACTTCATTATACCATGCCAAACTCTGTCTTGGGCTCAACCGTGGAATGCGCTGTTTGTGACTTCTTTGTGTTTTAGCTATGTGTCCATCCCAATATCCTGTCCATTAAAAAGACCAGCACTGTAGCATCTATCACTGTTCCCATCCACTCGTCAACCATACTCATTCCAATTTCCACTATTCCAATAATCATCTGGCTGGCCTCCCCTTCTCCACTTTTAATAAAAATCAATCAATTCAAAACTACTGCTTGCGTCATATGCTACTTGGCCCACTAGATCCTCCAGTTTTTATAATCTCACACTAGTCTTTAAAACTCTTCACACTCTTGCCCTTTCCTCCCTCACTAACGATCTCCAGTTTTTGCAACACCCTAGAACTGTCTACTATTCTGAATCAAGTTTTAATTATTTTTAATCACCCTATTCAGACATGTAATGCCACACCTCCATGGAAGGTGCACATGAACCTGCCTTGTGGTCCAGAGGGGAGGAAGCTGTACTGCACCACTACAGCCCCCATTAATTAAGCTTTATGCATGTTGCCTTCATCTTGTCAATTGAAAGATTTGCTTTCAGCCTCCCAGGCTCATATCCTGAAATTGTCTTCCTGAAATCCTTCCCCTCTCCATTTCCCTCTTCATGCCTAATGTATTGCTCACCCCTCTTAATATTTCACCTTCGGTTGGCAGCCCTTTTTATTTTGTCCCCACCCCTCTGAAGAACCTTTGCAACAAAACTTCCAACAGTCATGGTAGAAAAACTTGCCCAAATGTTGGACCCGGAGCTTATTAAAGGTTAAGTATCTGAGCGTCAGCATTATGGAACAGAGCGTGTTTTGAAGAGTTTATGGAAGTTTGCATCACTTATAGATAGGGTGGTTATAAAAAGGTTTAACACACTTGTCTTCATTGATCAGTCCTTTGAGTATAGGAGTTGGGAAGTCATGTTAAGGTTGTACAGAACTTTGGTGAGGCCGTTTCTGGAGTACGGTGTCCATTTCTGGTCACCCAGAAAGAAAGGATATTATTAAGCTGGAGAGGTTTTGGAAGAGATTTACCAGGATGTTACCAGATATGGAAGGTTTAAGTTATAAAGATAGGCTTGATAAGTTGGGACCTTTTTCCACTGGAGTGTAGGAGGTTGAGAGGTGATCTTACAGAAGTTTACAAATTCATGAGGGATATAGATATAGTAATGGTAGTTGTCTCTTCTCTGTGATGGGGGATTTCAAATCTAGGGGGCACACTTTTAAGATGGCAAGAGAGAGATTTAAAAAAGACATGAGGGGCAAATTTTTTTTTTACACAAAGGGCAGTTCGCATGTGCAATGAGCTTCCTGAGGATGTGGTCCGATGTGGACACAATGACAGCATTTAACAGACATTAGGATGAGTACATGAATAGGAAAGGTTTGGAGGGATATGGGCCAGGAGCAGGCAGATGGGACTAGGTTAATTTGGGATTATGTTCGGCATCTTGTGAAGGGTCTGTTTCCGTGCTGTATGACTCTATGAAAACTTCCACCTGAAGCTTTTGTGCTTCAGTTCCTCATAAATAGCATTGATGAAAGTGTCGATTTGCGGATTTCAATTCAAAGCTTAGGTCATCCCAAATGGGAGCAGAAATATTGTTACATCAGGTATTCAACCCTAGGACTCTGCTCTGATGTTGCACTTAGGGTTGTTGCCAAAAACAAGGACTTTGTTCTTTGGATGCTGTGTAAGCTGGTCATTCAAGATTCCTTCTAATGCTACAGCAAAAAACCTAATCAACCCTTGATATCTACACAATAGCCAGAATTTTGCAACAATCTGCTGGGTTCAGTAAGTAATGTTTGTACCATAGCTTTTCGTGGGATTATAACAGAAAATTAGTAAAGGCTGCAGTATCATAATTGTAGATTAAATATTTTTTAAAAAACCATTCAATGCAAGTGGAAAAAAGTGAGACTTTTCTGTACATAGCTTCTTCTGTCTATTTGATTCACAGGCCAGTGCTGGGAGGTCTCCTCTCCTCTTCATACAGACAGCATCAAGAGTCACTGGCAGCAGAGCGAGAGAAACGGCGTCAAGAGAGGGAAGAGAGACTACAACGGATAGAACGTGAAGAAAGAAACCGATTCAAGTAAGATGCTGTGATGAGACACGGTGGGCAGACAAAAGGAGCTTGGAATCATTGAACACAGCTTAGTTTCTCTCGCATGACAACGCTTCATAATTTTCAAAGTGCCTGTCAATTTGCAGTAAAGTGACATTAGCACACCGCACTTCTGTTTTTGAAATCCCAGCTATAGCTGAGGCTCTTGGCTGTTTTCCAGGTGGTAATTTGCCAGTCTTAGCTAGGGTTTGAACAAAGATAAAGTGACTAGCTTATGGGAGGAAGGAACAGTTGGCTTGGATTCTATGTCAAGAATGTACTAAGCATAGACAAACGCAAAGCAAAGTGCAAATCTTGCAGACTCTAAGCTCTATAAAAGGCAACAAACGAACACAAGGAAAGTATTAAAAGCTGCAAAAATATGATAAAAACTTGAAAGGGATAGCAAATCCAGCTGTAAAATCTTTAAATACATTAAGAGGAGGAGGGTGGCTAAGGGAAATGTGGGTAAGAAAAGCCTGGGTGATACTGCAGTCAACAATAGCAGACTTGTTAAATGAGTACTTGTGTACATCTTCACAGAGAAAGAGGGTCAAAACATCAACAGCACCAGGGAAATGAAAAATAAATCAAGGGGAGGAATGTATTAGATTTATTAAAAGTTTTAAAAATCTCCAGACGTTATGGTTTTGACCCCAGAGTACAGAAAGGAGGTGAGAAACCTGTAGCTGCATTAGTGATAATCTTCCAAAGCGTTCAATTCAGGAATTTTGGTGTTGGACTGGGGAAAAATTACAGCCTTCCATCTTTGGGGAAAGAGACCAGATGCAGAATTTTCTTGTAAGGCGGAAGGGATCGGATTTGACATGGTTGGTGCACAGTTTTAAGTTGCCAGGGAACATGCTGGTCTCCGACACTGTCCTGCTTCCAACCCAGTTTTGGGAAGACGAGATTGGTGTCAAGTAGCTAACCACCCACGAGGTGAATGGAGGTGGCATCCTGGTGGCAGATCAGGATGTCAGTTCCACCCCCGTCCTGCAGCCACAGCCTACTGTATCAACAGGTTTCTCCTCCACATTAGTGGTTTAGCAAGGGTGGCCTGATTTAATTTGAAGTGTTTTAAAGGTGCTATGAGATGGAGGCACCCTGTCTTTCTCTTCTCTGTGATGGCAGGCTGTCATGTCAGCTTTTCCAGCATCGAAAGTCTGCCTGCCTTCCTTAATTAGCTGGGGAACATGGCCTCTGGTCAAACCAGCAAAAAGATCACAGTGATACCTGGAAGTGAACACACTGGTTGTGCAGATCCTCCACCTTGTAGTCTACAAGGCAAGTCAGACCAGTATGTCTCATTTGCCAGTTTTATTAGCTTTTCCTTCAGTGACCCATCCAAAATTGATGCCTGGGGACTTCTGCCCATGTAGGGTTGGCACGACGTTTGACCCCGACTCCAGGGTCCCAACCCAAACAAAAATTGCTGCCCAGGGTTACTAGAAACCTCGAACATAGAAGCTCAAAGGCTGATTCTAATTGAGGTATTTTAAAATGATAGAATGATTCTGTAGGATAGATACAGTATTATTTCTGCTGGGAAACATGGTAAACTAGGAGGATATGAATTCTTCAATTGTTGGAACTCCCCTTCCCATCCACTTCATCACACTTCCATTCCAACCCAAGCCTGATTCCATCCAGATAGCAACCAGCAGAGAGGTTTCCATATAATTAGGCTTAAAGTTTATATTTATTGTGAAGCTTTATAAAAAAAAAATTGCTGTTTTTTGCAAGGTGCCCAAGTATTAATAGTCTTTAGGAGCCTGAGCACAGACTGGACTGCAGGACAAGAAAAACCATCAGTAAAACTGCCAGAGGCTCAGCATTCCAAAATTAATCCTGTGTTTTTTTTTGAGCAGGCAGGTAAGGTGTTTGTGCAAAGTATATTGGGTCTTTTGTGTACATGTGGAATCCTGATGTCGTCATCAGAAGGGTCTCTGATTTTAACTAATAACGTCCACTGTTGAAACCACTAAGCAGCCAGATGAAGGGGAGGGGGTGCTAGAAGGGTCCTAAGCACTTCTCTTGTTACTTTTCTTGTGTGGAGTTAGGCTGTGGAGAGATGATCCAAGCCCCCAGAAATTCCTCACAAATGTGAGGCCCCAAATAAAATGCTCTCCCACCCACCCCCTCTCCCTATAAAAAAAACCAACTCGTGTCAAGCAGCAACCTACAGGCCATGTGATTTTTCTGCTATTCCAGGTCAGAAGCCTGCTCTCTGTCTTTGAATAAGGCCTGGGAGTTAAAACAGCTAAGACCTTGTTGAATCGGTCTGTCCTTCATTTGCTGTGAATCCACATACCCATACCCTACCCTAGTCAAAATCAGGGCCAAAATTCCACTTACAACCAACATTGATTCCTTCACATTGATCAATCAAACCTTTGCTACAAATGTTGCATGGGGTAAATAGTCTGAGAGTTACCTCGCTGCCCCTATTGTTGGATTTGCTAGTTAGCTCAGGCTACTTGACCTGTGGTGTTTGTCATAAAAGTCACTTCTATCTCTCTCCACAATATCTCCCACTTGTGCTCCTGCATTTTTCTGGGGCTGCTGAAACAACCTGTTTCTTTGAGCAGTTGAATTGACTTCTCTAGTGCTGTGCTTCAATTCAGAATCCAACAGCCTTTAATTATCCCATGTCCCACCATTCTGTTGTTGCTAAGCTCAGTTCTCACTCTGGATTTGATTAAATCGGACACCATTCTGGTTCTCAGCACACCATATATTGTTTTGCTGTAACCTACTAAGTGACTTTCTCCAGCCTCTCATTTCAATACATACATCCCCGTTTCATAAAATTCTGCCCATCGCAATAATCAATGGCTCATATTTACCATTATTCCCTGACCTTAAGCACCCTTTAGTTAAAATGTGTTGCTCTGCTGATTTCATTTCTGTTCTCAACATCAAGATCGATATTATTTGTGTATTGTCTGTTCTACCTTCGATCTGCCTTATTGATCCATATGAGATGGCTTATTTTGCTTACTCAGCATTGCACAAATTTAAGTCTGGATCCTGATGAAGATACAGACCTATGTCATCTTGGAATTTAGTTCGCTGTGTTTGAGGACAATATCGCCTCTGTTGCAAGCTCTCTATAGCCATCATCCTTTTGTGTAGAAATCCTGTCTTGGTTTTGGTGCAAAGAATTCTTCACATAACCTTTAATCCTGGAAGTTTTTTTAGGTAGAATTCTGACTTTGAAGTAATAGCTGGAAATGAATATTTGCTGACCCCACTCTCTCTCTCTTTTTCTCCTGTAACTTCTCTGATCTCTGTCACTTAATTTCTTTGCTTTTCTATCTCTGTTCTGTCTTTTTAGTCGGGGATATATAGAAAAACGAGAAGAACAAAGGCTGGCAAGAGAAGAAAGGTTTGCCTATTCTGTTAGAAGTGCACGCAAATTATTTGTTCATTTGGAAAGTCGTCATTATATTTTGGTGAAGCTAATCAACTTTATGGGCAGTTAACATTTTTCCATAATCTTTGTGGCTCTGTTGCTTTGGATTAACATCGTGGTGTCATTCCAGAACTGGCCACTAGGGATGCCTTCACATGGACTGCAGGATTAAGGAATACCTCTTTGAGAGTCTATAACATAGCTTCGTTTGAAATTCAAATAATGAATGAAGGAAATCAATTTTATCTCTCCTGATTGCATCAAACATAGAACTGTATTAAGCTGACTGCCTCAAAAATTGCTGTGGAAAGTGACAACAAGATTTCCATGGTTTTTGTGCCAAAGGTATATTGGTGATGTTGGGCCACGTCTGAGGAAATTCCCAGGCAGTGTAATTTTGTGACATGGTTGTGCTTTAGGCGGCCAGGAACTGTGAATGTTTCCCACTTCAGAACTACCAAAGACTAACTATAGCACTGTTCTCACCTTTGTACTAACTGAACCTATCACTTGCTCCATTCATCGTTTTTTAATGATGGTCTATCGCACAGTGATGGTCTAACTTTTCAAAATGTCCCAGGCATGCAGATATTGTGATCCATAGATAATGATTGCCTTGAAACTTCTAACTAGAAAAATGAGACAAGATTCCACCTTTTAAATCTTTATCACATTTTTTTCAAAAATAATGACCAAAAGCTATTTTTATTTCATAAGCAACTTTTGATGTGAGAACATAACATCCTTATTGTATAGTTTGTATGCATTCTTTTCACAAGCAATCCACAACAGGAATGAAGGGTTTGAGTTATGAGGTGAGATTGGATAGGCTGGTCTATTTTCACTGGAACATAGGAAGTTGAGGGGTGATGGTTTATAAAATTACAAGGGGTATTGATAAGATGAATGGCAGATGTCTTTTCCCTAGGGTGAGAGACTTCAAGACTGGGGTCATATTTTTAATATGAGAGGAAAAAGATTTTAAAAAATGAGAGGCTTCATTTTAAACACAGAATGTGTGAAATGAACTTCCTGAGGAAGTGGTGGATGTGGGTACAGTTAGAACATTTAAAAGATAATTGGACAAGTACATGAATAAGAAATGTTTGGAGGGATATGGGGCCCAGCGCAGGCAGGTGGGACTAGTTTAGTTTGGGATTATGGTCGCATGGACTGGTTGAACTGAAGGGTCTGTTTCCATGCTGTATGACTCTGACTCTATGACTCTAATTGCTCCCAATTGACCTATTTTCCTGTTTCATCCACCAAAGTGGAGTGACCATGTTGTGCCTTTCTCACTTATTAGAGAACTTTCTTGAATCAGCAGCCATTTGTGAAGTCAGAGAGATTTGTTGATTTTTTTCAGAAAGCCTGTAACCTAATCTGAAAAATAGCTTCCAGTGCCCTCTTTCTCCACAGCACCCTGAAACACATTAAACTTGCATACAGGTAGAATTGCTAACTCGCCATTCGAGAGTCTAACTCTCTTAGAAGTAAATGGACCAAATGCAGCACAACTGTTTATAAGCCATAATCTTTGACGCCTTTGTGGAATTTTGGGAGATTCAGAGCCTATTCGTTGCAAACGCAAGGACTGCTGGCGTTGTCTCCAAATATAAGTATTGTACACCAACTTCTCAGGGAAAACAATCTCAACCCTCCTTTGATTTCTGACAATCAAACTAGCCAAGTATGTATCGGACTGCAGAACCAATCGCATTACCCCCTTTATTTACGCTACATTTTGAAGCTATTAAACGGAAAAGTATTTTAATTTTAAAAACCTTATAATTACAACATCGTACTAGCAGAAAACTCATCAGGTTAACCTCCAGATTACAACCAGCTTTAAGTAATGAAAGTCAGAAGTTGGACACTAATCTCCACCAACACTTGACTACATTCTTGAATTCCAATTGCAGTGTGGCAATGGCCACTGAGCATTTGTCATTGACATAAACATTAATGATTATATTAGACGATAATATCCCTGAATTGTAGGTGATATAAATGGTTAGACTAGTCTGGGGCCCTTTTCCGGAATGGTAAACTGGTTTTAGAACAGGAGAAGGCTACTCAGCCCACCATGTCTGTGTCAGCTGTCTGCAAGACCAGCTTGACATCAATATTGGAATTGAAGGCATATCATTCAGCAAACAATTTGGAACTCATTGAATAAGCTGATCTGTGGCCTCAACTATTCTCCCCACCCGCACATCTTCTTTCTCACCCCCTCTTTAGAAGCTGCACCTTACACTTCCAAACCTTTGATAGTCCTGCAGGATACTGTGTAATTTCTTGTGTCAATTTGGAATGTGTTATAATGAAACAAAACATTGGCAGATGTTCCACTTATAATGTGTGACTGGCAGTGCATTATGAACCTATATTTCTCACCTCAAGGTGAAGTTTCTAATTGCCTCACTGATAAAGATTGTCCCCTCACCCTTTCCATTATTAGGGGTGCGCCCATCTGACTCCCAGTAGGAGCTTCGTGTTATTCATGAACTAACATGCACTGGCCTACTTTGGAAATTACTGGGTTTCATCTCCATTACTCACTACTATCAGAGCCAGGTACGTTTTGTCTTTGGATCCTCCCCGCTCATAAATTCACTGAACCCAATGAGGATTCTGTGTCAGGTACTTTACAGCCTCCAGCTGTTTCTGCTCATCTCTAGCACCAATTCTCTCTTGCCCAAGCATTACCTTGCCTTTTCTAAAGGAAATTTCTCATTTTTGGATGAATGTGGGTCGTAACACAAGTAGATATCTGTCGCATGTGTTTAAAACAGTATGTCTTCTATTGTTCTTGTACATTTTAACGGCACTCAATATCAACAAGTGACATTTCACCTTCTACAACGATCCAGACTTAAGGATTTTACAGCTGGCAAAGTGGTGACGTTTTTTTTTACCCCATCCATCTGGGCTGAATTTGGGCCTTGGCTGCGGAGAGAATTGCTACCAATGTGATCCTGGATTTGTGGTCTTTTTATTTTGTTGGAGTGTTTTTCAGCACTGTTGATTATAATCGACCTATTTTACAGAAACATGTTTAATTTTAGTGTAAATAGTTATCAGAAAAAGAACTGAGTAAAAATAAATATAAAGATGTTTGGCTGGGAGTACCGGGAGTTATTTTAATGCCAATGTTTTTAAGTCTGAGGAGTACGATTGGTAGCACGCAGCAATAAACAGTTCAGAAGCACTGTCCATGTAAATTCAAAACAGATGTATTTTTCTTTTCCTAAGCAGCTTTTGATGACTAGACCCAACATGACGTAAAGTTCCACATTGTTGGAATAGATGCAGGTTCAGGGAAGCGAGGCAATGTTTAGGTGGTGAAAGCTTTTGTGTCACTTTGCATCAAAGAACTTAAAGGACTGGAAGAGACCCCACTGAATTCTTTTTTTAAAAAATCTCTCCTAAACCATTGATGTGCTTTAAGTTTTCTTGCAGTCCGTCTGCAGGTAAAACCAGAGCCGCAGCCATTTAATCTTTTCTTCGATTTTCTTTCAGTGTGGTTTAGTCATTTATTTTGGCAGTATTTCTGGCTTGGGATGTGAGAGACAGTCTGCAGTGTAATGCACGCAATGCACTACTAGCTGAAGCTTACATGGGCTTCTTTTCCAGATATAAATACCTGGAAAAACTAGCGGCGGAGGAATATGAAAAGGAAGCCAGGAGTCGGGTGCCACGGGCACGGAGCGACCTTTCCCTCAGCCTGAGTTCACCTGCTGCCCCGTCGTCCCCTGTCACAATTTGCAGGACTCCCTCACCTGCAAAGCCTCAGGAGGAGCCTGAGCCTCCATCCACACTGTGTGAATCACCGCAGCCTACAGAACGTGAGTACCCAGAGAGCAGTTGCTATCTGCCTGTGCGTGCAAGTGGGTTTTTGGCAATCCAGAAATCAGCCAGACAGAGGTGGATGGTTCTATTTGAGACTTCAGCGCACTTCTGGATCATTGCAGCAGGCCGTAAGCTTACTGATTAAACACCTCTGCTCAGTTCCTTCAGTGTCTAGGACAGTGTGCACTAGCAGAACGTTTGCACTAATTTAGGGGTCTTTAACAATTTATTATAAATGATAAAATGACTGTGCTGAATATGCGATTAGGAACTTTGTGCAAATTCGAGAGCTTAGTACAATGGGAGTACGTAGTGCGAATGGGAATGTGGCAGTCTACACATTCCATTCCATCCTAATGGGGAGGGCAGAAGGATTCTTGTTGCTACATTTCCTCAGTAAGATACTGTACTGGATTTAGAGCTTCATTAAACTTATGAATGCATTAACCTTAGAGCATAATACAGAGGAAAGTAATGTCCAGAAAGAAATGGCTGTGTTTATTGTCGTCCCTTTTGTTTTCTATTGATTCACTATTCCTTGCCAACTGAATACTACCTTAACTATCAGAGCTTGCCACCCGTGATTATGTTATCAAGGGAGCTACAGCCTAGCATAGTTTTTGGCTTTATCAGCGTTCTCTCTCGGGTTTATGTGCATTATTTATAATTCACTGAGACTTTCGATGAATTACAATCAGGAACAAGAGCCTGACGTGACCTGCCCTCAAAGTGGAAGTCAGGTTAAAAATGAAAATACGAAATGTGTTAGGTAATAAATTATCCATTAGGACTTGCTTGTTTTCTCTGGAAAGAGGCTTTTTTTATTTTTAAAATGAACTTTGACCTCTGCCTGAGCTTGCTCAGACTGTTACCCCTTTCATGTCATCCAGTCAACCATATAATCAACCACTGTGTCACCGTGTAGGGTGGCATGGTGGCACTGTGTTTAGCACTGCTGCTTCACAGCACCAGGGGCATGCGTTTGATTCCATCCTTGGGTGACTATCTGTATGGAGTTTGCACATTGTCCCTGTGCCTGCATGGGTTTCCTCCCACAGCCTAAAGATATGCAGGTTAGGGTGGATTGACCATGCTGAATTGCCCATAGTGTCCAGGAATGTGCAGGCAGGGTGGGATTAGCCACAGTAAACGTGGGGTTACGGGGACAGGGTGAGTCTGGGTGAGATGTTCTTTGGAGGGTCGATGCAGACTTGATGGGCTGAATGGCCTCTTTCTGCACTGAAGGGAATCTATGCTTCTGTGATGATATTTAGACAGTACGATTCAGTGATCAAGCACTCTTTGTTTAGCTGACAGTTAACAGGATCACATCTGATGTCCTGATTTGTTTTAAACAGAACTTCATCTGACCCTCTGCAACAGTTCACCTATCGCGGCTGAGTTTACAACCCTCGATTTTAAACACATGTACACCCTTTCAGCAAAACACAGAGACGTTAAGACCCGTGATCTTTTTAATCATTAGGTCCTCACCTAACCATTAATCTTTTGCTAGAGTAGGCTTCATGCGTGTTTTATTTAATCATTTCACTTCATTTTGACTAACGCAACAGCTTTTAGGCTAGTATGTAAGGAACTAAAGTGTACAGCGAGCATTCAGAAGGGTTATGAGAAAAGTAAATATGAGAAGCAAAGAGGTACAATATTAAGAGAAAAGATTTACAATGAACAAAGGAAATCCCAAAGTCTTTAAGTACATTGATCATAAAATCATATGAAAAGGAGGAAGAAGTTTGATTAGGGACCAGAAGAAGGAGCAAGTGGCATAGCTGAGATGTTAAATTAGTGTTTTGCATCTGTCTTTAACTATGAGGCAGACGCTGTCCAGGCCATTGTGATTTAGGAGGAAACTTGGGCACGAGAAGGGTTTAAAATTGATAAAGCAGAGATGTTGAATAAACTGTACTGCTTAAAATTGATACAGAAACAGAACCAGGTTTAGATGCATCCAAGGATATTAAAGGAAATGAAAGTGTAAATTGCAGAGGGACTGGCAATAGCCTTTCAACCTTCTATGGATTTGAAGGTAATGCCACAGGAAAATCGTAGACATCATGCCATTGTTCAAAAGAAAATTGTAAAGATCGGTCCAGCAATTGAGGGTCAGTCAGTTTAACTTCAGTGGTTCAGAAAGTTCTAGAAATAGTTATTTGGTATAGAATTAATAGATGCATTGAACAATGTTATTGATTTGAAAGAATCAGCGTAAATTTGTTACGGGTAAAAAATGTGTCTAACTATATTTAAGGCTGAGGGATGTTCTCGATTAGCAGGGGCCTTAATGGTTAGCTGGTTAGCTGGAAAACAGGAAAATGGACGTGAGGAATGTTGCATTAACTGTAATCCTGTTGAACGGCAAAGCATGATCAAAGGGCCAAATGGCCTACTCCTGTTCTCATTTCCTATGGTCTTATAACTAAATTGGATTTTTTGAAGAGGTAACATAGGATTGAAATGTGTTCAATACTGTGCCACAGAACAGATTGTGATGAAAGTTATAGGTTATGGGATAAGTGGGGCAGAAGCAAAATGAATGCGAAATTGGATCAGTAATAGGAAATAGAGAGTAATGATTGAAAACTGAAAGAACTGTGGATGCTGTAAATCAGAAATAAAAGCAGAAATTTCTGGAAAACCTCAGCAGATCTGGTAGCATCTATGGAGAGAAATCAGTTACCTTTTTGGGTTAAGTGACTCCACCTCACAGCAGAGAATAATGATTCAATTGTTATTTTTAAGGCTAAAGGACGGATTGCACTGGGGTTCCCCATGGATCAGTGTTGGGATCTGTGGTTTTCCTGATATGTGTAAATGACCAATACCTTGTGTCAAGGACAATTGCAAAGTTTGTCATCAGCACAAAAGTTGGGAGAATTGTAAACAGTGAGGAGGACAGTGTATACTTCAGAAGGGTAGCAGATAGTCAATGTGAAAAAGTATGAGATGATACACTTTGGAACAAAGCATACAGAATGTAAATTGAAGGAAATTCTGAACAGTCTCTGCAGGAGTGGAGAGACTTGGGTGTATATGTGCATAAATTAAACATAGATTGACAGATAAAGAGTGCTTAATAAGGAAACAAAATACGTGTCCAGTTGAGGTGAGAGTGACCGGGTGTGAGAAGTTGAATGCAAAGTGAACAAGTGAAGAAAAAAAACTAGTAAAGCCAATCCAGTGAAACATGAAACAGAATAGAGACCAATTGTTTAGATCGTAACTTCTCCTTCCATTTTGTTTCATTTACTTTTTATTTAACCCATTCACTTTTTCTTCACCTGGTTCACTCCTTGTTTTATTCTTCTTTAGATTGAGACCTTTCGTCAAATAACCTCCCCTTAACTATCACAGACATTCCCTTATATTTTTCCACCCCTCTTCCTTTCGCTTGGAGCATAGGAACAGAAGTTGCCATTCAGCTTCTTGATCTTGCCTTCCTCATTCAGTAAGATCAGGGCTGATCATTGACTTGACTCCATATGTCTGCCTTGGGGCTGCATTTCTTGATATGTTGCTTAATTAAAAAAAATGTCTGTCTTGGATTTAAATTTAACATTTGCATTAATGTTGACCACCATATGAGGAAGAGAGTTCTAAACTTCCACTACTCTTTGTATGGAGAAGTACTTCTAACATATCTCCTGAATTGCCTGGCCCTCATTCTCCTAGAATCTTCAACTAGTGGAAATGGTTTATCTTTATCTACCCTGTCTATCCCTTTTAATATCCTGAAGACCTCGTTTAGACCATCCCATGACCTTCTAAATTTTAGAGAATAAAGGCCTAATTTGTCTACGGGGAAGCAATAGCCTAGTGGTATTATCGCTGGACTTCTAATACAGGGACCTGGACAACATTCTGGGGACCTGGGTTTGAATCCCGCCACGGCAGATGGTGGGATTTGAATTCAATAAAAAAAAAAGTCTGGAATTAAGAATCTAATGATGACCATGAATCCATTGCCGATTGTTGGGGGAAAAAAACCATCTGGTTCACTAATGTCCTGTAGGGAAGGAAACTGCCATCCTTACCTGGTCTGGCCTACACGTGATTCCAGACCCACAGCAATGTGGTTGACTCTGAACTGCCCTCTGGGCAATTAGGGATGGACAATAAATGCCACCTAGCCAGTGATGTCCTCCTCCCATTAACAAATGAAAAGGAATCTGTCCTCACAACTTAAACCCTGAAGTCCAGGTATCATCCTTGTAAACCTGTGTTGAACTCCCTCTCGGGCCAATACATCCTTCGTAAGGTGTGGTGCCCAGATCTGCTCACAGTACGCTAAGTGGGGCTCGACCAGTGTTTTTTGTAACTGCAGCATAATGTCCATACTCCGGCCCTTTAGATATGAAGGCCAGCATTTCGTTAGCCACCTTGACTACTTTTTCTACCTGTTCATGGCAATTTAAAGAGCTATGCACCAGAACCCTCAAAATTCATTGGCCGGCCACTGTATTCAACTTTGTGCCTTCTAAAAATACCCTAAACTAACCTGTTTTCATTCTGAAATGGATAATCTTGCACTTGCTTGAATTAAAATCCATCTGCCACAGCTTTGCCCCTTTGGCCATATCCTGTTTGTAGGCTTGCAAAGAACCTCTTGAATTCCTATGTTCCCTCAGTTCTGATGAGAGGCCTTCAGCTCTCATCAGATACTGTCTCATCTGCCGAGTGTTTCCAGGAATTTCTGATGGTAGATCATGTGAATAGATGTTTATGTTGTTGGTAGAAGTTTGCTGTGTACAAAATTTCACTAGTTCATTACACTTCCAAACAACTTCACTTGGCTGTCAGGTGCTTTAGAAGGTCCGCAAGTCATAGAAGACACTATATGAATGAATTTCTTTTCTTTTACTCAATAGAATTCCTGTTTCGTTGCTGAATATAGTTTCCTTTGACCTTGGAATCAATAAAAGCCTCTGCAGTGGATTTTTAGGGGAGAGAGAGTTAAACCATGAAACAGGATTATAACTTGGCTTGAAATATAGCACCAGTAGTCTGGATATGCTAGATATAGCGATTATTTGTAAGACGCTTGAGCTGTTCTCATTTCCGTACAGTTCATAACTTGTGAAAGGAGTGCTATTTGTCTTCACAAAATTAAGTGCCTCATGTGGACTGCAAATGCACAGCAAGCTGTTTCAGAAGACTGATGGTGGATAATTCATTTGCATTATCGCATGTGATGGTTCTCTTAACATGAGGTGTCAAGTGTTGAAATATATTTTGCACGATGGTAGCATTTGCTCGTAAAATGTCATAACCGAAGCGATACAATGTCTCACTGCAGTGAATTGCAAGAAATGGATTGCCGTATGCTCAAGTTTAAGAAACATAGTTGGTCTGAACCCCTTAGGAGCTTTAATAGCAGTTGAATAACAAAGATCTAACCTTGTAAATCACCAGTACTAAGCAAAACACAAGAGTGTTTTTAGAATGTTATACATTTTCTGTTATTAGAATTAATATTTGTCAACAGATGAGAGAAAATATTTTTACATGGCTAAAAGCTTGAAAAATTTTACATCCTGCAAGCTGAAATAATACCTCTGTACTTGGAGGTTCAATGAAATGCCTAATGATTGTGGTTATTGAAGGAATCATTCACAATTCCAAGCTGTCAGTGCCAATTCTCAAGAAAATCTGGGGGGAAAAAACCCATCAAGGTTAGGCCAACAAAATTTCACACGATGACATTCTCCATCAAGATAGAGGCAAACTATCTGCACTTGACACTTATTGGCATCGTCATTGCCAAGTCCCTTAGCACCATCATCCTAGGAGTTGCTACTAACCAAATATTCAATTGGACCAGCCGCATGAGGCTACCAGAACAGTTTGAATATTGGCTGACTCATCTCCTGACTCCCAAGTTCCCTTTGCCAGCTACAAGGTACAAGGCAAGAGTGTGTTAGAATACTGTCCACTTTCCTGGATGAGTCCTGCCTCTCAGTAGTCGTGAATTCAGCTCCATCAAGGACAAGGCAATTTGCTTGATCGATCCTCCCTCCGTCATTGCATACAATGGCTGCAATCTGAAGGTTGCAGTGCAGTAATGCGTCAAAAATTCTTTGACAGCATCTTCTAAATCTTCTAACTTCTACCACCAGCAAGGATAATAGAAGCAGATGAATCGGTCCGAAACCATCCTCACTTGCAATTATTAGCAGAGCTCTTAAAAACAGTGCAATTATGTTATTTTCTTTTGGCACTAAGTTGAAACTCCCTACCTAATACCACTGTGAGAATGCCTTCACCAAGCTGTAGCTTTGTCAATAGAAGGCTCACCACCACCTTTATCTAGGACACCAAGGGATGGTCAATAATCAATAACCTTGCCAATAATACTCAATCCCAATAATGAAATTGTATTCAATGCATATAACTCTCATAGCTGTCCCTTGGGGTAATGTCAAGGCAATGAATAACACATGCACACACAGTCACCATGGCACATTCAAGCCTGACTTTAAGCAGATTTGAGTGACACAAATGACATTGGATTGAGTAGCTGAAGTTTGATCTCCTCAGTCGACTTTCATGGTTCTTGACAGCAGCATAACACACAGCATTTTAGCTATGAGGGAAGCTTGGCAGGGTCAGTCATGTACTATTGAAGGGCAGGTCTGTCTTCACCAACCTTGGCCAGCTCAGAAGATTGAGGACGTGCTTATTTTGGTGTTCTTCCCATTTTCCTTTTCTGTCTTGAAGATGCTACCGTCCACTGAGTTACAGATACAGTGATGCATCTCATCTATGTTTCTTTATAAATTACTCCTTCAAGCCATCTCCAACCCTGCTATCCTGAAGGTGCTAGATCCTGCTGAACTATGGTTACAGGTATGCAGGAAATGTTTGCTACTTTTTCTAACATGGGAGGTATCAACATAGAAGACAGTGGTTAATACATTTCTACTGAGGGATGTTTAAATTTTAAATCATTTATGCTGTAGTTTGAAGCTTCCAAGGTTGTTTGGTGAAACAGTGCCTTCATATTAGAAGCTGGCTAATGTAACCCCACTATTTAAAAAGAGAGACCGAGAAGGAACAGGGAATTACAGGCCAATGAGGCTGAATTCGGTATTGGGAAGATGTTAGAGTCCATTATCAGGGATGTTATTAGCTGAGCACTTAGAAAACCAGTGGTAGAATCAAAGCATGGTCAGCATGGATTTATGAAAGGGAAATTATGCTTGACAAGTCTACTGGAATTCTTCAAGGATGTAACAAGTAGAGTTGACCAGGGGAAGCAAATGGATATGGCTTATTTGGACTTTGAAAAGGCTTTCGAAAAAGTCCCACTTAAGAGATTTAATGTGTAAAATTAAAATGCATGGGATTGGGGATAGTGTGTGGAGATGGATAGAAAACTGGTTAACAGACAGTAAACAGTAGGAATAAATGGGTCTTTTTCTGAATGGCAGGCAGTAACTAGTTGGGTACCATAGGAAACATTAGTCTCAATCTATGTTAATGATTTAGATGAGGGAAGTATCCAAAATTTGCAGATGAGACAAAGCAAGGTAGAAGGGTGAGATGTGAAGAAGATGCAGAGATGTTGCAGTGTGATTTGAATAGGCTGAGTGAGTAGGCAAATGCATGACAGATGCAGTAAAAACATAGATAAATGAGGTTTTAAGGTACTTTGGTAGCAAAAATAGGAAAGCAGATTATTATTTGAACGGCTATAAATTTAGAGGGAGGAATGTTCAATGCAACCTGGGTGTCCTCGTGCACCTGACACTGAAAGTAAGCACACAGGTGCAGCAGGCAGTAAAGATAGCAAATTGTATGTTGGTCTTCATAGTGAAAGAATTTGAGTACAGGAAAAAGGATATCTTGCGACAATTGTACAGGACATTGGTGAGGCCACACTTGGAATATTGTGGTGCAGTTTTGGTCTCCCAATCTGAGGAAGTTGTTCCTGCTATAGGGAGAGCGCAGTGAAGGCTTACCAAATAGATTACTGCAATGGCAGGACTGAATCGGTTAGGATTGCATTCACTGGAGTTTAGAAAAATGAAGGGGATCTCATAGAAATCCATAAAATCCTAATAGGATTGGACAGGTTAGATGCAGGACAAATGTTCCCAATGGTGGAGGAGTCAGGAAACAAGGGCCGTTGTTTAAGAGCAAAGGAGTAAAGCACTTAGGACTGAGATGATGAGAAATTTCTTCACCCAGAGAGTGGTGAGCCTGTGGAATTCACTACCACAAAATGGTTGAGGCCAAAACATTGTGTTTTCACAAAGAATGTAGATACAGTTTTTGTGGCTAAAAGGCTCAAGGGATATGGGGCGGACAGTCGGGTTAAGACGCATTTAGCTTGATGATCAGCTGTGATCATATTGACTGGCAGAGCAGGCTCAAAGGATGGAATGACCTACAGCTGCTCTTTTTTGTATGTTTCTATGAAGATTTTTAATATGCAACACATAACAATACAATTGAATAAAATAAAAGAACATTGTCCTCTGATACTATCAAGTACTCCCCAATTAGATTTAATCTGAACTACGTTTGAAAAATGTCTATTATTAATCACATGATGTGCCTCAACATTTTGCTCATGTACTTGACCCAGCTACATAATTTTAATGTTTAATTTCCTTGCAGCAGCTGCTTCTTGTGTCCTGTTTGACTTGGACTAAAAAGATCAGTTCACCAGATCCCCATCAAAATAGGAGCCATGTAAACGGGAGCTTGGGATAAAAAGGCAACGATAGCGTGTGCTTCCTTGAAGAGTGACTGGATGCCTGGAGTACAAGATCATTGAACTTCCCCAATTCTGCCAAATTAGGGGTTAATTTTGTGCCGGGCCCTGTACTCATAATGTGCTCGCCCAGGCCTATTCAGATACGTTTAACACAGGATTGCAATAGCCAGCAGAAAAGGGAGACTATCAACCTGGGCTGAATTCAAATTCATGGTCCAGTGGTGACAGAACAGTATTATTACACAACTGTGCCAGTTTCGGTCAAAACAGGACAAATTATCACATTTACTATTTTCTTCAGCTGAAACTTTGTGCTTGTTTAGTGGTTCCTTTGCCATCAGCCAATTGAGATGGGAATTTTCCAAAGTTCAGAAACGGAAACTGGCTTTGCTGGTTCTACCCTGCAAAATGGACATTCCTGGGGCTTCGCAACGATCCCAGTTGTGACACTGCTATTCTTGCATTACTCACGCACTCATCTTGATTGTCGAAAATATTTACCAAATATAAAGAGGAAAAGACCAGTTGGTCCAGTGAATCAGCCTGATTGTGGCAGCCCATAATGTTTGCACACTGAATCCCATTTCTTCCTCCGCTCCTGTGAACAGCCACACGCTCTGAGGCATAAAAAAATTACAGGGAAAATAGTTGAATTGACTTCCAAAAACTTAGTGAAATACATGTTTGGGAAATGTTAGAATCTAACCAGCTATTCAACTTGACAAAATAATTGATAAGATTTATTGTTGTATCAGGTGGAGCCATATAAAGCAGTAACCCAGATAGGTGGACAACATAATTAAAATTTCTAAGCCGTGTTTCCCAGAGATGTCATAAGTTGTAATTAAGCCAATTGTAATGAGTTGCAATCTCTACTGAGATACCATGTTCTCCACAGCCAACTCCCCGCCCCTACAAACCTCGGCCAGTGTCCAGTCCAGACGGCCCATGAGCCCCTCCCCTATTCCTTTCCATGCCAATGTACAGAGAGCCTGTGTCCATTTTGTCCCCTGCTAACTGTCCAGGCAGCTTATGCTATTGTGCCTGTCCATTAATGGACTGTTGCCTTGCACAATGTTCCCAAAGTCGAAAATGTACTGCGTGTTCTGATCCAGATCTTCTGATCTTGCCCACCTTGCAGAGGTTGTCTACCTCTAACCATTTAATTTGTTTGATGAAGGAAGATAGCTGTAACTGAGGGGAACTAGCTATGAAGAGATTGCCGAACTAAAGTTTGAGACCCACTTCTCAGCTTCCGGGCACCCCTCCCAGTCTTTCAATCTGTTTGCCTTGGTTATTGTGAGACTACAGCACAGCTGCATTTTTATTCAAAGTTTACACAATGCAAAAATTTAAAGAGTTTCTGGTTAACCTGTAAAGTAGGTTACCAGTTCTATTGTATATTCCTGCTTATGCCATTTTTGTACCAAAAAGTATATTCAGCATTGATTGGGATTTCTACCCTATAATCTAGCATTTAAGATGTATATAAAAATAATGAACTCCAGATTTCAGTCACAGAACTGGTAGCTGCCCTCAGTCATGGCTGTGGAGCTATGATGCATTTTAACAGTCCAGTGTGGCATTGCTGCAGACTTGTTACTCCCGGGTAAGGAATTATTAGGTGGGTGAGTGAGCGAAATGAATTTGAAAGCTTGTCGAGTGCTGTCGAGCTCTAGTTTAATTATTCAGCAGTTTATCTTAACGCCACTTTCTGCAAGTTACCAGTGTGCCAGAGAATTGAGCTTCTCGTGCTTTGTGCATCTAACACATTGGAATGATATTTTTTTTCTTCCTGCTGCATGGGCTGTATGTGAAGCAGACTTTGCGTCTGCACCAGCTCAAAGAGAGAATCTGTTTTCACTTAGTCTGAAATTAATACAAGCAATTTAATATACGTACAGGTCAGTTTATAAAATAGATCAAGTTGAATACTAGCCATCAGACATAATTACCTGATGAAGAGATTAATAAATTCTGCCGCTGGGCATTCGTGCCATAGCCTTCAGTTTGTGTAAGTGTACAAAAGGCTTAGAATTGTTGGAGTCTGCTGGGGGCAGTATCCTAGTGGCATATTTCCTGTATTCTAGTTGCAGTCTGTACCTAACAACATTCTGTGTTCCTCACTTGTGGTTTTTAGAAGTACAGTTGTTTGTATAGTAAGGTCATTAAACTCTTGCTGTGCAAAGCCTTTCTTCCACACTTAACTAGGTGGTAGTTCTTTCCGATGCCTTTAGAATCTTTTTAAAAGACATCTCCCACTCCTGTTCTCCTCCCCGCGTTGTCCTCTCTCTCCAACCCCCCCTTTCCTACAGCTGAACCTCGCAGCAGTTTATAAAAACTATTAAGAGCTACTCAAGAACGACAGTAACCTTTCTGCAATCTCTTTCAACACTAAATGGTATGTATGAATGTACGAGTGCACAGATGGGAATATATATAATTAATTAGGAAGGAACAAAGGTAATTGTGCAGACATATAGCTCCAGATGACATCGAAAAGAACAAGAGTGGTTTGTGGGTAGAATCTTAAATGTTTTGACTCCCTGTTTCATGTATAATATGTTCTATTCAATTACACATGATGTCTGTGGATTGCAAGTATTTGGAACTGCCTTGGACCCTGTAAAGCATCTGTTGCAAGTATTATGATAGAAGCAAAACAGAAGCTAATCCATTGTATTGGCCACATAACTGTGTCATAGTGGATCAGTGTGATGATCAGGCCATCAGTGTTCGCAATTTTTATTGCATAAGTCGGACAGCTGCGGGTATCCAAATGTGTATTTAAATGCAGAAATCAGGGCATTTCAATCAGAATTATCCTGCTGCACCACAGGCTTCACTTCACCAGTACCTCAGAGATTTGACTATCAAACCCATGAATGGAATGAAGTTACGATACTTTTGCACTGGATGAATAAACATGGCAGAAAAGCTGTCATTTAAAGCTATGATAAGTATTAACTTACTGTCAAGAAACCAGCTAGTACTAAAACATTTACAAGTTTGGAGCCTCACTTCTTGTGGTTTTAATTATTGAAGATTTTTGGAAAAGTAAATAGCAATTTTTTTAAACATTCTGACCCTTTTAATCTCTGCTCATCTCATCTTTATTTTCCTTCTTATTTTGTCCCATAGAATTAAACATACTTATTTACTCTGTTTACTTCAGTAAAGTTTCTTAAATATAGTCGGTTAAAGAGGTATGTTGTTGCATCTCCTATGAAGGATGTCAAACGATACACTGATTCCCAAAGTGCTTTTGAACAATTTTCATATTAGGAACTTCAAGTGAAGGTGACAGTCTTGACCCCCTGTTTTCGGTCCACCCTGGCCGAGAGCCTGAACAGATGCTCCTGTTGTTATATTTCCCTGTTTTGTTCCATCTTGGTGGGACAATGAAAATTCCCACTTGTCCTAGCGAGAGGCGACTCTGACTTAACCTCACTTGCTGGTTCCCGTTTTAATCCTGCTGGGATGGGTACTCCCTCTTGCCCCTGGGTCAGAGAATGGTTCCTGGCCTCTCTTGGTCTTACAGGGTCTTGTGTTCCTATACCCTGCTCATTGTTTACCACCAGTGGCCATTCCATCTCCCCAGCGATTAAATCCAGCCAGAATTGGGCTTGCAGTCTGGCCCTGACCCAATTGGTAACCGCTGTGGGGAGACTGACCCTGCCAGCAACTTTTGGGGGGGAATGGTGGCCCTGACCCTACAGCAACCTCTATGGGGGAAGGGATGCACTGGTGGTGGGAAAGGGGTGGGTGTAGTGGCCCTGACCCTGCCGGTGACCTCTGGGGGTAGAAGGGGGTAGTGGCCCTGACGCTGCCAGTGACCTCTTCGGGGGTCGGATGGGGTAGGGTGGCCCTGATGCCACCAGTGACTTCACCTTCTGTGTTGATGTTGCATCCCATCCCCAGCAGCGCATTACAAAACCTAAAAACACTTGTGGCCTGGGTTTGATGCGTCCCAATGCCGAAGGGAGCATGGCAGCTGAGCCCGCTTGGTTGAGGACGAGGTTCTGCATCTCTCTCTCTCTGTGACAGCCAACTCCAAACCCCTGTCCCAGTTTAAGTCAGTGGGTAAAATCAGCAGATATAGGCTTTCAGCAGCTGGTGGTAGGATGTAGTTAAATAATAAGCTCCTTGGCATCCATTATCCTCGCAACCACTGCAACTCACTGATACCTCAGATTAAGCAGGAGTCCCAAGGCTTTCTCTCCACCTCAGAAGACTGCCCAGAAAATGACTTTGCCGCTGGCCTTTGGGGTGAAGTGAAAGGGGAGACTGGGCAGTCCCAACTGTGGTCAGGTACTCCACACTGGCGCAAGGGACCAAACCTCAAAGGGGAAGGTTTGTGAGAGGGGAGGAGGGGGTTTACAGAGTGACTGCTGAAAACCAAACTCCTGGCCTTCCTCAGGCCACTCACCCCACATGACCCTTCTCTCCCTTTGATATCATTTGATAAAAGCTCTGGTCTGGCCTCCTGCAATGATGCTTTGCCTCTGGTGGGTACTTTGAGGTCAGACACAGCCACTTCCTTCCAGCGCTAGTGGCAATTGGAAAACTGCTGGCTTTCAGAGTCAAGGAACTCAATCAGAGGGTAAACCCAATGATGACCACCAACCACATGATCCTTGCAGCACCTGGTCTCTTGTTAAGTGCTTTCTTCTGGAAAGATTGATTTTTGTTTAGCTGATTTTCGTTTAGCACACTTTTTCTGGGGCTGAATCAGGATAACTTTATCGGACTCCTAACGGCCATAACTCACCACCCAAAGCCCCAGAAGTTCTGTGGGCAGTTTCTAGTTTAATGAATGATGAGTACCTTTCTATTGTTGCTGACAGCAAAATATGAGCCAATTATTGCAGAATTATTCTGCACTTAGTTTCTAGATTGTAACTTTACTTTGAATAAGTGTACAAAAATATTTGGTCATTTCATCGACTCCTTAGGAACACCCCAGTCACCAAAGATTTATTTGGTTGAAAAATTTATAACCAAATCTCTGATCTCCCACAGTTTTATTAAAAATGGGACTATTAAATGTTTACATAGTCATACACACAGACCCTTTGGTCCAACCGGTCCATATCGAACATAATCCCAACTAAACTAGTTCCACCTGCCTGCTCCTGGCCCATATCCCTCCAAACCGTTCCTATTCATGTACTTACCCAAGTGTCTTTTAAACATCGTAACTGTGCCCGCATCATCCAATTCCACAGGAAGTTCATTCCACATGCGAACCACCCTCTGTTTTTAAAAAGAATAAAATTTGCCCCTCATGTATTGTTGGAAAGTTAATACCACCCTTGTGGAAAGATTGCATAGGATTTTTTTTTAAACCCATTGGTTTTCAGGGGTATGACAGTTGACAGAATGTCTCAAAGCACAGATTTGAGAACTGAGAATTTTTCATAATAAAATGTAAAAATTATTCTATCATCAATTGCATTGTTTCAGCCGTGTTTCCAAATCTCCCATTTCAGTTGTTGGATTGATATTTATCTATCACTGGATTGTTGAAAAAACCAAATTGTTTCTGAATCTAATTGTAGAATGTAGCGTCAGCCTGCAGAAGAATCTTGAGGACAACTCCTTGTTCTCATTACATTGGAAACCAATCAGTTAATAAAGTCTTGACGAGGCTTTTAAATGGTACATTATAAATTTTGTTGGATGCGTCCATGCCAGAAGGTGTTGGGAGGTGCTGTGTTGCCATAGAATAGATTGTCTCATGAAATGCAACATAAAAATTCACATTAGGTTATCTCCATCTGGAAGTAAATACCTGTGTTTATGGGGAAGAAACAGTGGGGTGGGGGGTGGTCAGTCAATTGTTACCCTGCCTCATTGCTGCAGGCACTAGTTTACATTGTTTTGTGTTCAGTCTGTGGCACAGAACTGTTCAAAGTAAAACAAATGCAGCCTAACAATTTTCTCAGTCTCTTTTTGTCATGGACAATGCAACAGTCTACTGTGTAGCTGAATCATACGGGCCAAGAAGGTCTCTGTTTTTGTTCGAGGGTTCAAATTTTGGGTCCAGCAACCCTTCGTCAGTTCTGAAGAAGTGTCACTGGGCCCGAAACGTTAACTCTCTCTTTGTTTCTTTGCAGAGGTGCTGCCAGACCTGCTGAGATTTTCCAACAATTTTTGCTTTTGTTTCAGATTTCCAGCATCTGCAGTTCTTTTGACTTTACAGCTTTGATCTTTGTCCTTTTACACCGGCAATTCATCCAGATTGAGTAAAGGATGGTTAGGAAAGACAAATGGGCAGCAAAAGTTCCTGCCCAAGTCACGATCTCTCCTTGTTATGTTTATACGTGGGAGGCTGAGTGAGCATCTTCAGGGTAGGAGGAGGGAATGGGGTAAATTTAATGGGCGAAAGATTATTTAACACAAAGTCCTTGTATTTTTTAATAGGTGATGTATAAGAGGCTTTTTTTTTTTTGAAATTAACAAATTACCTAGTTATGCACTGAGGAGAACAAATACATCTGCAGTGTGAGTCCAGTCCATCCTGTAGTCTTCAGATTGAAATTAAAATCCAATATATAGCTCTTCCAGTGAACGATGAGTGGAACGAAAAGGATTTGCAAAGCCACAATCTCAGCAGTCGTAGCAGGAGAACCTATCAGGGAGTTGTTAGTATTCCTGTTCCCAGACCTTGACCATGGTAATTCTACACCCTTTAGTTAAGTGTTGTTGCAGCAGTGACAGTCCAGTCCCTGTGGGTGTGAGAGGTTGTAAATCTGTCAGGTGTAGACTAATAGCTCCAGTTTACCCGTCTATCTGTGTACAGTGCATTGGAGAACCATTGCCAGGCGTGTGCAGCGAAATTGGAACTTTACACAAAATTTATCACATGTTACAATTGAAATATTGTTCATTTCTGTCCTCTATCAGTCACAGTAACAAAACCATTTCTGTTGTCCTTGATAAGAACGTTCATCAGCTAAACTGTGCCAGTTTCAAAAAAATTTGTATCCATCGCGTGCAACATTCTTCCGGTGTTAATGGAGCCGCAAATGCAAAAGGTTAGCTGACACAAGAGTTTCATTGCATTGTACACAGATAGCAAGTTGAAAGTCTGTGCCACAATCCCATGCTCAGAATTCAATGGGGGGGTTCCAAAAGCCAAAAGACTCGTGACTGAATGGTGCTTATACTATATCGAGTGAGGATTGGGAGCTGGGCAGCAACTGGGCCTGAACATTTTAAAAAGCTTTCTTTAAAAAAAAAAAGGAGGGAAAAGTTCCTTCACAACAACAGGAACGAAAGTGACAAAAACTTTATGCAATCAAACGACAGGTCGGTCAACATTAATGCTAGTACAGGTAGTTCTCCTATAACGCGATAGTGGAGTTCCTGCATGACCTCGCACTATTGAAAATCGCCATAGAAAATCACGTTAGAGGGAAATTGCTAAAGAAAATTGCTATACCTGTACAGCAGAAAGTTTGTGTTATTCAAACAGCTCCACTATTCATCAATCGCGTAACAGCCAATTCGTGTTAATGAAACACACATTATAGCAGAACTACATGTACAAGAGCTAGGTGAGCAGGTTGCAAGTTCATATGGATCTATCTTGCATGCTCAAGAAAGAGGTATTAAAGTCGTTTGCCTTTATCAGCAACTTGGGTTAGTCTCATTCCCAAAAAGCAAACCTGGATAGGTCCAAACGTTTTGAGGTTAGTGTTTTCTGTTAATTGCAAAACTCCATTAAGGAGCTCAGCCTTTGCAGAGAAAAAACTGATGGTTTTCTTTCTCTTGTGGCAGTAAAACAGATGCTGAAACATACAAAACGGACATTGTGAAGTAATGTGACTTTAACAGTATCTAAGAATCCCTCCTCCTTCTGTTCCTGTTAGTCTCTGCCAGTGAGCAAGAGCCAGAGCCAAAGCCTGAGCCTGAGCCTGAGCCTGAACCAGAGCCTGACTCCGAAGTCGAACGTGAAACAGAGGTAGTTGCTGAGTCAGGACCTTCGGAGCTGGAGACTGGGCAGGGAGCTGATCGTGAGCCTGAAGAACATGCAATCCTGAGTGAGAAGGAGAGACAGAATGAAGAAGTGAATGAGAAAGATAACTGCTCAGCGTCCAGCATCTCGTCAGCCAGCAGCACTTTAGAAAGAGAAGAAAGGGAAGACAAAGTAACCAGCGACAATGAAACTGGTAACAACCACATTTTCTGTGAATCTGTCATACTACTGCACTGTGTTAACCAGCTCCGGGCAGCAATTAATAATTGCAGGTTGCTGCGATGTACTGAAATAGATAATTTACTGTGCAGCACTGCACACAATATGCTTCAACATAATTATATACCAGCTTTCATCGAATCAAATTAGTAGCTGTGAGTAACATGCAAGTTTTCTGTGCAGAGTAAACGGTTTCTGAAGGATATATCATAATGTTAATGTTTTCTTTGCGTTGATCTGTTAATCTCTCTGCTTTTTTCCTACTAAATGTATTAAGCATGCGTTTATAACGACGAATGAACAGGCTGAGTATCATAAATGACAACCGTGTGATTTTGATCCTGACCAAAACATACTAATGTATCAAAAACAATACTTCAGTTTCATAGCATCTGGGGATCTGAAAGCCCCAAGAGGAATGGAAGCGAAACATACAGTTCCCTATCTCAATTGTAGTGGGAGGGTAAGACGAGAAGGCTGTTAAAAAGACTTTTGGGATCATTAACTTCATAAATCAAAGTCAGAAGTCGCACGATGCCAGGTTGTAGCCCATCAGGTTTTTTTGAAATCGCAAACTTTCGGAGTGCTGGGCTCTGAAAGTTTGTGATTTCAAATAAACCTGTTGGACTATAAACTAGTTCCGTAAGACTTATGACATTGTCCACCCCAGTCCAACATCGGCACCTCCACGTCATTCACAGCCCTAGGCCTCCGATGCATAAGCAAAGAGGTTCTGCTAAATCCTTGGGACAGTTCTGAAGAAGGGTCTAGGCCCGAAACGTCAGCCTTTCTGCTCCTCTGATGCTGCTTGGCCTGCTGTGTTCATCCAGCTCTACACCTTGTTATCTCAGATTCTCCAGCATCTGCAGTTCCTACTGTCTCTGGATTGTCTCACTGTTCCTTTGTTAATGCGCTGCTGTAACCCATCATTCTCTTTTTAAAATAGAGTAGATTTATAATCATATAAGGTTTATAAGATTTAAGACAATAGATTACACTCCTGGAAAAAGATGAGGTTAAGAATTCCAATGATTCCTGCAGTAAGAAATCAGAACACATTAAGCTGTACACTGAATATAAGTGAAGCCAGTCTCCTAGCTTCATTTTGGAACAGGGAACAGTTGCAGTTCTAGCCCCACTTTATGGGAAAGTCACTACAGACCTCTAACTCTCATGCCTTTTTTCTTTACTTGGACAACAGGTAAATGGACGCAAAGCATTAAGGAGGTCAGTGTAAATGAGCAGTGCAGCAACATTCTCAATAACAAACGATTCATGCTGGACATGTTGTATGCGCAGAACAAAAAGACAGAAGATGGTGAGGAAACAGAGCTTGAGAGAAAAGAGGAGGAAAAACAAGAGTCCCTGGCCACTTTGGCCAGCCGCATCAGCATTCTCCAGGCCAGCAAACAGGCTTGTGAGGACAAAGTGAAAAAAATGGAGATTGACCATCTGGAGAACCACGGCAGTGTGAAAGCTTTCACTGACAAATTTAACAGCGGGGAGCTGAGTAAAGGGCCACCGTTGTCTGATTCTGAAATGACTGCTAAGGCTGTGGATAAAGTGGCTGCACAGCCAAAAAAGGAATCCGATTACATTTGGGATCAACTAATGGCCAATCCAAGGGAGCTAAAAATCAAAGATATAGACTTCACAGACTTGGAGGAGGATGACGATGTAGATGTGTTGGACATGGAGAACTTACTTAATTCTGGAGACGCAATAATTCCGCCACCACCCCCTCCCCCGCTTTCTTTTATGGGTTTGCCTCCCCCTCCGCCGCCCCCTTTATTGTACTGCCCACCTCCTCCCCCAGCACCCGGGGTGTCCACACCCCCACCTCCGCCTTTTGGCCTTCACCAAGCCGTGGGGTCGCCCCATCTGTCCAGGAGTGAGCCAACATTTATCAAGAAGAAGAAAACTATCAGGCTATTCTGGAATGAAGTCCGACCGATTAATTGGCAATACAAAAACCACAAGCGATGCCGAGAACCCCTCTGGACCCGCCTGGAGCCTGTCAAGTTGGACGTATCCAAACTGGAGCATCTGTTTGAATCAAAATCCAAGGAATTGCCAGTCACTAAGGTAATGAGCAGTTATAACACACTAGAAAAATTCTTTAGAGGGTATTAATGTAATGGAAAAGGTATCAACAAACCTGAAGAATGTTAGTATAAATAGCAATGTCAGGTGTTAGCTTTCAGTGAGAAGAATGAGGAGATCACCTTTTTGAGAAGTGGGTCTGAATAGGGCTACGGTGCAAAGCGATTTGTAGATGAAAATGCAAATTGTTAAAGGTAGCGATGCGTGTTAATCAATTAAAGCACAAACAAACCACTGGGGTTCGTTTTTGTGTGGAATAAAATTCAAAAGTAGAGATGTCCAGTTAAAATTATATGTAACCTTAGATATGTCATACTTGGACTGCTATGTACAGCTCTGGTCACCATATTATGAACGTGTGAATTAGAAGTGAGAGAAGGTCAATTGGCCCCTCGAGCCTGCTCTGTCATGGCTGATCTGATTGAGGCCTCAACTCCATTTTGCTCCTTACTCCTTATACCCACCCTTTGAATATTTGTTAAAAAAGAAATCATCTAACTGTGCTTAAGAATATTCAATGACCCTGCTTCCAGCATATGCTGAGGAAAAAAATTCCACAGACTCTCAACTGTCAGAGAAAAATGTTCTCATCTTTCTTAAATGAGAGACTCTTTAGTTTCAAGCTGTGACGTCTAGTTCTGGTCTCTCTCTCACATGAGGAAACAACCTTTCAACATTTGTTTTGTCCTCACCTTTTAGGATCTTGTAAACCTCCATGAGATCACTTCTCAATGTTCTAAATACCTATGATACAGGACAACCTGTCCAACCTTTCACGCTGTGATGAACCCTACATCCCACAAGTCAGTAGAATGATCTTTCTCTGGATTGTGTATTAGAAAAATGATGTAGAAGCACTGGGAAATAGTACATGAGAGAGACCGGGAAGACACAGTCACCCCTAACCTTCTATATTCCAGGGAATACATGTCTAGTGTTTGCAATGACTCCAAATAACCTAGTCCTTGGAAACCTGGTGAATCTTTGTGACATTCATTCCAAGGTTTGATATTTAACCCATTGCATTCAAAACCAAGTTGGGGGAGAACAGTTCCTAATAAGTCATAATTAGAAAAACTTCGACCTTCCTGACATCTCTACTCTCTACACCTCCCAGCACCATTGTCCTGCAAAGTGAAGGAGAGTAGTAACCATTAGTTGCTAACAATTTTGCTAGTTTTGGTCCTTTGGGAACAATGTGAAGAACCTATCCAAATGAGTCGAAATTAGACCTTGAATTGTATTGCAGCAGTCATGCATGTCACCTCTGTGGGCTAGCTTTAAATCCAGAGCCCAGTTGTGAACTGGAACTTTTCCAATTCACACTGCCAATCAGCAGGCAAGTCTTTCAATATTTTATGTAACACATAATATTGAAAGAGTGTAAGAAAATGGTTACTTCTCACACATATTTAATTTTTACTTTATTATATGCATTATAGGATACTTGTGATGTTTATTCATGGTCTTTCAATGAGGAGATGTGTTAGGAATGAATAGTGCAGTGCCTCATTCTTTAATATCTATATAATGTTTGCAGGGACATGTTATGGTCAATTTTTATAAGTTATTGGTTGACCATCAGCCTAAATATCATGAGATAGTGGGAACTGCTGATGTTGGAGAATCTGATATAACAAGGTGTAGAGCTGGATGAACACAGCAGGCCAAGCAGCATCAGAGGAGCAGGAAAGCGGCGTTTCGGGTTTAGACCCTTCTTCAGATTTCTGATGCTGCTTGGCCTGCTGTGTTCATCCAGCTCTACACCTTGTTATATCAGCCTAAGTATCATGTCATTTCTGGGCACTGCACTTCAGGAAGGTTGGCAAGTTCTTGGCGAGAATGCAGAGATTTTCTCGGATTATACTGGGAATGGGGGATTTCAGTTCCATGAAAATATGCAGGATGACAGTATTGATCCAAAAGCAGAGCAGATTATGGGTAGATTTTATAAAGGTGGTGAAATTTGTGCACAATTTACTGCTTACATGGCAGAAGCAATATTATCAAAGGATGCAGATTTGAGGTAATTTTGAAAAGAGGCGGGGATTTAATTTTTGTTTTTTTATACTGAGAAATATGATTTATAATACAATGTAAGAATGGGAAAGTGGAAATAGGTTTGATAATATTTTTCCCAATTTGAATTGGGGCAATTTATTACTCTGGGAAAAGAGCAGGTGAGTGGGACCATAATGATCTGGCAACAGCACAATGAGCTGAATAGTCTGTTTCTGTGCTATAATATTCAACGATTAACAGTAATGCTGAAGTTGCACCACAGTAACTGGATTCTTGTCAGTGTCATTATGTGATGCATAACTCAAAAATGGGAGTTGTACTACAAATTGCACATTGTTGTATGTGGCACTGAGGTTTTGGAACAAAGGAACTCTGTTGCATAGGTATACGGAGAGTGGCATGTAGCTCCATTCCTCGGGCAGATAAACCTTGTAACACACGTGTCTCCTTTCTGTCAGGATTATAAAATTACCCGTGTCTTCAAGGTGTCAGTAGACTCATGACAACTAGATGAGTTTTTAACTAAGTGTATGTGCCATCACTAAGACTGCTTATGTCGACCTCCTGAATGCAACATGGCTCCAAACTTTCCACAACTCAACAGCTGCTGAAACCCTCATTCCTTTGTTACCTCTGAGACTTGACCGGTTAATGCTCTTGTGACTTACTTCCCATGCTCTAACCTCCATGAACTTGAAGTGATTCAAAAATCTGCGGTTCTTGTCCTTAAATGGTGGAGGATGCCAGTTTGAAAGTTAGTGCTGAAGGAATTTTGGTCAGTTACTACAGTGGATCTTGCAGATGGTTTACGCTAGTACCACCAGTAGAATAGAGTGAGTACATGCTGAATGTGGTGGATAGGGTGCCAATCAAGCAGCATGCTTTCTTCAGGAATATTTTGAGCTCCTTGTGTGTTATTGAAGACACGTTGATTCACTCTAGTGAGTATTCCATCCCACTTCTAACTTGTGCCTTGTAGTTGCTGGACCAGCTTTGGAAATCAGGCGGTGAGTTGCTCACCAGAGAAGTTCCAGTCTCTGATTTGCTCTTGTGACTACATTATTTATGACTATTCTGTTTCAAGTTTCTGGTCAATGATAAACCCTAAAGTGATTTTCGTGGGGAGTTCAGCAATAGTGATGCTGTTGATTGTCAAGAGAAATGGTTAAATTCCCTCTTGTTGGAGATGGTTGTTTCCTGGCATTAGTGTGGTATGAATGTAACTTACTTCTTGCTAGCCCAAGCCTGATTGTTATCCATATCTCGCTGCATTTTGACTTGGACTGCTTTTGTCTCTGAGGAGTTGCAAATGGAACTAAACGTCGTGCAATCATCAACAAGCATCCTCACTTCTGACTTTATCATGGAGAGAGGGGGATTCAAGCAGTTGAAGATATTTGAGCCTAGGACCCCACACTCAGGAACTCCTGTAGTGATGTTCTCGGACTGAGATGATTGACATCACAATAATCATCTTGGGAGTTTGATATGACCCCCAACTAGTGGAGAAAGTTTCCTCAGTTCCTATTTGCTTCAGATTTGCTAATGAACCGTGATTCCACATTCGAACAAATGCTGCATCGATGCTGAAAGCAGTCACTCTCACCTCACCTCACCTCTTGTATTTGGCTGTTTTGTCCATGATTGGACCAGGGCAGTGATAAGGTCATGAACTGGGTGGCCCTGATGAATTCCAATCCGAGCATTAGTGAACAGGTTAGTGCTGCATAAGTGTCACTTGATAGCACTGTGAATGACACATTATTGAAGAAAGGTAAGTCATCATTCCAAAAGCACAATTATTCCGTGTTAATTCACACTAACACAACTATTCATGAAAGCACACAGTGTAATGCTAATTTTCAGTGTAAATGATTGACCTAATTTAGCCATTTTGATGTTAGATCCCAAATCTCCATGCAGTTTCAGATTGATCAGGTGAAAGCTCCACTGAACATTCCACCTTTTATTTAAGATAGCTCTCGATTCCATGTAACCAGTCAAAGAATCTGATGCTCCTACTGTTATGATTATTCAGCTGGGAGTACTTTTAAGCTTCATATTTTAAGCACAGCAGGACCCAAAGTCATATTTCTCATGAATTTTGTTTTCCATTACTTCTCCTCGCAGAGGTCTACAATATATTTTCTGCATCTTTTTGGATGCATTTTTACTGCACCAAAATGAGTTGCATGAAAAAAGGCAGCAACCATAAATGCTATGCCGAATGTGCATATTTTATTCCTGGATAGGTTCAAATATTTAACTGTCGTGCATAGAAAACCTTGCATTTCTAGGTACTTGATCATCACCTAATGCCAATGAAATTCACAGCAAATTTAGGCCACACTTGAGACTGGTACAAACTTCATTTTGACTTGTGGTTTGTGACAGTTGGTGAAATTTGGAGCCATTCACTTATCCTGCAGAGGACAGCTGATACAGATAAAGGAGAACTCGCATTGTTGGAATGGCAGCTGGTCTTTTGAGATTGGCGTGGAAGGCCAAGTAGGTTTAATCTGCAAATAATCCACACGATATGCCCATGAGATGTTTACTACTAACTGGATATAAAAGTAGATTAATGCTGCATTTTGTGGCACTGTGTTCTCCCTTTTGACAAACGCAACAGCCATTCTAAACAGTTTCAATTCAAGTACATTCTTACATTTAAAACCTAAAACTGAAATACTTCAGATGTTGGAAATCAGCAATAAGATCAGAAAATAATAGAAATGCTGATTCTATCCAACAGCATGTGAGAATGAAAAAGAGACCGAATTAAAGTTTCGGATCAGTGAGATGATCTAAACAGATATCCACCTGAAACAGTTACTCTGTGTCTGTCTCTACAGGCGCTGCCTGGACCTGCTGAGCATTTGCGGTTTTCATTTTAAAACCTTCATGCATTACATGAATCCCTCAGGCTGTCGCAGTGGGAGCTTGGCTTTATTGCAGGGATAAATATATTATATACAAGAACATTTAGCCTAATTGACCATAATAGATTCAAGATGGCAAATAATCATTTCAGTCTTTCAACTTAGCCAGTCTCTAGACCTACAATACAAAAGATGTGGTTCAGTTATCTCCAGTAGGAACCCTTCTAATTTACCTATTTTGATTCCCCCTCATGGCAATAATCTTTATTATTACACGCGTTTTAGAAGTTTTGGACCAGATTGGTCCGAAGATCTCATCGATGCGTGTTGGAATTATTTCTACTTGTTTAGGCTGTGAATGCTTTAGGTGAGGATGACAGGACACTTGGACCATGGTGAACAATGGGGTTCATGATGCCTTTAAGAATTGGAACCAAAGCATTGAGGCTAAAATGGAGAAACAATTGATGAGGAAGGTGAACCAGCCCGTATATGAATTCAATTTCAAATCGGGTACAAAAATAGTAGAGAGGGAAAGAAAAATGACATGGAGAGAGAAAGAGATTGAATGAGACAGGAAAGGCAAACAAAACATTTTTAAAAAAAATAAAATGTTACTTTTTTTTATAATCTCCAGCAGCAACTCATAACCTGAGAAATGTGACTGCACACTTAGTATTGTTCTCTTTATGTGCATGAGAAGTTGGGAATCCCTAACACTCTTCACATTATTAAAGTGGTAGCTATGTTTATGATCACTACACTGAACTTCCTGTGGTGGGTTTAATGCAGGATTAAATTGCAAATCCATGAAAATAATGGGGTGATTAAGGATGAGATGCTATGTTAACAGTATTAGAGGTGGAGCTGCACAAATCAGCTGGCAATTTGTGATGGACACCATTGTCTGGACATTTCTTCCTCTCCAAGTTTGCTGGCTGTTTTCTGCATTAACAACAGTGAATATCATTGACATTTTGTAAACATGGGCCAGGATATTCAGGATCAGTGCCAGATTTTAACCTGAGATTTTGAAAAGCTTTAACCTTATCAGTAAGCATCATGATCTGTATGAAAAAGTTTAAAATTATTGTGTATTATTCAGATTAGTGCTCCCTTTCATAATTTGTGTTACAGGAAACTCAATAGACGTTAATTTAGGGAGTTTGATATCTGTACTGGTTAGATCTCAGCTGGAATACCGTGCACAATTTGGCATGCTACACCATAGAAAGGATGTGAATGCACTGGAAAAACTGCAGAAGAGGTTTCCAAAATTGGTTCCAGGAATAAAACTGTTTAGTTATGAGGGAAGATTAGAGAAGTTGGGAATCCTTGGAGAGGAGATGGCAAAGAGAAGATTTGATAGAAGCTTTCCAACTCAGGAAGCGGGTAGGAGTCTGGACTGAGTAGACAGGGGAACAGGGTCTAGGCCCGAAATGTCAGCTTTCCTGCTTCTCTGACGCTGCTTGGCCTGCTGTGTTCATCCAGCTCTACACCTTGTTATATCGGGGAACAAACTATTCCTGCTTGTGACAGGATTGAGCACTAGGGGGCATAGTGTTAGTGTTTGTAATTGAGGCAATGAGAACTCTTTTTGTGCAATGAGGAGTTAGTCTTTACTGCACTGCTTGTGGAGACAGAATCATTGGGGAATTCAAAAGGGCATTAGATTACTTTTGTCAAAACAACATGCAAGATAATGGGAAAAAGGCAGGAGCTTGGCATTAAATTAAAATGCTCAAAGTTGGTGCTGACCAGATGGGCTGAATGGTCTCCATAACAATTCTGTAATTTTGTATACTGTTATTCCTAATTTGATATATTCATCACAGTACTGGTGTAAAGATATTAGAATTTAACAGTCAATATTGTTGCAAAGGCGGAGGATTAATCTGTTCAGTTCTCAAATTCCTTTGTAAAATATTGTACTCTTCCTCTGCAATATCAAACGAGTTATTGATTATAAAAGTAATGTTTTGTCATTAGACTGCATGTTACCTTTTGCAGATTAGCTCCTACATCTCGGCAAGTTAGAAGCTGAAAGCTTATGTGTTTGTTGCCCTTTTCTTGCCATTCTTGGTGTACATCTATGTTTGCTCAGGATTTATGCTGGAAATAATGTCATCCATCTGTCTTGAAGGTTACCCATTTAGCAGTACTCCAAACAGCAATATCTTTGAGTCCATCATAATACATAATACTTCCAGTAACAACTTTCATTATATAGCACACTTCGCATAGTAAAATGCCCCAAGGTGCTTAACAGCAATACCAATAACTTTTCTTGCTTTTTTTAGTTGATGCTGAGCTACAGAAGAGTGACCAAAAGTTTGATCAAAGAAAGAGAATTCTTAGGAGGATGCTGAAAGAGAAAACAGAAGAGAAATGTAGGAAGTGGAAAGGTTTACACGTGGTTTGAATGCTTAGGACCAGTATGGTTTAAAACAGACCGCCAATGTGCAGGAAGCCAAAATTGACAAAGTACTAAGATATGTAAACTTCTTCAGCCTGAGAGTGGTGAATCTCTGGAATTCACTGCCACAGAAGGCTGTGGAGGCCAGCTCATTGAGTACATTTAAGACTGAGATAGATAGGTTCTTGATTATCAAGGGTTACAGGGAAAAAGCGGGAGAATGTGGTTGAGGAACTTATCAGCCATGATTGAATGGCGGAGCAGACTCGATGGGCCGAATGGCCTAATTTCTGCTCCTTTGTCTTATGGTCTTATGTAGAGCTAGAGAATGGTGCACAGACTGGGAGGGGTAAATGACTGAGGAATTCAATTAAACGAGGTTGATAAGTTGGAGACGCTGTCTGACCAGGAGCCACTGAAAGTCAAAAAGCGGCGAGGATAGATACGATTTGGAGGGAGTTAAGATACAGGCCGTACAATTTGGGGAGGGCAAACAAAGCAAGGGAATACACAATTAACACGGGAGCTATTGAGAGCAATAGAGGAAGTGAGAGACCTTGAAGCATATGTTAAAAGGTACCTGAAGATGGCACTAGAGGTAGATAAGCTGAGAGAGAAGGCATATGGATGCTTTGTTCATTGAGAATGATCTTGAATACAAGAGCAAAAGGTTGTAATTGTGAAATGATGTAATTCACTGGTTAGGCCACAGCTGGAGTTGTGAATACAATTCTGATCACCATATTACAGGAAAGACATGGTTGCTTGAGAGAGTACAAAGGAGATTTACAAGAATGTTGTCAGGGCTTGAAACTTCAAGCTATGAGGAAAGATTGGATAGGCTAGGGTTAATTTCCTCAGAACAGAAGAGGCTGACTTAGTTAAGGCTATGAAATAATGAGGAGATAGTGAGAACTGCAGATGCTGGAGTCAGAGTCAACACAGCATGGAGCTGGAGGAATACAGCAGGTCAGGCGCATCAGAGGGGTAGGAAAGCTGACGTTTCGGGACGCTTCTGATGACTGACCCAGAACGTTGACTTTCCTTCTCTGATGCTGCCTGACCTGTGTTCCTCCAGCTTCACACTTGAAATAATGAGGAGCTTAGATGGGGGGTGTTGGGGGTGAGGGGTGGTGTAGACCCATTTCCCTTTATGGAAAGGTCATTTACCAGGCAGCACAGATTTAAGGTGATTGGAGGGGACATGAGTAAAATATTTTCCCCAGGGGCTAATGGTTGCCTGGAATCTGCTGCCAGGTTTGGTGGTTAAGGTGAAATCCCTGAACTCATCTAAATGGAACCTGGATCTGCACCTGAAGTTCTGTAGTCTACAGGTACTGGACGGTGAAATTAGAATGAGTGTCTAGTTTATTCAGCTTGGGTGTGGAAATGATGGGCTGAATGGCTTCTTTCTGTGCTGTAACTTTTCTATGGTTCTAATTTTGGGTGGAAGATTGTATCTGAAAGTGTATCAAGGTAGCATGCAGTTAAAATATGAACATAGAATTATCAGCACACAATGAGGTTGTTTGGCTCATTTCTTCTGTCCCTGTTTTCGAAAGGAGTTACAAATGAGTCCTGCAAAGTTTCCTCTTCAGTAGAGATCCAAGTTCCTTCTGAATCCACTTCTGCCACCCTTTTTCAGGAAGGGCATTCCATATCATCACTTGTATCAGAGATAGTAGGAACTGCAGATGCTGGAGAATCCGAGACAACAAGGTGCAGGGCTGGATGAACACAGCAGGCCAAGCAGCATCATAGGAGCAGAAAGGCTGACATTTCAGGCCTAGACCCTTCATCAGAAATGACCTTCTTCAGACCCTTCTTCTTCTGATGAAGGGTCTAGGCCCGAAACGTCAGCCTTTCTGCTCCTATGATGCTGCTTGGCCTGCTGTGTTCATCCAGCCCTGCACCTTGTTGTCCCATATCATCACTTGTTGGTTTAAAGAAAATAAGTTCTCATCTCCTTTCTGACTGCTTTTTTAATTTTTTTTTAACACTGTGACCTCAGCTCCACCAGTAGAAATTAATTTTCCCTAACTGCTTTGAAACTACCTCATACTTTTGAAAGACTGTGTATTAGTTTTTACTTTAAAGTAGAACAATCTCACTTTCCTGATCTCTCCAGATTACTGAAAAACCTTATCCTTCATACTGTTCTACAAAAACTCCTGTACACCTACTTCAAGGCCTTGACATCTTTTCTAAAGTCAGGTAGTTACAATTGAGATAACAAGCTCCAGTGAATCTCTAACCAATGATTACTATCAATTTAACACAAACTATCTCCATCGCAAAGTTCTTGCGAACAATGCCTACATCCCAATTATGACGATGAAACCAGTTAGCTATTGACCCTGTTGGAAATCCTTCCAAAAAAGTGAAAGCTAGATTCATCAGACTTAATAAAGGAAGAGGATTTCACAAATTGTGCTGACTGTTCTAATCAACTATTTCCATGTGTCCAGTCTCTCTGTCCTAATAACAGATTCCAGCAGCTTCCTCTCAGCTGGTAACATAGGGAGATCTTGCTCAAACTATGCAAGGTACTAGTCCAAGCACAGCTGGAGTCTGTAACAGTATTGGTCCCCTTATCCAGGGAGATCTAGATACTGGCAAGGAGGCAGATTAGGTTCACCCAGCTGATACCAGATGTGGAGAAAACTGTCTTATGAGAAGATGTTGAGTTGATTGGGCCTGTACTCATTAGAATACAGAAAAACACAAGGCAACCTTATTGAAATATACAAGATTCTTCAGGGACTTGACCACATAGATGCAGAAAGGTTGTTTCCCCTAGATGGAGAGTCTAGGCCAGAGAGCATACCCCCTGAGTAAGGGGGTATCCAGTTAGGATAGGGATGACGAGCAACTTCTTTTTCCAGGGTAGTAAATCTGTGGAATTCTTTACCACTGAGCGCTGTTGAGCTTGGGTCATTAAGTATATTCAAGATTGAAAGAGATGGATTTTTAATCATTAAGGCAATCAAAGGTTATGGGGGAAAAGGCAGGAAAATGGAGTTAAATATTATCAGACCAGCCATGACCTAATTGAATAATGGAGAGGTTTTGTTGGCTGAGTGGCCTAATTTCTGTTCCTATGTCTTACGGTCTTTTAGTCTTAAGATGACGGGTTACCTGATTTTATTCTCTCAACTTTGTTCTTCCAATTCCTGCACTTTGCAAACTTGTGATGGAACAGGAAGCAAAGTTAAAGTAGCCATAGCCTTAACAGACCGTGGGGCTGTGCTCTCATGAGAGACAGACATCTGGCGGTAGTTTAACCCGAGGGTCACCGCACCTCAGGAGAGGTTGGGAAGGAGAATTCTTCATGGTAACCTCAGCCTGTGTAGGACTGGAACCAATGCTGTTGGCATCATTCTGTATTGTAAACCAGGCATCTAATCGACTAAGCTAAACCGACTCCTCTGCAAGTACCCACACACATTAGGTCAGATGTTTTTGGAAGCAATGAACAAAGCATGCCAGCTGTTCATTGACCCTGCATTTGCCTATAAATGTTCAATGGGCTTTTGCATGGCATGTTACTGTCAGCCAAACAGCTTGGTGCCATAACTCTGTCTACTCTGAACCAACCAAATTGAAAAATCATTGATCAGCAGCTAAATCAGGAAGTTAGGATAGTCTATTAAATGCAAAATTGGGTGTAAAAGTAAAACACAATGGAGAAGGAAAGTAAGAGGGGTAAGAGACGAAGAAAAAGTTTGGAAAGTATCTTTTTAAATCTCTAACATTAATTAAAATACAAAGGAATGAGACTTCATATAATAAAGATTTATTGTCAGAGAAGTTGTTTGTTGGTATTTTTTGTTTTTATTCATTTGTGTGATGAGGGTGTTGCTGGCTAGGACAGCATTGGTGGCCCATCAGTTAAGAGTCAATCACATTGCTGTGGGCCTGGAGTCACATGTATGTCAGACCAGGTAAGGATAGCAATTTCCTTCCCTAAAGGGCATTAGTGAGTCAGATGGGTTATTCCAGCAATCGACATGGATTCATGGTCATCATTAGACAGACAATTCCAGATTTGTTTTTTGTTTAAATTGAATTCAAATCCCACTACCTGCAGTGGTGGGATTTGAACCTGGGTCCCCTGGAACATTATCTGGGTCTCTGTATTAACATTTCAGCAATAATACCACTAGGCCATTACTTCCCTCCTATTAAAAGGACACTTGTGCTGGAATAGACAAGCCCAAACTTTTTTAATGATGAAGTTAATTCATGCTGACAATGTCAATAGAGTAATGTTGCAGATTCAATACATTTGAATGGATAGCCAGAAAATAATATTTTTGTGCATGTGGGACAGCAGCGATAGTAGGAACTGCCGATGCTGGAGAATCTGAGATAACAAGGTGTAGAGCTGGATGAACACAGCAGGCCGAGCAGGAAAGCAGACGTTTCGAGTCTGGACCCTTCGAGACCGCTTTGTGAAACACCTATGCTCAGTTCGTGACAAACGACTGCACCTCCCAGCCACAAACCATTTCAACTCCCCCTCCCACTCCTTGGATGACATGTCCATCCTGGGCCGCCTCCAGTGCCACAACGATGCCTCCCGAAGGTTGTAGGAACAGCACCACCTCTTTCGCTTGGGAACCCTGCAGCCCAATGGCAGCAATGTGGACTTCACAAGCTTCAAAATCTCCCCACCCCAGACCGCATCCCAAAACCAGCCCAGCTCGTCCCCACCTCCCTAACCTGTCCTTCCTTTCTCCCATCTATCCACTCCTCCCACCTCAACCCCCACCTCCACCTCCTACCTACCAGCCTCATCCCCACCTCCTTGACCTGTCCAGCTTCCCTCGACTGACCAACCCCACCCTAACTCCCTACCTACACTCACTTTTACTGGCTCCATCCCCGCCTCCTTGACCTGTCTGTCGTCTCTCCAGCTATCTGCTCCTTTATCCATCTTCCATTCGCCTCCACCTCTCTCCCTATTTATTTCAGAATCCCCTTCCCCTCCCCCATTTCTGAAGAAGGATCCAGACCCGAAACGTCAGCTTTCCTGCTCCTCTGATGCTGCTTGGCCTGCTGTGTTCATCCAGCTCTACATCTTGTTACCTGGGACAGCAGTGTGTTTGTGTCCAACTACTATTTCGGTAGAGGTTGCTGTTTGATTTGTACATAAATAACGGTGAGCTTTGTTTATCTCTGCTATTGTCACCATTATTCATGCAGCCTGTTTTGGCCAATTTATCAAAGTTGCTACTACTGGGAAAGAGGAATATTTGAAAGAATGTGTGATACAATGCAAAGATTCTTTGTTTGGGGAGGTGCAACAGTGAAAGGTGGAAAGGCATATGTGACTGACAACTTAATTTAAGATCAGATCTTCAGAATTTTGTGAAGCTTTCTTTGCACAGCTGTAACCAATTTTATATCTGTAACAGCCTTCAATGAGTTGTACAAATTGCCATTGTAAGCATGCCCTATCACTGCTAACTTTCAAGAGCCTTTTTGCGCAATTAAAAAATGAGCACCAGTAACAAATAGCTTTTGAAATACTTTTACTCCTAGCATGGAGTCCCCTTTTTTTTTCCCTTTCAAGTTCATTTTTGGTGCAATATTGGTGTAGACCAACATCTGCACTGTAATTACAGGCTTCGGATATTCCTGTACTCTGAGAGAGTGTGTTTATTACTCCTCAAGAGGCATACCCAGAACAATAAAAATGAAGGAACATTGTTATAGTTTCGACCCACAGCATGGGTTTGACTTAAATAAAATGTTCAAATGGTTCCACGTGATGTATATCAGACAACAGTTTGCTTTTGTAATGCCAAACAATTGTTAGACATGTGTGCAATGAACACATCCGATACATTGAAATACATTGGCAACTGTTTCAAAGATAACTCTAACAAACCAAGCAGAGATGGCAAAATTCCTGTGGTTTGTTGTCTATAACTGGGAATAAAAGATAATTAAAAGTGAGTTTATTGCAAGGTTTTTTCAACGATATACCTCTGCTCTTTTACTCTAGGTGACTTAGCTTTACAATGATGTTTAATATCGAGTTCCAAAGCTTCACAGGTTTCTATTTAAAAATTTTCAAATTAAATTGGCTTCACTCTAATACCTAACTGCAAAATTTTTTTTGTACTCTTTTTTAAAAAAAAAACCTGGGTTCAAATGAAGCTCTGGTGTAAAAACCCTAATCAGCGGCTAGATGCTTTGGAAGACTTTCCTGGGAAGAGTTTCTGACTTTTCCAACCTTTTGGAATTTCACAGGCTTATCGCAGAGCTGCACAGCATGAAACAGACCCTGCAGTCCAGCTCATCCATGCCAACCAGATATCCTAAATTATTCACATCCCATTGCCAGCATTTGGCTCAGATCCCTCTTAGCCCTTCCTATTCATATACCCTTCTGCATGCCTTTTAAATATTGTAATTGTATCAGTCTCCACCACTTCCTCTGGCAGCTCATTCCATACACACATCACCCTCTGTGTGGAAAGAGTTGCCCCTTAGGTCCCTTTTTTTACATTTTTCCCCCCCTCAAACTTATGCCCTCTAGTTTTGGACTCCCTCACCCTGGGGAAAAGATCTTGACTATTCACCCTATCCATGTCCCTGAAGATTTTATAAACGTTAATAAGGTCACCCCTCAGCCTCTGACGCTCCAGGGAAAATAGCCCCAGCCTATTCAGCGTCTCCCTTATAGCTCAAACTCTCCGACCCTGGCAACATCCTTGTAAACCTTCTCTGAACCCTTTCAAGTTTCACAACATCCTTCCTATAGCAAGGGGACCAGAATTGCTCGCAGTATTCCAAAAGTGGCCTAACAAATGTCCTATACAACCGCAACATGACCTCCCAACTCCAATGCTGAATGCACTGACCAATAAAGGCAAGCACCTTCTTCACTATTCTGTTATCCTTAGCACTGTTTCTTTCTTCCCCATCATACATTATTGCGTGGGAAAACTTTGGTATAAATTTAATATTATTGTAATTCAAGTAGCCATTCCATGTTATGTTTTCAAATACCTCTCTACTCTTTGACCTCTGCTTCCTCCCCAGTTTAACAATGCCTAAATTTTAAAATTCTCTACATATTTTCAAATCCCTACAGCTTTGCCCCTCTCTGAAATCTTTCTCCTTCTCTAAGTTCTCTGCACGTCCTCATTTAGCCCCCTGTCCACGAAATTTTAATCCCTGTATTTTTGATGGTTTAGGCTCTAAACATCTCTGCCTATTGTCTCCCCTTTAACATGTTCCTTAAAACCAGCCAACCTGATAAAATGTTTGTTCATCCACCCTAATTTTCTCTGTGAGTCTCGGTGTCAAATTTTATTTCATTGTTCCTGTCAAGTGCTGAGGGCCTCTTACTGAACTGAAGGCGCTAAATGGATAGAAATTGTTGTTGCTGTGTACATCATGCATAAGAATGAAATTTTGAGCTCAACAGATGGTTTCTGTCATTGTAATACCAAAAATCCCATCCTCTAGTTGCAGTGGAACGTTTAATCTGATGATATAATGCAGTTTCCTGACTGTAAATATCAGATTTTGTCAATTTTGTATTGTCTCCCTGGCTCCTTGTTGAATCCATGTAACAGAATTACAGCAACATAGTGGAAATGGTACTAAACAGGGGCATGAGGTACATCAAGAATATTTTGATCAAGTGCAATATTCAGTCAATGATCTGTTCTAATTGAATTTCTCACTAACTGCTCCTGCTCCCAAAATCAAAACACTGCCTTCACAACGTTAGATGTGTCATTTTCTTCCGGCCCTACCTCCTGCTACTAATGGTGATGATTGGAGAAGCTATTCAGCACAACTATGATCATGTGTGTTATTAGCAGTGTTAAGACAGCTGCCAAATTTGCTATATTGTGGGTGACAAAACCGTATTCACTCTCAGCGATCTCGCAGTCCTCACCTTAAAATATCTCAGCGTGGTTCTTATATTGGTTTAATCTGGATGTAACAAAAGAGTAGATTAGATTAATTTAGGATATCTGGTCAGCATGGATGAGTTGGACTGAAAGGTCTGTTTCTGTGCTGTACAATTCTACAACTCTGATTATCAATTCATCAGTGTTGATAGTGTTCTCTCTGATTTGTTGTTGATCCTTGGTGGACTGATTAGTCATTGTTTAGCCATTTATGTTTTTCTGCTAATAGAGACTTTTTACATTAAAAGTAAGATGTGTTAATTCTTAATCTTACAGCTACATGTAAGACAAACAGCTATGTCCTCTGTAACACCTATCAGTCTTTTCAATGCAAATTCAAGGATGCTGCAGTGCTTAAATGGGGTCACTATATGCAGGCTTGCCATGAGTGATATTAACCAATTGCACCTCTCCCCACTCTCGGACCTTTCATAACACTTAGATTCATCATGTGTGTCTTCGATCCAAATAATTGTCTTTGCTGGAATTCCATGGTATTTTTGGATCTTCCATCAATCTATTCCAAAGACTCTCGGGATCTAAACTCATCTTCTGCTGATATTTCCTCCACACATCCTCTGGAGTTGAAAATATGTTCTGATCAAAACTTACCAGATCAAAAATTAACCTGTTCCCACTTGAGTACCTTCGCTGAGAATGTGCTGCATAGAAACAGGCTATTCAGCTTAATTGGTTTATGCCTGTGTTTACACCATGCGAAGCTCCTCTTGCCCTAATTCATGTAGCCCTGTAGAATATCCATCCATTCCCTCTATTATTGTTGTGTATGTCTTCAAATCTATGGCCAAGTTTCATTCTGTCTATATGCAGCTTCAGTTTCTTATCATCCTCTCCCTCTGGGTTCTGTGGTAATGCCATGTTTAGTTTTATTTTGATCACGCAAATAAGAAGATTGTGCAGGTTGTATTCTGGAAGAAATTGTAATTTCACAGTGTGCGCTGTCTCAGCCATTTCAAATTTTAAACCTTGGAGCAGCACTGACTATACTGCCTTCTGTAAACCCTTGAGAGTGTCACATTGCTGTTGGCCCAGGGTGTGCTTTGTTCAGCTTCATTTGAAGCTGGCTTGTGCCCTGATTCACACTCTCACTCTGGTACATTTTGCCGTGACGAGAAGCGGTGAACTGAAAGGGTAATATCAATGAATGCAAGAGTGTTGCTTTCATTTATATGTGGGTACAATAAAATCCATAATGGAAAGGGAATGCTGGAAAAACTGAGCAGGTCTGGCAGCATCTGTGATTAGAGAAGCATGTTTAATGTTTGAATCCATGATGACTCCTCTTCAGAACTGAAGAGAAAATATGGGTTTTATACTGTGGACAACAATGGGGAGAGGATGTGGAGCAGAAGAGAAGGCTAGAAAGTAAGGGGGGTTAGAGATCATGGGTGTCACAGGACAAAAAGGCAAAGAGAGTGGTAATGGTGTAGAGAGGATAGGTCCAGAGAAGTGCGGAATATTGGTCAGCTCTGCCAGAGAATCAGACTTGCTTAGGGGGAATAAGATGAAGAGAAAAAGGCAAGGAAAACCAGATGGAACTTGATGTTCAAGATCTGAATTTGTTGAACTTAACACTGAATCCCAAATGCTGTAAAATGCCGAAAATTTCAATACACCACCCAGCTTTCCTGTTCACGTTTCTGTCCTAGAGTTCCTGTGAAGCTCCATACAAGGTCGAAGAACAGTGCCTCATTTTCTATTTAGGAACTGTACAGCCTTCTGGACTTGACATTAAATTTAATACCTGTTCTCTCTCGCACGCGCCCTCCTTCCCCCGCATGTCCTCTCCCTCCCTCTCTTCACTGTGACACCTGTGATCTTGAACTTACTTTGCCCTCTGTCCTTCCCTTCTGTTCCACTTACTCCTCCCCACGTTTTTCAACTCTTCCTGAAGTTCCAATGAAGAGTTAGATTGGTGTTGAAACATTAACCCTGTTTCTGTCTCCACAGATGCTGCCAGACCTGCTGGGTTTTTCCAGCATTTTCTGTTCTTAGTTCAGGTCCCCAGTAAGTGCTGGATTTCACTTCCAATAAAAGCCACCTGTTCTAAGTAAGCACAGCCTAGCCTTGCCAACATAGCTACAGAAATGCAAGGAACATATTTTCCTGAGTACATTCTTGCCTGAGCAAGGTTTTGTAGTGTTAAAATATACCTCTGGAGAGAATGCAGATGTAGGCTGGAGACATTTATAGTGATCTGGAACCATTAACCCTCTCCAGTGTAATGGCAACATCTTCATCTTGGCTGTCAGTCTTGCCTGATCAAGATTAGCTTTTTGTTTTATAATTATTTGTTTGTACTTCATCTTATGCAGCTATGACAAGTAGAAGGGCATGAAGTTGTATACCTCCTGGTAGCAATATTTTTCTACTGTCCCACCAGGTGGAAAGTTAATACTGTAGTCAATTTGTTCCTACAGTTTACTGGCTTAGAATGTAGTGTCCACTATTTTGATGAGTAATTGAATCCTATGATACACACCAACAGTCTATGATAATCATAATCTCAAACTAAATAGTCCCACCTGCCTGCTCCTGGCCCATATCCCTCCAAACCTTTCCTACTTGTGTACTTATGCAAGTGTCTTTTAAACATTGTAACTGTGCTCGCAATCACCACTTCGTTAGGAAGTTCATTCTGCATGTGAACCATGCTCTATGCAAAAAATTGGCCCCTCATGTCTTTTTTAAGTCTCTCTATGTGTCTCTCTCGACTTAAAAACATGCCTCCTAGTCTTGAAATCCCTCACCCTAGGGTAAAGACACCTACCATTAACCCCTCTTTACCTATATGTCTATACTCCTCATGATTTTATAAACCTCTATAAGGACACCTCTCAACCCTAAATGATAGCATTCAATTGGCATCTATTTAAATAAAAAGGTGACTTGGCACCAGTCAACATTAAGAGTCTGTTTCTAATCAAATAGAATGCTAAAAATTTCTATTCTAAATCTTATTGTGGGGTTTTCTTGATAGTTAATTTGGGAATTCATTGCCCAACATGGGAAATGGGGTTATATAGATGAGGCAGTTCCTCTTGGAGTCATCCGTGTTGAGTTAATTGGCCTTGACTGGACTAGAGATACAATAAGTGCCCTTTCTACCCTGAAACATAAACCCTGACTCTGACCCATGCTGGGAAGTGTAAATTTACAGACTGTGGATGATGGCGAAATCAAGCTCTGCTGTAAAATCCCTTGTATTCAAGGTCTTTGCTAATACATTGCGAAAACGGTTAAAAACCAAAAGAACTGCAGATGCTGTAAATCAGGAATAAAAACAGAAGTGAGTTGAAAAATCAGGCATAAATGGTTACTCTAGCAAGGCATTGGAAAGTAAGTAGAACATATTTTCTAATGTATGATTCAATGCCTTCGGTGGTTAAAGGTGCGCAGTGATAATGCAGGTGGTTTGTGTCAGTCAGGTAGTAATTTGTGGTCAGTCCTCTCCACCCCTCTCCAACTCCATGTCAACCTCATTCTTACCAGATTTTCAACAGCCTTTCTGAAATGAAGCTCCTGTAGCGTTCTAGCAGAGAATGTTCATTTGAAATGAGCAAGGAAAAAGAATGATATCGAGTCAACAGCTGTCGCAATGAACCACAAAACTACAGTCTTCCATTTCAGTCTTGAAAGACTCCTGTGGCTCTCAAAGGGCAGTGTGTGTTTGCTTTGGTTTTCTTTTCTCTCCTACAATATTCTCTGAAAAGAGAGTCTGTGGGCTTTTGTGCGTTCCAGTCATTCTACGTTATAATATTCTGCAGGTGGAATTACCAGGAAATCATTCCTACAGATGTTATTTTATTGGAAATGCTTTATGTTTTCATTTTGAAGACTGTTTTCCTAATAAGTGAATGGTTCCTGTAAGGTCACGAGATCCTTTGTGTTCATTCATACGTGAAGAGTGCACATTCTTATCCATTTTTTTTGAGTTGTGTTTCCCCCTTAAGTTATTTTTGAAGCTGTTTCTCTAGACAAGACACCAGTGTCAGTCTGAGTTGACAGGTAGTTGACCCACTCCTAGGCTGTTCATGTGTTCTACTGCTTCATATTTTGATACGATCTCTTTCCCATTTTTCTCCCACTATATCCAAGTGGTAAACATGACCTGCTCATACTTGCCAAGAGCAATCAGGGACATGTTACAAACGGTGATCACAAACCTGTCAAACTATACATCACAACTTGCACTGGTGCAATTCAGCGAACTCTTGCAAGCAATGTGTTAATCCCAGGAAATCAGTTTTTCTGATATTAATTAAGGCATAGATGTTGACTAAGTTACCAGATATAATTCTCTTGCAATTCTTCTTCAAAATTGTCTGTGGGATCTTTTTCCCCTTCAGAAGACCAGCAGGTACTTACCCATAAGTTGTGACCTCTAACAGAACTGCACTCTTTCAGAAATGCATTAGATTTAACTGTGATTTTTGAGCTCCAGGGCTCAAATTGGATTTGAATCCACGCCATCGTGATTCAGAGATGGGAACGCTGCTGTGCTACTGATTGAGCCACAATGTCATTGATCTAACAATCAGTGGATGAGAACATTTGCATGAAGGTATAATCATGTACAAAACTGAAATGTTCCTCAATTATTCCTATTTTTATTGTAAAAAAAACACAACTTAGAGTGCGCGTTTGAGTGGGACACAAAGATCTTTGCGGGAAGTAGGTGAAATTGGAGCATTGATGTGGCAGTCACCCTTGGAGTTTGGCAGCACGGTGGCTCAGTGGTTAGCATCGCTGCCTCACAGTGCCAGGGACCTGGGTTCAATTCTCCACCAGGTGACTGTCTGTGTGGAGTTCGCACATTCTCCTCGTGTCTGCGTGGGTTTCCTCTGAGTGCTCTGGTTTCCTCCCACAGTCCAAAGATGTGTAGGGTAGGTGGATTGGCCATACTAAATTGCCCCGCAGTGTCCAGGGCTGTGCAGGCTGGGTGCGTTAGCCATGGAAAATGCACGGTTACATGGATAAAGTTGGTGTGGACTTGATGGGCTGAATGGCCTGTTTCCACACTGTATGGATTCTATGATTTTGTTCTATGATATAGGGAATGAAGGGGGAAAAGCAGGAGAAGTTGAAAATTATCAGGTCAGCCAAGGTCTCATTGGTGAAGCAGACCCAATGGGTCAAATAGCCCACATCTGCTCCTTACGTCTTATTGGTTGGTAAGGGTAGAGAAAGAGCATGTCTGTGTTCATGTGGCATGCAGTTAACTCCAGGAAAGCAACTAGACCCTAACACTCCATCCTTGCTCTTTTGGTGTGGGGTTAGTTGGTTTTGCTCATCTTCCAGCAGGGTTACTGCAAGGGATCAATGGGCTCCCACGGATTTTCAAGCCTCTGGTTTCTACTAAGGTTCTATTGATCACAGTGGTGAACGTAATGGCTCAGTGGTTAGCACTGCTGCCTCACAGCGCCAGGGACCCAGCTTCAATTCCAGCCTCGGGCGACTGTCTGTGTGGAGTTTGCACATTCTCCCTGTGTCTGTGTGGGTTTCCTCCGAGTGCTCTGGTTTCCTCCCACAGTCCAAAGATGTGCAGGGTAGGTGGATTGGCCATGCTAAATTGCCCGTAGTGTTCAGGGATGTTTAGGTTAGGTGGGTTAGACGAGGGAAATGTAGGGTAGGAGAATGGTCTGGGTGGGATGCTCTTCGGAGGGTCGGTGTGAACTTGTTGGGCCAAAGGGCCTGTTTCCACACTGTTGGGATCCTATAACATAAGTTAGCAGAGGAAGTGCTTGTGACTCCTTACCCCTTTCTTTGAATGGGAATAGACATAGAAGGTGTGCTCAAGGAAAGGCGTATTTTTGTCTCTAGCACCCTGGTATTTCTCAGCAATGTGGTCTATCCTTAACAAATAGCCAACATTCTGAGAACTCAAAAGTTATTTTGTATGTGTAGTCTAATTCTGTATGAATATGTAACTTTTTATCTCAGAAAACGGCTGCAGATGGGAAGAGACAGGAAATCATTGTGTTAGACTCAAAACGGAGCAATGCCATTAACATTGGACTGACCGTATTGCCACCACCAAGAACAATTAAGACCGCAATTCTGAACTTTGATGAATATGCCTTGAATAAAGAAGGTATAGAGGTAAGCTTCCAGTGGATTTCTCTGTCCATTTCTGACCGTGCGTAAAGGTATGGGATGAGTCAAGATGAGCCTCCTGTTGAGGCAGATGGTTTCTCAATTGAGCTATTGATTGAGGGTTAGATATTAGTCAGAACATCAAAGATTTCCCTGCCCTTATTCAAAGTAATGCCATGGGGTCTATTAAACTGGCCTGAGAGAGCAGATAGGGTCTCGGTTTAATATTTTTTCCCTTCCTCAGCACTGTATTGCATTGTTGACCTGGATTACGTGCTCAAATCTCTGAAGTGTGACTTGAAGTCATGACTTTCCTACTCTGATGTTACTGTTACTGAGCAGTTAATGAAGAAATGAGAGAAAAGGCTATTTCACCCATTCTTTTTTGGCCACCATGTCTGATAATATAGCATCTAGTTTCATTTTTAATATCTCTAATGTACTTCCCTGTATGCTACTGAACAGATTTTTTTTTTCAAATTTTTATCTATCATAGGACCAGTATTCGGCGTGTCTGTCAAAGTGCCCAAGGTCAAGTGTGAGGAGAGCACATTCTTGTAGAATCTAACTGATTGAGAGCTGGCCAAAATTGAGAGTTTCACTTTTTAAACACATTTTGCTACTGAATTTCCTTTCAATGTTCACCCTAAGATTTGATATATTGTGTATTCAAATATTTACAAGTCAGATGGATTGCATGTCACCATTCACACCTTCGTCCAACATGTCGTTAGACAAGTTAACATCTAGGGTTTGAGAATTCTGATTCTCTCCTGCTCAAACATTGGAAAAGAAGAGTGACTAATCTTAATTGTATAACCAGCGGATGGTCCTATGTAGAATGTCACTCTCCAAAGTAAAATGCACAGACCCATGAAATATAAAAAAAATCCCAAATGCTGCAGGCAATTGATCATTAAATTGTTTTCATGTATCTGATTTTGTTTTAGAAAATCCTGACCATGATTCCCAGTGAAGAGGAAAAGCAGAAGATCCAGGAGGCCCAGTTGCTGAATCCCGACATTCCTTTGGGTTCTGCAGAGCAGTTCCTTCTTACTTTGTCTTCTATTAGTGAACTCTCAGCCAGACTCCAACTCTGGGCCTTCAAGCTAGACTATGAGACAGTAGAGAAGGTAACAACAATGCAGAAAAAAATTTTGTTTATATGTGCAGCGTTTGATTGACAGTATGGCCTTATGATGTCCGCTTCAATGGATAACTAAATAAAATGCAATGGCATCTTTAGCCTTTTGTTGCTTACAACAACTGTGATTTGCTACCAGTTAGGGATATTAATGAGATCGACGTTTTCTCACTGATAAGAGGTGGAATTATAGCGAGAGAGTAATTGTCAAGAGGTGTATTTTTGAGCAAGACCATGATTGCAAGAGTGATTTTAGTTCAGTTTAAACCAGTGCATATTTATTGGCTGCTAAGGGATCGTTAGTGAGGGTACAATGTTTGATAGTATGTCAACAATGCAACTGAGTATAGTTTGAAGGTTCATATCTTGCAAGAATATAATTCCCTGTTCAGTACTGAACAGCTGATGCCACAATGTATCTGAATCTGCTAAATCATATGGAATTGCAAATGAAATTGAGGCTACTGTTCTGTCAAGCCAGAAATTTTCACAACTAATGTTCACTAGCTGCCTTTTTCACGAACGCGAATTTCTTGGTGTAATGCAGCTTGCGAGATTTGAATGTATAAATAGCATTTAGCTTTATTGAAGGATCATAGATAAGTTGATGTTTGGCTGAACATTCATCAGTAGCTTTGCCACGACCTTCTCAAGGGCAACTAGGGCAATAATGCTGCCACAGCTAATGACGCCCACGAATGATGTTTAAAATGTTATACAGTGCATAATGCATCAAGTGCTTGTGACCTTGGTGATATGGTATGCTTATGTCTTACTTGCAGGAAGTTGCGGAGCCTCTGCAAGACTTGAAAGAAGGAATGGACCAGTTAGAAAACAATAAAACTTTAAGATACATCCTGGCAACATTACTGGCTATAGGCAACTTCCTAAATGCATCAAATGTAAGATTGAGCGTCTTCTTTCTCTAGTTTGTTCATTCTTAAATTACAATCGTTTGGCCGAACTATTTTACTTTTGTGCTTTTTGCTTCATTCATTCATGCATATATATGAATTAGGAATAGACTATTCAGCTCCGTGAGTCTACTCCACCATTCATTAAGATAATGGCTGATCTGATTGTAGCCTCAAATCTGCATTCCTGCTTGCCCTTAAAACCTTTAACCCCCATCCCACCCCATTTAAGTTTTGTATCTTCTGCAAACTTGGAAATTTTGCTCGCTGTAACCAAAGCAAAGTCATTCATATATATCCAACTGGGCAATTGTTTTAATAGTGACCCTTGTTGGATGCTAATGTGTTTCCCTCCAGTCTGAATAATGACAGTTTTCCAGTTTACTCTCTGCTTTCTGTATTTTAGGCACTTTTGTACATAGACTGCTACTATCCCTTGAATCCTTTAGATGCTGGACAAAGAAACTATGGACTGGTCATATTCAGAGCTTTGAGACTGTTGACCAAATCCATACTAAATTGACATATTCTGAAAAACAATCAGATGAGTAGATTTGTGTTGGTCAGAAAGAGATTGACATCCAAAGAATTTCAGCAAAAGGTTACATATTCCTTCTTAGCGCATGAGTAGGCACAATTTTGTGCAGCATTATTTGAGCCTGGTTGGTCTTAAATGACTAGAAATGTCCATAATTTGAATTGTATAATGTACAGGAAAATTGGATAATGGGAAAGTAGATGAAAGGGAATGTATGAGGATTTGCTTTTGACTTGGAGCTTTCTCGGTGAAAGGTTTATCAGCAAGTTGAGTGTAAAAGTCTCTGATTTATGAACAGTCTATTGGTTTTTCCAGTTATTAACATTGCTCATCTGTTTTCCTGTTACTTTGTTTGCATAGTGGATTTGGGAGAAAAATGATTTACTTTTAAATAGTCTGCCCTAATGTTGAGGTAATGTTATCATGTATCAATGAATGGCTTAAAGAGAGGAAAGCTTAGCAGTGGACATCATAGATGAGCACATTAGCTGGGGGAACCTGTAGAATCTCTAGATAACAGTGATGAAAATGGAACTGAACTGAACTGAAGACATTGAGGGGAAAAAGACTCACTTCTCATAAACCTTTCTAGCTGACAGTCTAAAATAGAAATGCCTGGAAACACTCAGTAAGTCGGGTAGCATTTATGGTGAGAGGAACTGAGTTGATAATTTAGATCTTGCATCAGAACTGTGATGTTAGACTTTTAACTTTTCAACAAGGATGGCTAGGGAAAAGAGAGAGAGATGTTTAATGAACAGCTATGTGATTAAATAATAATACGGAAAAAAGAATAATGCTTTCGGGGGTGGTAACAGAACAAGTAAAGGAACAAAATACAAGACAAATGGAAACCTAAATGGTTACAATAGAACAGCAGGTAAATGGGCAAACTGGGCAGGATCATCATGGCAGGGAACTCTGGAGTTGAATGATAGATCATTAGGGAGCATGGAGAAATAAAGGAATCCTGGTGTACAGGTCCACAGATCTTCCATGCTGTCAGCACAGGTCGACTGTGTGGTGAAGAAGGCATACAAGATGCTTGCCTTCATTAGCTGCAGTGTAGAATATATGAGCACTGAAGTCTTGCTACAACTTTATAAAACATTGGTTAGGCCATAGGTGGAATACTATGTACAGTTCTTGATGCCATGCTGTCAGAAGAACGTGATTGCACTGGAGAGGATGCGGAAAAGATTCACCAGGATGTTGCCTGGGAGACAAAGTTTCAGTTGTGAGGAGAGACTGACTAGGCTGGGTTTGTTTTCCTTGGAGCAGAGGAGACCGAGATGGATCCGATTGAGGCATAGACAGAGTAGATCGTGAGATTCTCTTCCCCATGGCAGACATGTCTAACACCAGAGGGTATAGGCTTAAGGTGAGGAGCAAGCAGTTTAGAGGGGATCTGAGAAAAACAAACTCCACCCTGACAGTGGTAGATATATGGAACGTGCTGCCTGACAGGTTGGTGGAAGTGCATATTCTCACAACATTTAAGAAACATCTGAACGAGCACTTAAAACGTTGGAGTATAGTAGGGCTATGGGCCAAGTGCAAGTAATTGGGATTGGTGTAGTTTGGTGTTTATTGTTCAGCAAAGACATGGTGGGCCAAAAGGGCTGTTTCTACTGTGTGACTCTGAGACTTAGATGGATAGAATCTCGCGCACAGACCAATCCTTGGGTTTTGTACTAATTGGAACACCCCACTCCAAGGATTAATTCACACGCCCTCCATTGGGTTGTGCAGGAAGCTGAACTCCTCGAGTAAGTAAAGTGAAGAATTAGTGTCCAGTTATTAGAAATTCAGGATCATGGTTTCAGTTTATATGAAGTTATTCAGGAAGGCAATCACTCTATTTGCGTTTGGGGCCTCCTAAATGTACAGTACACTACTTGGCAGCCAGCAGTGCAGCAGGCAACATTGCAGGTCTTTCAATTTACTTGCTGCTTTAGTTGGGGATTATGTTTGGGGCCCAGGGTGGTTGGATGAAAGGAGATGCAAGGGCAAGTGCTAAATCTCCTGCATTTGCATTGGGTTATGGGAAAAGGGAGTGTGTGCTAGTGGACAGTCTCCTTTTGAATGCTGAAAGTGTAGGGGAGATAAAGGTGTATTTGGGAAGAGACATAATGCTGAATGATATGTTGACTATGGAAGCTGGTGGGTAAAATGTGGGCAAGGTGAAATGTTTTGTAATAATTACCATAATACAATTGAACTTAATATTGGGTTGCAGGGAGATGGAGAAAGAGGAGTCAAAAACTGGTTCTAAATTTTAAATTGAGCATGTTTCAAATGGAAGGAACATTGCATTATCTGCAGGACAAATTGTTGACCTGTTTGTGCAGGAGTCTATGAACAGGGACAAAAGTTCCCCTTCATTTTTGCTTTGATACAAAACTGACATGCATCTCTAAAAGGCAAAAGTTTTGCTTGTGTAGTTAAGCAACCATGTTCAATAAATTAGATAAATACTGCAGCAAGGTAAAATAAAAGGCTTATAGAAATGTTGAGAATTTGGAAATCTAGACTGACTATGTATATAAAAACAGCAAAGGAATACAGAGGAATGTTGTGAGATACAAACAGGAAAACAACACGAAGAGGAAAATTTTATGACATTGAGATGCAATGGTCAAGGCAAATATGGGAGAATTAAAGATGTACTCAGACAAGACAGTATAGAGCAGTGTGCAATGTTCAGATTTGTTAATTCGTGTCATTTCACCAATACAAGGAGTTTTTAAAAAAAACACTCAAGCGAACCTAAATATATGTCGATATAAAGTAAGTAGAGTAGGAGTTTACTGAAGTTTTTTTTAAAAAAAGAGCAAATAATGAAACCCAACACCTAGTGCTAACAATATTATTGTTAAGCATCAGAGAAATATATCACGAATCCATGCTAATGAGATCAATTTACGACTCAGGTTGGAATTATGTACCTCTCTACTCACTGAGAATGACATCTTAGTGGCTGGAGCAACTGTATATAAAAGCTACTGTTCAATGGCCAAAACTACAGAGAATTAAGTTGCCTTACATGCTAATCTTGAGAAAGTCACTTGTTTTTTTAGAAGTCAAATCACATCTAGTGTAGGAGAAGAGTGGGAAACCTTCCTAGTAACAGAAAGTTACACAAGAGAGCTGAGAGTAATATCATTTTTAACTACCTTTTATATGTGCAGTTTACTCAGTTTAAAAATAACTGGTACAAGTAATTCACATAGACAGTGATTAAATGTGCCTTTTTAATCTAACTGCAGTTCACATTTTTTCATGTGTATTAAGGAATTTTGATGTTGATCCAAGATTTTAAAAAGGACCATATTGAAGGTATTAGGGAGTTGTTGGTCAGACTTGGCTTCTTGAATTGCAAAATTCTTGACAGGTTGTGGTTGTCGACGGAAGAAATTTTACTCAGAAGATATTGTAATAACCACAAACTTTTACAGTGAACCTTTTCATGTTCTCCATCCCTCGACTTTCTCCTATCCACTACCAAAGGCATGGACTCGTGTAGGGATACAATTAGCCGCACTCCAATCAACTGCTTGGAGTGATGATGGCATAGTGGTAATATTACTGACCTTGTAATCCAGTGTGTTCTGGGGACAATGGATTCAAGTGCCACTATGTTAAACATTCGTATTTAAATACAATTAGCTTTCAATTCCAGTTCGAATTCTAATCTCCATAATGGTGACCTTGAAGCTATCAACACTTATCCAAAAAGCAACCATCTGGGTCACGAATGTCCTTTTTAAGTAAGAAATTTTTTCGTCTTTCTTTCTGTCTTCTGGCCCAATATAGTTGACTCTTAACTTCTCTCTAAAATGTTTGAGAAAGTGGCTCAGTACTTGGGCAATTGGGGATGGACAACAACTGCTGGTGTCATTGGATATAGGCTGCAGAGAATAAATCCAGTAATTGATGGCCAGTTATTTGAGCTGTGGAGCACATATTGTAGCCTGAGTCAATGTTATCCTTGATCAGAACACTGTCACGTGGGGACTTGATGGTAAGCAGGATTGTTTATATTTTCAGTAAACATGGTCAGTTGTAGTGCTGACTCTTCATGCTTTGTATTACAGCAATGAATTTTAAACATTTGACTTTATTGCTAATGATAAGATCATCTTTAATCACATAATTTTACTTTATATGTGATTAGGTTCTCCTTTTGCAAACAGAATGATGATCTCTGTCAGTGCTAAATATGTATCTTTTGGAGTAAGTATTTTTCTCCCCCTTCTCCTGGCAGGCAAAAGGTTTTGAGCTGGGGTACTTGGAGAAAGTACCAGAAGTAAAAGACACAGTGCATAAGCAATCACTGCTGCATCACATAGCGACTATTGTGGTGGAAAAATTTCCAGATAGTTCGGACCTGTATTCAGAGATTGGGGCCATCACAAGGTCAGCCAAGGTATGTCAGCGAAAAAACATTCTGTCTGTCTATTATCCAGATGTCGCAGCTGTATTTTCCAGCCAGGCCAGAAAGTAACAAAATACTGTTCTGTATTTCACTCAAAAACTTTACAAATTGAGTTTTGGGGTATTTTAGAATTTCGCTAGACCACTGCATTTAAATGGGATCTTAAAGAATCAACTAACTTCACCCTGATTTACAATATTAGACTTGTGTACGGAGCACTCAAGTAATAGAGTTGATCTTTCTCTGTCCCATCTCTGTAGCTGTAACACTATATTCTGCATTCTGTTCTATTACCCTGATGTATGTACTTAAGGTATGATTTGGCTGGATAGGACGCAAAACAATACTTTTCACTATCTCTGGACATGTGAACATAACAAATCAAATCAAATCAAAGTGGTAATATTAGCTGAAACAATTGGATATGATTTTATTTGGAACTGGGAAATATGAAGGCTTAATATGTTATTCACCCAAGGCACATGTGGAATCCTAGAGATTAGCAGTTCTGCACTACTATCAATATAAAAAAAACTCTTCCACACTTGCTGTATAACATAGATTACCAAAGCTGACAACTGAATGTCTTCATTTCCGAAGCATTAATGTTTGGATGGTTGCCTGCTATCCGTGCGATGGAAGTAGACAACAGACTATGACAGGCAGTCACATAAAAAAGAGAAAACAAATTTCATGATCACTGCTTCCATTCCCCAAACGGCAGAAGAAGTAAGAGCAGTGGGTCGATCATAAGCCCTTCATCCTACTCCCCCATTTGACCATGGCTGACTTTCTACCTCAACCTGCTGAATCACCACTTTAACATTTTCATTCATATTTAACTCAAACCACAATTACCGTTAAGCCTCAGTTACATGATGCAAGCTCCTCAGTGTCTTGGACCTGGAGAGTAAGACCAGTGTAAAACACAGCAGCAGGTTCTATGTGGAAGTTGTTACTTCTATCAATCTAGTTCAATGATTGTAAATTCTCTGGAAGGAGTTGCTTGATGGTGAATCTCTTCATAACCACAAAAGCAGTAACGAGAGTGAAACACAGGTGGTTATACAGTATCTCACCCTCTGGTTGAACTCAAAATGATGTGCACTCTGTCTGACTCAGTAACAGATTTACTTTACCAGTTCTGTTTTCTTTCCTAGCTTTATTTTGCCTTTGATATAGCCATGATGTAGAGGTGCTGGTGTTTGACTGAGGTGAACAAGGCCAGAAGTCACATGACACCAGGTTATAGTCCAACCGGTTTATTTGAAATCACAAGCTTTCACAGCGCTGCCCCTTTGTCAGGTGATGAAGGAGCAGTGCTGCGAAAGCTTGTGATTTCAAATAAACCAGTTGGACTATAATCTGGTGTCGTGTGACTTCTGGCCTTTGATATACACAGAGAAAATGTACAGTACCTTAGACACTGGTTATTTTACATTGACTTATGGACCTGACAAGTACAGAAGCAGCTACAGGTACTTGTTGCACTGTGGTAATGTCATTACCTCTGAACCAGGAGGCCTAGGTTCAAGTCCCACCTCCACCATAGGGGTGTCATAACATGTCTGGAAAGGTTAATTTGAAAAATTTAGGAGTTGCAGTTTCTTAGTTTGTAGGATCTAGGTCAGGAGATTTTAAATAGCCATTAACTATCTATAACTCTCATTTAAAAAAAAACTTCTATTATACCATCCAGCTGTGTTATAATTATTCTGAATTCTGACTTTTGAGCCTTTCTATCAAGCAGTCACGTGTTATTTAACTTGTGAAATGAAACATTACAGATCTTGCAATTCACTCTTCATGAGTGGTGTTTCGGTTAGTTTAACCTTTTTTTTGTGAATTGTTATTTTTTTTTTCAACCTTACTAAATTGCCTGTTTATCTCCTATCATTCCATCTGATGAACTCTGCAAACCAGAAATGACATAACCTACTTGGTGTGTTTATAGCCGAGTCTGGCAGGCTGAAGGAATTGGCCTGCTTCTATATGTAGCATTTCTGCAATCAAGTTTGCTAGTTTCCTCTAAGTTATCTAATAAATGAAAGAAATAACTAAATTATTATAGCACGTGTCACCATTTAAATATCCCAAACTCAATTTGACAGCCAAATAATAACTGTTGTACTGGAGGAAAATTTGCTCACAGAAAGCTCCTCAAACACCAATGAGCAGATCATTTGCTATTTTAGTGAACAGTTTTTCCAATAATCTTGTCCAAATTTGTACCCACCTTTTGAATCTTCAGCATCCGCCTGTTTCAGCAAGACTGGGTCATAGTTTTACATGTTGTCTGACGCACAGCATCTCTGACAGTGAGTGTGAATGAGGCACAGTCTCAGGTTTGCATCAAAGTCTTGATGTATAATTTGTGCTCAAGTCCCTATAGTGAGACCTGAACCCACAACCTTACGATATAGGGGTGTGAGTGCTACCAGCTGAGCTATGAGTGATGCCTAGGGAGTATTTCAAGCATTCACTGAATGGCAGAACTGAACACTGTAATTTTTGTCCGATTCAATACTAAAAGAGAATAACAACTCTTGATGTGACGAAAGGTGTATGAATAGATTTATTTTAATTTGGATTCTGGATTTCACAATAGAGACAGATGAATGTGGGTTAGTTTTGTGAAAGTAATTTTTCAAAACAAGGTAGAGTGTCTTCTGGGCAGTGACCTAAATAGAACAGTTCTAAGAACACATGATTTCAATCCATTGTCTGCAACAAATTCTGTAGTTTTAATGGATATAACCTTTAAATTGTTGAGTTTATGACAGTGTAAATATATTAAGGGAATTGGTTTAATTTTGACTTCAGAGCACATGCAACGTTCCTACTATTGCAAGCTAGTTAGCACAAAACAGTTGCCTGACACTTTAGAGAGACTGAGTTAAGATCACCATAACCACTTTCACGTGTTGGAGCAAGGCTTATTTGTTTCCTTCATGTTGATAAATTCAACAGTTGCTCCTTTATCAGCTACAGATTCCCTGATGCCAGAACTGTCAACATCTGTTGCTAAAGAAAACACATTAGAAATGTAAAGCTGAAAGTAACAACCTCCTTTAACTTTTCACATTGTTTAAACTTGCTTGAGAATGAGATCCCATCTCTCAAACTCAGCATGCGATTTTTATGTTTTCTTAAAAAAACCAGCTCTTAATTTCTTTGTGCTTCAATTTCTTCATGAGTTTAGAGCAGGCATGCATTTTGTTCCTTTGTCTTAACACCAGCCACTAGAATCTGCTGGCCTAATCAATCTAACCTTGGCCACTAAGGGGAGTTTTGCAAATGCTGCTGTCAGCGATGTAGAGACAGGTTTACGATCCAGCCTGACCTTTTGGGATTTGTGCTGCCATCGACTCTTCCTCACTGGAGCAAGTCTATTTGTCATAAATCAAACACCGGGAGCAGTTGGGAGTTAGCATTTGTTAAACTAATGACTTTATCGTGCACAGAAGCTCTGCAATCCCAGAGGTTCTTTGTCTTGAAACCGTTAACCATTTTACCACCTGAGAGGGAGACCTCCAAGAATTTTGCTGATTGACCATGTTTAGTGTAAAATGTATCAGTCCAACACAATAGATATCATCTTTCAATGTGGTTTTTCATTGGAAATCACTGACCTAGCCATAGACTTAAACACACTAAGGGTTGATTTTCTCTGCTAATACAACACATGGCAGGGGGCAAAGAATGGGCAATTAGAGTCCATGAAATTGGGCAGTGATTATAATTGCTTAATCTCTGCTCTTTGTGTGCGAGTTTGCAACAGATAGTTCTAAGGTGAGTGACAACCTCGTTTCAGTCTAAAAATCAATGCAACTTTGACTGAAACTACCTCAAACAAGATTCTTTATTTTTCTTCTGGGCAATTGTTCTTGACCAGCTATTATGGAATGCTCCTTTGAGACCCATTGCTTCATGGTATTTCTCCTTCTTGCCCTCTCTACTTCTGAGCTGTCGGGTTGTCACTGCTGATCCCAACAGAGAAAATGCACCAAAGTAAATTAAGCAGCTACAAAAATAAGTTGTTATTTTAACAAATGTTTGCGTTAGCACAGAGATATACTCTCAGGTTGGTGAATGGAACACGATTGCATTTTGATTGCATTGTTACTGTCAGAATATCTCCACAGATCAACTGATTCCTTCCCCTAAAACTTGCTTAACCCCTATACTGTGCTAGTCTGATGTCCCCATTCCAGCGATCTTATCAGCTTTTATGCGATAGAATCGAGACGATTCAAGTTATTATGCTGAGCCCCTTTACAGGCAATAATTGTCCTATTAGCTTGAGTTATATTCAAACCAAAGTCTAAAACTAAAGGAGTTAATAAAAGCAGAAGATGCTGGAAACTTGCAGCAAGTCAGGAGTGGAACATAGTTAGCATTTGAGAGTTAAGACTTTTCATGGGGAAAAAAAAAATGAATTGTCATACCCTCTCCAGCTGCCCAGTCTCCATAAAGTTCAGCTGAGGCATGGCTCTTTATCGATTGCTTAGCTCATTCTGGAATGATCTGTGTTTTGTTGGCACTGCAAACCTTTCTGTTCTACACCTTGGCTGCCTGTTCATATGGCACTGATGTCAGAAATGTGAGCAAATCTGAGTTGAGCTCTCAAGAAGGATTGTGTTTTTTAAAAAGAAAAAACAAGGGTTGATTTTTTTTTAATCTTTTGTCCTCAGGTCGACTTTGACCAGCTTCAAGAAAACCTGTGCCAGCTGGAGCGGAGGTGCAAAGCCTCATGGGATCATCTAAAGGCTATTGCGAAGCACGAAATCAAACCCAGCCTGAAGCAGAAAATGTCGGAGTTTCTGAAAGATTGTGCTGAGAGGATCATCATTTTAAAAATCGTTCACAGAAGAGTAATGAACAGGTACAAGATCCGGATATCTATTCCCAAACGTGCTCTGTTGTCTTGTTCTTTTATTTTTATTTGTGAGAGTAAGTTAAACTTGGTTTTTCATAGTTTTGTTTCAGATTTTAAAAAAAGATACAGGAAATGTAGCCAAAGGACTTAATTTTGTTTTCAGAATTTTTACTTTCCATCCAAAAAGCTAGGCAAAAGGGGCTGAGACCCTTCCATAATTGAGGGAAAAATGTAAGAGAGCATACAAGATGAGTCAAGAGGTAGTGGTGTGGTGTAACTGAGCTCTTTTTTAATAAAAGGTCACTGGTTGTATTGGTAAAATTCAAAATTTGCAGCGAATTATGTTTAATATTCCTTTATTTTGACATAAATGTTCATTCTCATTTGGATTAAAAATAGTGTTTTTTTTTCAAATGCGCAAACTTTCCTGTAATAAGAGGGGAGTACAGAGAATTAGTTTGCTGAATACAACAGCCTTTGTATTTGGACTAAGTGCTACAGTGGCATGTAGGATCAACTCACACCACCAATACAATGGTCATCATGCACAAGGATGTCTCAACGGTTTACCGTAAGGAGGAAATTCTGAGCATGAGAGAAACATAACAAATGGCAAAGACCTTTTTAAATCAACTTTTCAGAGATGTTACTACACGCTACTGGAGCAGGTAAATCCAGGCCTCCTGGCTCCGGGATAGAGAAAATACCACTGCACCACAAAAGCCTTTGTATTGGGACCTTAAAGAAATGGTCAAAGTGAAGGGTTCTCAATGAAATTACGTGTTAGATGAGTAGATAATCTGAAGAGTTGTGAACAGAGTAACTGAATGAGTTACAGGTCAGAAGTGGTGCAAAAAACATGGTGACAATCATATTTAACTCCATCCCCTTCTTTGTGATGACCTTCAAACTGAGTTCCTGATCTTGGTCAGTCATCATCAGGTGATGTTTTCTTGGAGGAAACTGGAGGGAAATCAGAAGTCAGCTTCTTTCTCATCTTCAGCATCAAATCAAAAGTGAAATCAGTGCAGAATTACAGACACCGACAGTCTTGGAAAATGCGTTGTTGTTGCATTTGTATTTTCTGAGATATTCAGGACTCTATGTCTGACCTATCAAGAATATAATTGACAATCTAGGCGCACCGTGCTTAGTTTTCTAACCGTTTCATCTGATGATGTTGGTCAGTGTGTGTCTAAAACCCCAATTTATCCTGGTAGGGTAGGCTTGTGATATTGGTTCCTGTTCTACCCACTGAGTAGGAGAAAATTTTGGATGTAATAGATTATGAATGTGCTTTTTATAAACAAAGAACTGACATTTTGCATTCACCCTTTCACTCCTTGAGGATGTCCCAAAGCACTTTAGAACTTTTGAAAAACTTCTGAAATGTTTGCACTGTTGTGTTGTTGGAAGACTGGCAGCCAATCTGTGCACAGCAAGATCCCACATTCAGTAAATCAAAGGCTAGTTCGCAAGTAGAATTTTACAGTGCTTTCCTCTCCTCTCTGTCCACACCCACACCCCCAAACAAATGGAGTTGTGGGAATTTTAAGAGGGATGCGTTAAGGGCTCACAAAATTCTTTGGAAGGCCATCGCACCGCTCCTGGTCCCACCCTGACCAGCTCGCTGTCCTGGAGTTGGGGAGCCTATATCAGCATAAACACCCCAGTGCCATCTGAGGCCCTTAAGTTGCCAATGAATGACTGGTTAAGAGAGTTTCCCAGCCGGCCTCCATTTTCAGTCTGGTGGGAGGAAATCAGCGGCAACTGGGAAGCCCAGAACGTGACCCGGCTCGGGCCTTGGGTGGGAAGGTGCCTTCATCAACAGACCCCTTTACACAGGAGTGACGTCGCCTTCTCCACCATCACCAACAAGGTCTTCCCTGTAGGTGCTGCTACTACCACCCCATCCATCTCTCCGTTGGCACTCACAACCCATCCACATCCTGAGACCTCGCACTAGCCTGTTACAGGATTCTGTGTCTTGCACAGAAACATTAGAAAATAGGTGCAGGCGTAAGCCATTCAGCCCTTCAAGCCTGCACCACCATTTAATATGATCATGGCTGATCATACCATCTCAGTATCCCATTCCCGCCCTCTCCGCATGCTCCTTGATCCCTTTAGCCGCAAGGACCATGTCCAGCTCCCTCTTGAATATATCCAATGAACCGGCCTGAACACCTTCCAGTGGGAGAGAATTCCACAGGTTCACAACTCTGACTGAAGAAATTGTTCCTCATCTCAGTCCTGAATGGCTTATCCCTTATTCTTAGGCTGTCTTGTTCTGCAGTCACCCATCACCCGAGCACTTTCCAGTGTAGCAGCTTACACAACTTGGATCGGAGAATGTCTGGTTAGTCAGATCACGGGATGGGTGAGCAGTGAACTGTGGAGTATTAAGTGACTGTGGAGCAGTCAAAGTTGGTGCCAATATGTTCTCCACTGGGTGTATGACTGGTGGGCCAGGAATCACACCACCATGCAAAGAAATCCCAGGCCATCTGTTTTGGCCTTGGCTGATGGATGAGTATTAACCAGGACAAGTGGAGAAACACCTCTAATTGTCTTCAAAATAGTGCTAAGGTTCCTTTTGTGTATGCATGAGATCTCTTACACCTACCAAAGAAGGCAGTTGAGGCTTCCGATTCATGCCTCATCTGAAAGATGGCACCCCCTCACCACTAGAGGTGGCATGTTTCCTCAACACTAGAGACAACAGTTTAGATCTTGGTTTGTAAACTTCTTGAGTACATATAAACATGGGAGCAGAAGTAGGCCATTCGGTCTCTCAAACCTGCTTCCCCGGTTGATCATGACTGATCTGATTGTGGCCTCAACTTCCCTTTACTGCATTCTCCCTTTAACCTTTGACTCTGTCTCTACTGTTTTTTTAAAAAAAAGGTTCAACGACTCTGGCTCCATTGATCCCTGGGGAAGAGAATTCCACAGAATTACTGCTGTCCGAGAGCCCACTATTTTCAGACACTAAAGCAATAGGGCTATCACCTGAGTCACTGATACTCATGAAGTTTATGATTTTCCTTTGGGAGGTGAAATTTGCTCTTGTGTCGAACTCATAAGTTCTCCCAATCAGTCCCTCTCTTGAAAGTACTAGTGTTCGCACTGTAACTAAAATATACCAGTTAAGTCAAAAACTAAGGCAGAAGAGTATTCAAGAATATTAACATTAATTGTCACTGCACGCTGAGGTTCTTTTTTTTTTCAAAACAACATGACATCAATTACCATGAAAACCAAACGAGACTGATTTGTTACAGTCATAGACTTAATGTGAGCGATGCAGTCATGGACTTGAGCAGAACAAGAGGAAAGCTTTCAGCAGTTCAAGTCTGTGCAGGCCATTTCAGTTACTTCCACCTCCTTGCTGCGCTTTCCCATATCCCTGCAATTTGTTCTCCTCTCGTATTTATCCAGCTCACCTGTCAAAGCTACTCTTGAATCTACAGTCACTATTTGACCAGCCAGTGCATTCCAAATCCTACCCACCTTGTTTTCCCTCACGTTTCCTCCTTTGTACCTTTTGATTGTTGCTCCTTTACCTATTGGAAGCAAGTTTATCTTTATTCTATCTAAACCCTTCAACATTTACGACACCTCTGCCAAACCTGACCCCTCCTTCTGTGCTCCAAGAAGAGCTCCCTCAGCTTCTCCAGCCCATCCATACCAACTGCAATCACTTAAAGCTGTTCCAGTAGATACTTTCTGGGTCCTCTCGAAAGCCTTCACGTTCTTTCCAAAGTGTGGCGCTAGTACTATTATTTTGTGTGGGTTTTGCATATCATTATGGCTTTTGTACACCATTCCTATGATAAGATTTCCCTTTAGTTGCTTTGTTAATCTGTCTTGGCGCCTTCGAAGATTTGTGCAAAAATCCAAGGCATTACATGGATTATTTTAAATTGTACCAAGTTTTTCATTGGCTCTCCTCATTGTTCTGATCAAAACACACAATCATATACTTTAATACATTGAATTTCATCTGCCATTTGTTCACTCATTCACCAGCCTATAAATGGAGTAGAGTGTTAACTTCCCTATTAGGTGCACAGCTCTCAACCCAGCTCCAAAGTGGAAACAGACTGCTGAATTTCTGGTACTTTTCTAATGGCAGTAGGGTCTGGTTCACACTAATGGCTAGACTTCCTTGGCCACAAACTGACTCATAGAGACTTCATCTGGAAACACATCAGGTTCCTCTCACCTTCTGAAACCCCCAGCTCTACCTTACTGCTCCTTCACCAACTCTGATTTGTTATGTTTGTTTTGCTTTCAGTACTGGTTGGAGCAGAAATTTCCTGCAGCCATTGTCTCCAGCCCCTGTCCCGCAGCCCATTCTCTGGCCACAGTCTCAGTCACCAACCTGGCCACTGTACCATTCTCTTCTAGAACCTTGGAATTCTTTTTGACTCTGAGATGGCCTTACAACCACAAACCCAGTCCATTTTTAAAATGGCTAAATTCTATCTCTGTAACATTGACCCACCTCTGACCAAAACTTCCTCTTATGCTTATTGTTCCTGTGTGGATTTCTGCGTAGTCTATGCAGTATGTTTAAACCAAAGTGGAAGTTGCATGGTGGTGGATGATGGAAAGTACACAGGATTTGCTCAGTTGCCCCGATACTGTGTTAGTTTATCTGCTACGGAAACTCTCATCCATGCCTTTGTTGCCTCTTGAACATGCCTAATTAATAGTCAATCTACTATTGTTGACAGTGCCGTCATCTTGTGAGGCCCTAAGCTCTGCTTCTTCCCACACAAGCCCCTCTACCTCTCTTCCTTCCTTTTGTAATAATCCTTAAAAGCTTTTAGTTTGTGTCCTAACATCTCAATGTATTTCTGTGTCAAATTTTTGATTAATTTTCCTGTGAAGTGTTTTGGAACATTGAACCAATTTACAAGTGCTAGATAAATGCGACCTGTTGGTTTTGTGATGGGCAGAAGTGAGGAGAGGCACAAACCAGTCACTGGCAATCCAGGGTTTTTATGACTGTTTTTCCACTGGAAGGGCTTGGGAAAAATCCAGGACCTTTTCACTCCTTTTACCAGGTGGCATTTTGAAAGGCACTGATATCAATTTTAATTGGTCAGAATTGACATTAGGAATGGAGTTGGCAGACGTACCGCCATACTGTTACCACTCTTGCAGGCCCTACTGTTTTGTCAGGCCAGAAGTGTTTCTCCCAAGAATAGTCAGTCATGTTGCTGCTTTAGGCTCCTCCACACTCCCAACTACTCCCATCACACCCTCCACCATTTTGTTTTTTGGTTGGCTGACAAATTCTGGATCTCAATTGCTTCTGATGAGGTGTGGGAAGAGGGAGAGTGAAGAGCGAATGAGAGGCTTCCTGAGAGTCTTCATCTTTTTGGAAAAACCATGCTACTTTGCACACTGAAAAACTAGACCTCACTTTTCTGTGGTTGTGCTTTCCTGTGGCGTGCCTTTGAAGGCTGATGTGATCATTTTTAATGTCTAAAATTTTCTCAGGTGCCAATCTGTGGTTTCCCCAATGCCAGCTGGAATGGTGGAATCACCCAATAATTCATTCTCTACTAATCCAGCAGGAGGCAGAAGTTGTAGAATCTCCTGAAGTGTGCCTCAAGGGCACTGTGCAAACTTGGACCCACACACTCACCGTAGGTGCCGTTGGAATTTTAATTTTCCCCAAATCCACCCCTCAGTTTTGTTCGATGTGAAGATGTGTTTGAAGTTTCCACTTGTATATTATTTCACTGACGAGTTGAAGTGGATTCTGTTGAAGCATTTTGGGCCTGTAGTTGTTCCATCTGTTGCTCATTTCACAACAGTGATACTGTCTTATTGATCCTTTGAACAATAATGCAACTGTGATTAGATAGTAAACCGTGCTTGTGGACCCAAACACCAAAGTTGAATTGTCGAATGGGAGAACCAAAATTAAAATCTGTCGGTCTTTCAGTTCGATAAGTTTATTGCAGTACATCTGAAACATGATCAAGCCCCACCCCCCAACCCCCAGATAAGTACATAAGAAATCTGTTCAATGGAATTCTAGGATAAGTGAAATTATCCAATTTTACAATTCATCGTTCTCAAAAATAACTCATCACTACAAGCCCATATACAATGGGAAACAACTGAGTCTGTGGAAATGCTTCTGTAAGGAATGCTGTCATTATAACATCCCTTTATTAAGTGTTTGTAATTCTATCACTGTTTGTCTTGTAAAAGATTTTGTGCAGTTAACTGTCATGCATGCAAGATTTGGTCCAGTGATCAGATATTCATATGTGCAATGGCTGAACAGATGGTTCTAAATACTACGTTCCTTCTCCCCAATGTCGTTTATAGATTCCATGCTTTTCTACTGTTCATGGGACATCCTCCACATGCAGTGAGGGACGTGAATATTCATAAGTTCTGTAAGATCATCAGTGAATTTGCTCTCGAGTACCGTACCACGAGGGAGCGAGTGTTACAGCAAAAACAGAAACGCGCCAATCACCGAGAAAGAAACAAGACCAGAGGCAAAATGATTACAGATGTAAGTAGAATTTTTTTTTTGTTGCCAGTATTCACTGGGAAAGATAGAGGGTGGGAGGTGGTGCACATTTACTGCTGTCCAATGATAAGATAATTTGGCGTGCCAGAATACCTTGGAACAAGGCAATAATGGAATTCTTTTTGGACATGAGATGCGGCTCTGAGAGCAGTACAATGGTGAGAATTTGCTTTCTCTGGAAAGGAAGTTGCTGGGGTCCTCTCCCTGTCATTCACTATCGCTGTAAGCAGTCAGGTGCAGATCAATCCCAATTGAAAGCATGCACAAAATATCCTGAGACTGGTTTCAATTCTTTCTGGAGGATGAGAAGTCCCAGGAATGCATCAGGGATCTTAAAGAACTGAAAGTAAAACTATAAAGGCCTTTATTAACAGTGACATTTTGATGTTTTTTGTTCACGTTTTGGGGATAAAGTTCTCTAGTCATAGTTATATTTGTATAAAATTGTCACAAACTCTGGAATTCCCTCTATATTGATGGCCGTACGGTTGATCATACTAAAATGAATCTGCCTTGAAAAAGTTAACCTTCTCCCTTAACTAAAAGCAAAGACACCACAGGATGTTTTACATTTGAGTTTTGAGAGTTATGAAACATGAAATTCATTTTGTTGGCATGAAAATTGTGGGTGAGTTGTTATGCAGTTGGTTGAACATTCTGGAATCTTCAGAAGCAGTTAACAAAATATCAAATCAGTAAAATCTGTTATCTTCCTACACCTTGCAAACCTAGTAATGATAACCTCTTCTAACCTTAGGTTCCACCCTTTTCTTTCTCTAATGCTATTCCTCCCTCTAAGTTTGCTCTAGAGCTAAAAGCCCAGTCAAAAATGTGACTACTGCACCCCTGTTTCAGAGAGCTCTTATAGTATCTCTGTAACGCTTAGGGCAGGAGGCGGGTAAAACTTTATTGCTTTGTATAAATTTACTTCTAACCTCCTGTCCCACACTCCCTTGAAACCGTTCTTATCTTTTTTCCATATTACTGCTACTGTGATCTGTGTTTGTCTTCACTTGACTCAGTTACAGCTCAAGAACAGAAAGAAAGTGATCCTATTTTGTCCTGTCCCAATAATCCCCATTGGGTTAAAATTATACTGTCTTATTTTAGTTCACTATTTCCCAGTAATCTCTTCCAGAAGATGCGTTGAATGGAACAAACTATTCTACAAACCATGAATTTCGATTAGCAGCATCTAAAAATGTTACTCTGTGTTAATTGTCATAAAACGTCCATTAGTTCTACATGGAGGATTTCCAGACTTTAACAGAGTTTAATTTTTCAGCAACCATGGAAGAAAGGTCCCTCTGAACTTTGCATTGAACTTATAAGATGCATATGTTTTTGTAATTGGAATCCTGTGTCATGCATAGATGCTGGTTCTTTGCTGTTTGTATGAGCTATAATGATCTAGGCACAAATGTAGGATGTTTAATCGCTATGTTTGTATGTGACATGAAAATTGGTGAAGTGGTAAACGGTGAAGATAAATGCCTTAGATTGCAGACAGTACTGGTCAGATGGTCACAACAATGGCAAATATGACTTAATCCTGAAAAGTGAGAGATGATGCATTTTGGGAGGACTAGCAAGGCAAGGAGTATGCAATGAATTGTAGGACCTGGGAAATACAGAGAATCAGAGGGATCTTTGCGTGCATGTCCACAGGGTCCTGAAGGCAGCAGGATAGGTAGATAATGTGATGAAGACGGCCTATGGGATACTTGCCTTCTTCAAGGCATTGTATACGAGAGCAAGGAGGATATGATAGAACTGTGTACAGTGTTAGTTAGGCTTCCCCATTGAGGGAGTTGTGTGTGTCATTTGCATTGCCTAACCATGGGATGGATGTAAGTGCACTAGAGGAGTGTGGAGGATTTGGTTGTACTGGAGCATTTCAGTTATGAAGAGGGACTGGATAGACTGGGGTTGTTTTCCATGAAGCAGGACAGCTGAGGGGGGAACCTGTTGAAGGTCTAAAAAATATTATGACTGCAGAGATAGAAGAAATTTCTCCCCTTAAAATGATTAATAATAGATTTAAGTTAAGGGATATATAATATTCGCAATTAAAGGGACAGCTGGAAAGTGGGAAGCCTTCAACAATGAGATAACAAGAGTCCAAAGACAGTATGCTCCTGTTAGGGTGAAGGGTAAAGTTGGCAAGTGTAGGGAATGCTGGATGGCTAGAGAAGTTGAAGTTTTGGTCAAGAAGTAGAAGGAGACATATGTCAGGTATAGACAGCAGGGATCGAGTGAATCCCTAGAAGAGTATAAACATAGTTGGAATATACTTAAGATGGAAATCAGGAGGGCAAAAAGGGGACATGAAATAGCTTTGGCAAATAGGATTAACGAGAATCCAAAGAGTTTCGAAAAGTACATCAAGAGCAAAAGAATAACTAGGGAGAGAATAGCACCCCTTAAAAATCAGCAAGACTGCCTATGTGTGAAACCACAGGAGATACTAAATGAGAACTTTGCATCTGTGTTTACTGTGGAGAAGGATACAGAAGCTAGAGAACTTGGGAAAATAAATAGCGACATCTTGAAAAATGTCCATATTACAGAGGAGCAGGTGCTGGCTGTCTTAAAGCACATAAAGGTGGATAAATCCTGGGACCCGATCAGGTGTACCCTAGAACTTTGTGGAAAGCTATAGAAGTGATTGCTGGGTCCCTTGCTGAGATATTTTTGTTATCAATAGTCACAGGTGAGGTGCCGGAAGACGGGAGGTTGGTTAACGTGGTGCCACTATTTAAGAAAGGTGGTCAGGAAAAGCCAGGGAACAATAGACCAGTGAGCCTGACATCGGTGGTGGTCAAGTTGTTGGAAGGGATCCTGAGAGACAGGATTTGCACGTATTTAGAAAGGCAAGGATTGATTAGGGATTGTCAACAAGCTTTGTCTGTGGAAAATCGTGTCTCACTAACTTAGTTGAGTTTTTGAAGAAGTAACGAAGACAATTGATGAAGGCAGAGCGGTGGAAAAAATCTACATGACTTCAGTAAGGCATTCTACAAGGTTCCACATGGTAGACTGGTTAGCAAGATTAGATCACATGGAATACAGGGAGAACTAGCCATTTGGATACAGAACTGGTTCGAAGGAAGGAGAGAGAGGGTGGTGGTGGAGGGTTGCTTTTCAGACTGGGGGCCTGTGACCAGCGGTGTGCCACAAGGATCGGTGCGGGGTCCACTGATTTTTGTCATTTGTTTAAATGGTTTGGATGTGAACACAGTGGGTATGATTAGTAAGTTTGCCAATGACACCAAAATTGAAGGTGTAGTGGACAGCGAAGAAGGTTACCTCAGAGTACAACGGGATTTTGATCAGGTGGGCTGATGGGCCGAGGAGTGGCAGATGGAGATTTGTTCAGAGAAATGTGAGGTGCTGCATTTTGGAAAGGCAAATCATGGAAGGAATAATACAGATAATTGTAGGGTGCTGGGGAATGTCCCTGAACAAAGAGACTTGGAGTGCAGGTTCATAGCTTCCTGAAAGTAAAGTCACAGGTAGACAGGAAAGTGAAGAAGGCATCAGTACGCTTGCCTTTATTGGTCAGTGCATTGAGCATAGAGTTGGGAGGTCATGTTGAGGCTGTACAGGACATTGTTTAGGCCACTTTTGGAATGCTGCTTTCAATTCTGGTCTTCCTGCTGTAGGAAGGATGTTGTGAAACTTGAAAGCATTCAGAAAAGATTTACAAGGACATTGCCACTGTTGGAGGGCTCAAGCTACAGGGAAGAGGCTAAATAGGCTGGGGCTATTTGTCCTGGAGCGTTGGAGTCTGAGGGGTGACCTTATAGAAGTTTATAAAATCATGAGGACATAGATAGGGTGAATAGCTAAGGTCTTTTCCCCAGGGTAGTGGAGTCAAAAAACTAGAGGGCATACGTTTAAGGTGAGAGGGGAAAGATTTAAAAGGGATCTAAGAGACAACTTTTTCACACAGAGCATGGTACGTGTATGGAATGAACTACCAGAGGAAGTGATGGGGGATGGTACAATTACAACATTGAAAAGGCATCTCGATGGATACATGAATAGGAAGGGTTTAGAGGGATATTGGCAAAATGCTGGCAAATAGGACTAGATTATTTTAAGATATCTAGTCAGCATGGATGAGTTGGATCGAAGAGTCTGTTTCTATGGCTGTATGACTCATTGGGTTATGGGCCAAATGATGGAATATGGGACTAGAGTAGATAGGTGCTTGATGGCCAGTGCAGACCCGGTGACCCAAAGAGTCCCATTCTGTGCTGTAAAACTCGAAGACTCTATTAGGTTTTAGGAGTTCTGCTTGCACAGCAGAAGGGAGAATTTCTTTTCTCACGCTGTCTGTCAGTCAAACATTAGATAGGATTAAATCACTGTGCAGCAATTTTTAGGCTCAATTCTGTTAACTACTCACTATTGAACAGTGACGCCAACATCCACAAGGTGGATTACAGAACAAAGATCCATGGATGCTGAAAATCTCAAAGAATAAACAAATTGCTGCAGAAACTCAGCAGGTCCAGCAGCATCTGTGCAGAGAAAGCTGAGTTAACATTTTGGGTCCGGTAACCCTTCGTCAGAACTGATTGTAGCTACAAAAAGGTGGTATATATGCTGAAGATGGGATTAGGTGGTGTGGAGAGGTAAAGGGGTAAGTGGGAGGTGGAGACAGAGCCCAGAGGAGAGAAAGACCGGCAGACAAAGGGATGGATAATGGTAAAGCAGGGAGAAAGACAAGCTGCTAACGGGGACTTTTATATAGGTAAGGATGGGTGGTCTGTGCTGAAAGCGGTCCGAATGATAACAGGGCCTGGGGTGTCAGGGTGGGTAAAGGACATGGGAGAAGGAAGAAGAAAATTATTGAACTCTATATTGAGCCCTGAAGCCTGCCGGGTCCCCAAGCAGAAATGAGGTACTGTTGTTCCAGCTTACACTGAGCCTCGCTGAAGCACTGCAGCAGGCCTGAGGTAAAAGTGTTGGCCAGGGAACAGGGTGGTGTTTTGAGCTGGCAGGTAACTGGAAGCTCAGGGCCATTTTTGCAGAGAGAATGTAGGTGTTCCACAATGTTTCTGCCTCATAAAATGAGGTTTTGGTATACAACCTTTGAGAATTTTGAAATCTGGAATGTGATACATATGCCATACTTAGAAGGAGAAAGGTTCCCAAAGCTGCTGCACCAGTGAAGCTTTCCTTACTCCTGGGGCTTTTTTTTTTTGGAGATTGCACACATAACCACTACAACAAAAACTAACATTTAAGTAGCATCTTTTAACATGGTGAAGCATCCCGTAGCTCTTCAGAGAAACCTAATCAAACCTGACCTGTGTCTCACAAACAGGTATTAAGATGGATGAACAAAACTTTAGTCAAAGAGGTAGGTTTCAGGAGTTCTTTGAAAGGACCTCTGAAAAACAGACGTGTTTAGGAAAGCAGTTCCCAGGCAGCTGAAGGCATTTCTACCGTAGTTCAATGAAAACAAAGAAGAATCATTTGCTTTCGAAATTTGTTTTATTCTAAGAGCTAGGGAAGTCCAGAAACTTGGCTTTCTCCCTTTCTGTAGTGACTCATGGACTGTTCAGTAGGGCCAGGCTCAAGGCTGCTGGAACACTGAGGTAAACTGAAGGATTTAACAGTGCCTCAGCTCTATGTGAGAACTACCCTGACTCTGGCCTTTTAGATCTGAAATCGTGAACCTGCTCCCTCCTGTCCCATTGATAGGGTCTCACAGCAGATGGCCCCTTCCATGTTCCACTTGTAATCCCAACTTCCCTTCCCTTGCAAAGGTCTCCTATTGCAAACGACTTCTTTCTTTAACCCTTCCCATCCCACCACATGCATATGTGGATACTTACCTCCTGATCTGACCACCACCTGATCTCCCTCTCCTTTCATTGCAGCCTCATTGCAAATAGATCCTTCACTCGCCACTTCTTCCCAGCTGGAAGTTGATGATGACTCCATCCTGACCCCACTCCTACCTCCTACTGCCCCCAAATCCAGGCCCCACTTCCCTAGCCAATCTTTCCACTTGATGCTATGGTGAGAGGAAGAGGGTGGGTGATTGTGTGGGTGTGCAAGGCAGTTCTAAGGGAGTAGGTCAGATACACACACAGCCTTCCCTGCTCCCCCCAACTCTAGCCTCGTCAAAATCCATCTATAGACTGGACCAGGCGAGGAGAAATCCCCAGATTGAAGGCAACTTGTTTCTAACACCCACGTTCATATGAGTTCCACAGAGGCTATTTTGAAGTTGATGCCATTGGAGGTGAATACAATTTAAACCTGATTTCCTTGCCTGGCTCGGCTCTTTACTTTCCTAGTGGCCAGGATTTGTGCTTGGGCTTTTTCTCTTTACCTTGGTTTCTTGAGCAAAAGGACAAAAGTATTTTATTAGTGAGCTCTGCAGTTTGGCACTTGTTAATGGATATTTTTAATAGTTGCTCAATCTATCAAATTATTCAATTATTGAATAAAAACAGAAAGAACTGTGGATGCTGTAAATCAGGAACAAAAACAAAGTTGCTGGAAAAGCTCAGTAGGTCTGGCAGCATCTGTGAAGAAAAAAACAGAGTTAACGTTTCGGGTCCGGTGGTGTTTCGGGTCCTTGGGTCCTTCTGAGGAAGGGTCACCGGATCCGAAACGTTAACTCTGTATTTTTCTTCATGGATGCTGCCAGACCTGCTGAGCTTTTCCAGCAACTTTGTTTTTGTATTCAATTATTGATTTTGACATTTGTTTTGCTCAGTAGGTTTTGTTTTCTTCATATCTTAAGATTTTGTTGAAAATTTATTTTCAATGTGGTGTTAAACTGGCTGAAGGGGCATGAGAAGCTTAGAAGAAGTCTGTTTGTTTTTATTTGAAGACTGACAAAAGGAGTTATTTTTACTCTATTAGAAACAGGAAATTTGGAAATGCAGAACAGATCTGACAGCATTCATGCAGGGAGTCCAATACCTTTCTGTCAGAACTAGTGCCAATTGTGGACCTGAAGCATTGACTCTTTTTCTCTCTCCATAGATGCTGCTTTTTGTCTATGTTTAGGAGTTCCACCATCTACAATACTTTTTTCACCATTTGACTGTCCTAAGCTTTTATAAGTTTGGTTAGTTTCAGTTTAAATTAAGAAAATGTTTATCACTCAATATTTTTTTGTTTTAAAAACCTTTTGAATGTTGCTGTCTAGCTATTGCATTGGGCCAGATTCAAAGAAATGGAACTAGTTGTGTATTGTGAATGACCAAGTTGTGTGTAGTTGTTTGACAAAGCTGTGGTTGTAAATGGAGAGGTGGTGAGTGGGGGTTGCAGTGGAGGTGATGGTAGAATGAAGGAACAGGCGGCACGGTGGCTCAGTGGTTAGCACCACTGCCTCACAGCACCAGGGACCTGGGTTCGATTCCACCCTTGGGCGACTATCTGTGTGGAGTTTGCGCATTCTCCCAGTGTCTGCGTGGGTTTCCTCCGGATGCTCCGGTTTCCTCCCACAGTCCAAAGATGTGCAAGTTAGGTGGATTGGCTATGCTAAAATTGCCCCATAGGGTCCAGGGATGTGTAGGTTAGATGTGTTAGCCATGGGAAATACAAGGTAGGAGAATGGGTTTGTGTGTTGTGCTCTTTGGAGGGTTGGTGTAGACTTGTTGGGCCGAAAGGCCTGCTTCCACACTTGAGGGGTTGTATGAATAAGGCAAAGTAGCAGAGTCCATGACTTCTCTCCCTAGCCATCCCACCACTTTGAAGTCTTTTGTCCAATGTCAAAATTAGTCATTGATTTTTCAGATTAGGCACAACATTATTACTGCACAATGGTTCATGTGCCACTCACACTATAATTCCCCTCATCGGTAATTGGTGTATTTAGTGATTATTAGCTGAAGATTCGGGCTCTAAATCACATGATTAATCTGCTCCCTGTTACATAACTTAATGGTTATCACTAGGAAATGATGTAATGTCGCTTATTTATAGTCTGCTTTTCATGATATTCACAGAAGGAAAGAGATAGACAGATACAATCAAAAGCAATGAAGAAACTTTGCATGACATACCTTTCAATATATATCAAATCATGAAAACAGATGTTCATTTAAGTGGTGAATTATTGCTAAAGGGCCAAGCTAACTGAGCTATTCTGCTACCCACAGACGTTAAAGTGATTTCTGGGAGTAACTCAGCCACAGAAGTACCATTCCAGATCATTTGACGACGTACTGAAACAATGCCCATTTATAAGGAACTGCATTCTCTGAGCTATATTACATGGTTAGCCATTATTTGAGATTACAAGGGATGTCTGTTCCCCAATTAGAAAGATCTGTGATGGTCAGATCTCAACACATTGTGCATCAAAAATACTACAAACAGGTAACTGGTGCATAAGCCTCCCTCCCATTGAAGCCCATTCCAGCATTCTCTGTCCCCATCTATCTAAAATGGGTGTAATCAGTTGTGTGAACCACCAGCCTGCAGAGATCTGCATGCCTCTACCTTACCCAGAAATGTGATTTTTAACTTGACTGGAATGTAAATCCCATCCAGCTAGTCAAAGACTGCCATCGCTGACTTGTTTTGAGAATGTTACTATTAACAGGGAATGTGAATCAATAATCTAATAACGACAACACTTTTCATCGAGCCCTGTCCTTCAGTTTCTACTGATGTGAACTGAGCTGACCTGTTTTTCTTCATTGTTAGATTACCGAAGAGATGGATGACATTCTATATTTGCATTCCAGTCTGCAGGACTTTTACCTAAGCATCTGCTCCCTGCAGAGGAAGAGCCACACTCTGCACCCTCTTACCAAGAAGTGTAGTGCAATATTCCCACATTTAGTGTGAGTTCATGACTCTCAGGATCTAACCCAAAGCATTGAGTCTACAAGTAAGATCTGCATTTGTTTCACTTGCTTCCCTTGTATCCTTGACTTAAGTGAAAATCCTCTAAAATACCCTGGTGTCATAAAATGATAAAATACCCTGGTGTCATGCCTAAGCCAGACCATAGCACAAACTATCCACCTCAGCTCACTACCCCTGCTGCTTCCACATGTCCCTATAAGTCTGTGAACTTCTAGATACTTTCAATCATCATTGAACCTGCTTTCCCCTGTTCAGTACAGTTCATTCAAAAAAAATTGGTGGCATAGTGGTTTGCACTGCTGCCTCACAGTGCCAGGGACCATGGTTCGATTCCAGCCTTGGTTGACTCCCTGTCTGTGTGAAGTTTACACGATATCCCCCTCTCTGTGTGGGTTTCCTCCAGGTGGTCCAGTTTCCACCCTGTGCTCCAGCTTCCTCCCACAGTCCAAAGATGTGCAGGTTACGGTGGATTGGCCAAGGCAACCTGTCCGTCGTGTCCAGGGATGTGCAGGCCAGGTGGGGTAGCCATGGAAAATGCAGGGTTACAGGGATAGAGTGGGTACGTCGGGTGGGATGGTCTTCGGAGGATCGTTGTGGACTCGATGGGCTGAATGGCCTCTTTCCATACTGTAGGCATTCTGATTCTATGATAAAAATAATTTCCTTATCTCCAGTCATTTAATTACCAGTTCTAAAGCTGTCCCCTCTGGTCATTGACAGTTCTGTCATTTTCCTCTTATTTACTATATAATTTTTGACATCACAGTTAAATGCACACGTCGCCAAAAGCTCTGTATGCTCTTCATGTCACTGAAACCCTTATTCCCTTTAAGCTTAATAATTTGCATTCCTGGCCCTTGATTTTTCTGCTACTCTGTGGTGTCAAGGAATAGGGCTAGCTACTGTACCTTAGGCCTAATCAGTGGGCGTTCAGCATGATTTTTTTTCCTTTTGTACTTTGTCGCAATTTACAAAACCAAAAGTCCCAAATGAAATTTCACAACATTATCAACTTGTCCTATGAGATTCAAAAGTATGTGAGCTGCTCAACATCTGTTACTGCACCCACGTTAAAATTATACCATAGTGTTTATGTTGCCTCTCGTCTCAGTTCTTATGTGTAAAGTTCTCACTTCATATTCCTCTGCATTAAATTTGCCATGTGTCAGCCTGTTTCAGCAATCAAGGCCCCCCTCACCCGACCCCCAAAGAAAAGGCGGCCACAATCCTCATCACAATGTCTTTTTTGTATCATGTTCAAGACATTGACTGTATGTTCTGTCCACCCGCGTCCAGGTCATTCAGTACATATTGCTCTAAATATAATCACCTGGAAGATATCACTGTATACTTCTCTCCAGTCTGAAAAATGGCCATTCATCATTGAATCTCTGTAGTGTGGAAACAGGCCATTCGGCCCATCAAGTCCACATCGAACCTCTGAAGAGCATCCCACCCACACCTACTGCCCTACCCCTATCGCATGGCCTATCCACCTAAGCTGCATATATTTGGACTGTGGGAGGAAACCCACACAGTTACAGGGAGAATGTGCAAACTCCACACAGACAGTCGCCTGAAGCTTGAATCAAGCCTGAGGCTGGATTCAAACCTTAGTCCCTGGTGCTGTGAGGCAGCGCTGTTAACCACTGAGCCACTGTGCCACCATCATCATGGTATGCTCCGTGTCCCTTAGTTTTGTATCTACGTTGCCACTTCCCCTTTAATCTCTTGAGATGCAGTTTTTCTAACAATCCATTCTGTTGCATTTTGTTGAACACTATCGGAAAAGTCCATGTACAAAACACGAAGCCTTATTTCCCTTAAGAACTCTAAGTTAACTAACCACAATTTACAATTAGCTTTAATTTATTATTTTGACAGATTTACAAGAGAGAATTAATTTTGGCCTTTAGAATTTTGCTCACCATAGATGTTAGCCCTGTAGGTTATGTCATAGTTATCCCTCTCTGGACTTTTTAATGATGCGTGAGTAGAGTTTTGCCTTATCTTTTGAATTTACTACAGACAGAATTATCACTGTTTGTTAGCCAAAACAGTGATGCTTTTTCATCGTGTAAAAGAGATCTAATGCCTTCTATTTCAAGAAATGGTTACATCTATTGTATATGACAAAGTACTGCTTTGTATCAATATTTTTAAAGCATTGTTTTAAAATGTCTCAATCCAGATTCAGATCTACAAGTATTGAATAATAGTAACCCCTGCTTGCTACATTTCTAAAGGTTCTGAGATTATCAACCTCAAGTAGTGCTTTGAACAGTGAAAGGAAAATACAGTCCAACTAAATAAATCCTCAAAAGGGTAGTACACTTTTAAAATACTTTTGATGGTTATAACTAGCTCTCCTTGTTATGGTAGTTATGGATTCATACACAGATCTTTAAATTATCCACTTAGAATGATATTTGAATAATCCAAAAGTTACTGGGTGCACTGTTGAAGCTAATTTTTCAAATGGGAGAACAGATTGGATGTTAATTTCTTCATAATTCAACTTAATGTCCCCTTTGGAATGATTTATTGAAAAAAAATCCAATTATATGAAGTATTTTACTCGATTGGGCAGTGCTTTGCTTCCATTAAATGCCACAGGAATGAAATTATAGGTAATTAGTGCAGCCAGTACATATTTTCAAAGATGCTGCAAAGAGCAATGAATTAATTGGGCATTTAAATCATTTCAAATGTTGTTGCTTAAAGAACACATGTTGGTCAGGTCACTGGGTGGAATTTGAGTGCAATCCCCTGCTCCCGTTCTTATAACACCGTGGGATCTTTAAGATTTAGCTGAATAGGCAGATATGGCTTCAGTTTCACATCTGGAACTGAAGAATATTTTGAACAAAATTAAGAATTGTATTTGTATTGAAAACAGCCTCAGAATATTACAAAACATTTTACAGTCAATTAAGTACCTTTTGAAGTGTGCAAAATTCGGCCCCCGATTTTCTTATTGCAACATTCCACAACAGCAACAAGATGATAGACCTGATCCTTGGCTCTTAGGTATTGGTTAAGGGATAAGTATTCCTTGTCCACTCAAGGGCAGAATTGTATATACAAAACTATCTATAGTTCATCAGCATGGAAGTGTCAGCCTTTCAGTTGTCTGAAGCTTTGTTAGGTTTATTTGTGAAAATGAACTCTGTTCATTGTGTGCAAATTGTTTGTGCTTTGGACACTATTCCTTCAGTATTCATTCCATGGTTTGCAGTTTGAGACCATGAGCTTTAGTTACTGCTATTTTGAATTATTTCAGTTTCAGTTGAAGGTTCCTTTTAAACAGAAGAATTACTGGCCATCTCAAACGTGTACATATTTCAAAAGTTCAGTTTTTTGTTCAGTTTTACATCTTATCTCTGATGTGTCTAGGATCTAATTGACAACTTGTTTTATTTATACATCAAGTTATGCAGGACAACTGTACTTGCCAAATTACTACCATTATTACACAATTTCTTTAGTTGTAAAGTACTTTAAGATGCCCTAAGACCATGAAAGTGCTATATGAATGCCAGTTTTTTTTCTTTCTTAAACACTGATTTGTTCTACGTTAAACCAACCACTATCAGCCGCATTACTACCCAGACTTAAGCAAGTCTCTGATCTCAATATCGAGTTCAACAATTTTAAGGCCTAAACTCTCCCGTGTCCCAGCCCCCTACCCTACACACCAGGCCTTGTTACCACATAGCCTGCCATTACACGCTACCTGTTATTAGTCACTAATAGTCCCCATTAACAACTATTTACTCTCCCAGCCTGATCGTTAGCAACTCCTTTGTCTGTCTAACTGTTCTCTCTCTTTAGGCTCTATCCTATTGTTTACTCCTTACCTCATCCCCCTTTCCTTTTTTCTACATATAAACTGACGTTTTCCCAGCCACCATCAGTTCTGAGGAAGGGTCACCGGACCCAAAACGTTAACTCTGATTTTTCCTTCACAGGTGCTGCCAGACCTGCTGAGCTTTTCCAGCAACTTCTGTTTATGCACACATTTATCAGGAATAGGAGTTTTCTTTGTCAACCATTGTCCATGACCGAGCTGTACTATTTAATTTGTTCTTGGACCTTCTTCCCAACAGCAGTGCAGATGTGTACTATACCACATGGACTGCAGCAGTTCCAAAGAGCAGCTCACAATCACTTACTTTAGATGAATTAAGGATGGGCAATAAATGCTAGCCTTGCCACTTCTTTTTTTTAGCAACTCTTTTTCCCCACATGTGTAGGATTTCAGTAATTTTCTAGTTTGAAGTGATCCCTCATGTTTATAAACTTGTATACTAACTTGACCCACTGCCAATTTAAACATCTTTGTAGTTTGCTAGACGCCTTTGCCATTACTGTTGGATGCTTTGTGCTGGGACCTCTTTCCATTTCAGTCATTGTAAGCCACACGTTCTTTTTATCTTAAAACCTCCAATTCACTGCTGACGTATTTGAAATATCAAAACTATGGAATATCCTAATTTAAAGGAAAACACAAATCAAGAGGATTATTTACTCTATGGATGCACAATATTGTCATAGTTTGCTGCAAAATCACTATCTCGGCTCAGCACAAAAGGAAATTAGGTGAATTCAGATGGGTATTGACAAGTCTTCAGTGAGCTCTGACTGAACAGACATCTGAGCAACTCGTATATGCTGAATTGTATTTTTTCGTTGTCAAAAAGTAAATAAAAGGGGTAAAGCAATTAACTTTATTCAGTTATTAGCTCTATAGCTTAGCTTGCACTAATCAGTACTGCCTGCCATCAGGTAATGTGGATTATGTGTTTCTGTCCCTTCTTTATATTTCAGGCCAGTTTGCAAATTTGTTTTTACTACATTCCTAGTTTTTGATTTTTATTCCTGTATATTATGGCATTCTTCTTCACCACCTTCTCCTCCTCTCATCTCTCTTTCAGACTGATGACGAAGATGATGGTGAGGTATGGCAGCTGTCTGCGATTGCGGTGCCTACTGTCTTGTGGGCACAGATTCTTACTAATATCATGTTGATTCTAACCTTTGTTATCACAATGCACGGCTAACATTAGCAAATGGCGACCCAGGCCTCCATGTTGAATCGCATCTTTTCAAATAGCTTTAACCTACGGCAGTGTGCTGGAGTGTTTTGACAGCGTGTTTTAATGTCTGGGGGACTTCTGATGCACTAATTTGTTGGTTGATCATTGTGACGGTTTGTGATTCGTTCCAGGTATAGGTGTCACAGAATTTCCTCAATCTCTTTTCAGATTCCTGCGTTCAATATTAACTTTCCGTGTCTTTTTTAAACTGGTATTGCGTATTCAGACTTCTGTGTTTGAAATTCCTTTGTATAAGATGATACATGGTTAATTTTTCCCCTTTTTTCTTAGTTGTTGCATATCACTTCTTTGAGAAAATTCTTTCCTCAGTACTTTAAACAACAAGATCCCCAACTAAACCTTTCTGAATACCTGACAGGCTTTGTGCTTGTTGTATTTCCCATATTTATGCAGCAAGGAGATTATCAATGCTGTGTAGATAATTTATTATTAAAAACACAGTTCAGTAAGTGTCCAATAGATCTGGTGTTACCTGAGAAAAGAATATATTGAATAACGTTTATAAATAGGCTGCTGGAATTTGATACAGTTTGTAGTTTCTCAAAGCATACGTTTGAAGCCTTGGATTTTAACTACATAATGGAATGAAGGATTTACATTGTCTCAATTAATACTTTCATCCTCAAAAACTCAAATCTGTCTTGATCTCATGATTAAAAGTAAATGCTTTCACTTAATTTTCGTTTATTGTAAATGAAGGACTTGTCTTTAATGTAGTCTGTGAACAATAACCAAATGTGTGAAATTGCAAGACATCTGTTAAAATGTGACTTGGCTATGACTGATGATGGTCAACTTGCAGTGACTGTATTGGATGAACAGTTCATTGATATTCCACTGATCCTTCCACACGTTTATTTTGATGAAAGAAAAGTGTTGATTTAAAAAGTTTAAAAGCTTGCAGCGCCGAAGTGTACTGAACGATCTCCTGTCCGTACCACCTCTTTGTCAAAGAAATCCAAAATGTACCTCTACGACCTCTTTCCGTGATCCTGCTTGTTCTAGCACTGTAAATGAGGTCCAATTTTAGTTATATTTGATGATGAATTTAACAATACTGGCCTGAATTGGCTGCAATCCAAAAAGGATGGTGCTCACCCTTTAAGTTTGTCCCTGCCCATCTGTATGAGCATTTGCAGAAAGGGATGCATGTGGGAGATGGAATACATGTGGTGCCCTCTACATGGCATCTGGGAACTTTGTGAACTGGACAAGCAACTGTGTTTGTCTTAAACAAATCTTCAGTCTAAGTGGTTAGTGTAGAATACAGAGCCTTGAGCAAGGAATGCAAATTGGATTGGATTAAAACCAAGAGAGAATAAAGATGAATAAAAAGTACAAAAACTCAATTTGAAAAAGCATCTGCAACTATTAATATTTGTGAGAATGAGACTCCACACTCGTGAAAAATCGATTTTCAATTGCAGCAACTTGTTTTTCGTCATTTAATTTAAGACTTTCCCACTTAAATTAAATGGAAAAGCCCTAATTTTTTTTTGAAGTGTTTACTCTGTATTTAAGGATGTCATATCATCCGTGATGTTTGAACGGGGTAGCCACAAGTTTTTGTGCAACGTCCAGAGGAGCAGTGCATGGAAGATTTTCAGATTTATTCCTTTAACTGCACATCCTTAGCCTGAAACGTTTTAGATATCAACATAAAATAACTTGGGGCACCAAATATCCACACTATTATTTTTATACCAAATTCTGCTCCTTTTATCTTTCAAACAATTTAAAGAAAACTTCCTTATTGGAACTAAAGCAAAATATCTGTCACTTTAAAGTCGAAAGGTAGCAAAGAGCTTGACAACTAGAAGTGTAAGTTGTTTGTCTGCCTCATTGCATCTGGTAACGTTGTTTCATGTGAGTCTTACTTTCTCGTGTAGCTGCATAGGGTCACAAGATGGTAGCACTGTTGAACGTTAGCTCATCCTCAGCAGCAGGATTTCAGAGAAGGTGGTTTTACTTGACTTCAGAGTATTTAGGACCAAGAGGAGCATTTAGAAGTTAAAGTTGCCTTTTGAAAAGATAACAGCTCCAGCATCTCTGTTGAGTTGAGAGGCCGATCTGCAATTGCTGTTTGTAAATACACAAACACGCCACCCCCATCCCCCTCAACAAAGGCCTTCATCCCTCACTCCC
>NC_063333.1:134686831-134697660 GCF_021869965.1 Rhincodon typus
CACACACACACACACACACGTGAGCATGCTAAAGATGAAACTCAAGTGTCAGAATTATTAATCTTCCGATATTCCCAAGGCTGTATGTTGGTCTAATGGTCAGCTGGTTGTCCATTACTGCAGTCTGGCCTTCAGCAGTTCAGCCATACCATTAAACCTCGAGGCTTCCCTGCTTCCTTCTAGTTCCACTAAAATCCTTGGGAAAGCCAGGATTTCCTTTCTCAGGATTGGCCAGCAGCAGCCACTTTTCAAGGACTGCTGGCTTTGATGCTCAACACGGAGTTCCACTGAGCATGTGACGTACCAAATTTGCACCTAGGTCTTAAACTCAATCTTTTAAACTAAACTTTTAGTCCCATTTTAAATATTTTATGGAGATCCTGCCTGTACAAGCAGGAATGCTCGTAGCTTAAATCATGGCTTGGTTAAAAGTCATATTAATGGAACTTTGCCACAAAATCGCTCCAGATTTTTTTAAAAAAAGGTGTTTCACACTCAGTAATGATGCTTATTTGAAGAGCTGGTGCAGTTGCAACTCCCATCTCCTTTTTAGGACTGGATTTACTCCTGCCTGCAAATCACCGAATCCTCCACCATTAACATCATGCAGGTCCCAGTTAATGAGGTAGATAACTCAACCAACCACACACATACTGTGGCTATGAGTGCAGGTCAGAGACTGGGCACTCTTTGAGTAACTCACCTTGCCACCTCACAACCGTTTCCACTATTTACAAAGCACAACTCAGGAGGGTGTAGGAAGACTCTCCCACCCGGCACCACGCTCTTGGTGCAGCTCCAACTACTCTCGAAGCTTGACACCATCCATTCTAAAGCAGCCTGCCAACCCACCACCTGAAGAGTTTACTTCCTGGCACACATTGGCTGCAGCGTGACCCATCTATGAGAGAAATCTTGACAGCACTTTTCAAACCACAGTTTCTACCATCTGGAATCACAAGAGCAATAGATGTACTGGGAACACTCCCATCCACAAATTCCCCCGCAAGTTTCTCACGCACTGACTTGTGAGCATATCATTATTTCTTTCACTGCTGCTGTGGTAAAGTCCCAAATGCCCCTCCCTGGGATGTGACTACAAGGCAGTAACAGTTAAAGAAAGCAGCTCATCAGCTTTTTTAAGGCAGTTAGTGAGGGACAACTGTCTTGATAGCAGCACCTACATTTCATGACTGGTTTTAAAAAACATGTACGTTCCTGAAGTTGACAATCAGATGCAAGAATCCCACTGGTGTAAAAGGCAAGTTGGAGTCCAGTGTTCTGTGGTATCTCATTTCTTACTCCCTCAGGACTCCATTAGCCTTTGATGATGGACGTTAATATTGTATTGTATGTATTTTGGCCTAGTCAGCAGCTACTTCAGCTTGAGACTGGACCAAAAATTTGCTCCAAACTTTCATGTCCCAGTTCTGAAGAGCTTGCAAACCTCCCTTTTCACATTGAAATTTACAATTCTTTGGACATCATTGAATGGGTAATATTTTTGTATGAAGAACTGCTGACTTGCCAATTTAAAAACAGCACTCCTCTGATAGCTGTCCGACTGTAAATGTTGCTTATCATTTAAAAATAATAACTCCGTGATCATACCAGAAAACAAGATGGCGTTATAGGATATTTGAAAGGCAGGGACACATTTTCGTGTTTGTGGTTGACACTTTGGGTCTCGTTTTCATCTGGGCTCAGGAAACCCAAACTTGTGCACTTTTATGGATCTCAAAACTCACACTTGACCCTTGTGTGACTTTAGTGTGGATTGTTGGTCCCTTCACATTGGTCAAAAAATTCAGTGTGAGGAGTGTGGGTGCAGAGATGCAACACTTAGAAGACCATCTTAGTTCTCCAATGCATCATCAACCCTAATCTTTCCCCTTCAACTCCCATGACCTGAGCCACTTCTAATTCTCTGATAAACTGTCCTGCCCCTCAGGTTACCTGATTCCTCTCAATGACACCATCCCCTCTGCCACAAACAAGCTACAACATTTCCCCTATGTATCTATACTCCATAATTGCAAACTTAGCCTGCACTGTCCAGCTCTTGGGAAACTTGCAGCAGTAATGGGGATTATTTTAAAATCATCGGAAAATCATTAAACTTCTAAGAATTGTTTTCTTAAAAAAATCCTGAATTCAGACACACATTGTTTTTGAATAGAAAACTCAAGGGGGCGAAATAATACTGGAGTCTTTTAAGAACTTATTAGGTTTGTAAACAAACAAGAAATTACATCAAAGATATAATTTGTTATTAGAGGCTCAAAGGTTTCAATAGATCAATAAGACCTCCTGCTGAGCCAAAGATTTTGAAATCCAGCTAAGTATTCGCAATAGAATATTTATTGTAACAAAAACTTCCAGCTCCACTGACAGAACAGATATCGAGTTCTAGTTCCAAGCAGAATATCTGTCAGTCGTTAGCATGGAAGAAGGTGCAGCTAATATTTCCTAGCTTCAGAAGCATTTTATTTTTAAAAAGCCAGATTTGCCAGTCCAATTAAGTCAGAGCACAATAACGTTACAACAGAAGTCATATTTTTGTACTTTTCAATACATTATGGTATTTTCTTCATTGGAAAAGTTCTTAATGACAGTGAGCACTTGGACTATGTTGATCAAAGTAAGGATTATCTTAAGAGGACAGAACCTAATTGTGACACTTAATAGTGTCAAAATATGTTATACTTTTCAGAATGTGCCCAATTCTACTACAGGTCTCCCATTTTCTTCACAAACTCTTGAACCATGTGGGCATTTAGTGGACCTCCAAAAGCCCCCATGCCACCAGGCGAATGTTTTGTGCAAGAGAAAATCTGACTTTTGCCTGCCACCCCTCATTTAAAATGGGGCACCTGACTTCAGCAGGGTCAGGCCTGTATTTTACACTCTAAGCATTCCCAACCTGCTAAAAGATTGGGTTGGGAAAGCGGAAGAAAATCTGATTTTGTCCAAGAACAATCAGTGCAGCCACTTGAGCTCCAAAATAGTCGTCTTCACCCAAAAAAAAAATAATTTCAAAGTTGCTTCACGTGGGATCTTGGATAATGCTTTTTTTGTTGCACAAGCGTACGTATGCCTTTTCGTAGACTTGCAGTATGTGTATGCATTAGATGTGAAAGAATATAGCCCCATGGGCTGCCAAAGGAATGATGTGATTTGTGTATGTGATTTGTTATGCAGACAGGAAAGTTCTCCAGCAACACTGAAACTGTCTCGGGTGAGAGCCAGCCGCACGGATTGCAGTCTGCCGAAGAGGCAGCAGAACATGAAAACATGAAAGCTGTTCTGAAAACCTCAGTACCATGTGGCGAAGTCACCACCGCTGTGCCAGGGGTGCGGACCCGAACAAGAGCCAGCAGAGGTAAAAGGCCCCATTTACACTGGTAACTCATCTCATGCCTCAGTTGCATAGTACTAAAATATTTTACAGCACAGTACAGAAACAGGCGGCTATGCCAGTATTTAAACTCCACATAAAAATCATAGAATCCCTACAGTGTGGAAGCAGGCCATTTGGCCCATCAATTCCATATCAATCCTCTGAGGAGCAATCCACCCCCCCAACCTATCCCTCTAACCTTGCATTTTCCATGGCTAATTCCCCCTAGCCTGTACATCCCTGGACACTACGGGCAGTTTAGCATGGCCAATCCACCTAACCTGTACATCTTTGAGCTGTGGGAGGAAACCCACACAGACACGGGGAGAATGTGCAAACTCCACACAGACAGTCACCCGAGAGTGGAATCGAACCTGGGTTCCTGACGCTGTGAGGCAGCAGTGCTAACCACTGAGCCACGGTGCCACCCCATGAGCTGCCAAAGGGATGGTCTGATTTGGAAGTATGCAATGTGTTATGCAGGCAGGAATATCTCCAGCAATATTGAAACTGTCTCGGGTGACATGGGCCTCCTTCCACTCTTTGAGCACTTTCCTTGAATTTTTGAAGTCTGTGTCCTCAATCAGCACAGGGAGAGGATCAGCTTGACAGTGGGCAACCCCAGCATCTTCATTGGGTGAAGAAATTCAATCCAAGGGCTTGGATTACTATGAATCAAACCTCAATCCGATCCAAATGAAAAAGTAATAATTTTTTTAGCCTTCTTTCTCACAAATTATTCGATAAAAAGACAACACAGCGCTGAGGAAGGTATGAGAGAGTATCCTTAGTTTATCTTGCTGACTGACATTCCCTAATGCCATGGATGCCATAACATTGTGTCCAGATCATCAGAAATATGTAGATGTGAAGCACCTATTTTATAAAAATAAATGTAGAAAACAAAAAATGTTTTTAATGGCACTAAACTGGCAGTCTGCCTGTCAGTTTCTGAGGATTCTTGGACATCAGCCCAAGAAACAGTGGAATGGTCTACCCTTCTCAATTTTAATTTGCTCCTATCCAACTTAGTAAAAGATTTTTCATGGAAAGAACTCAGCAATAATAGAATGCTACTTTTTCGTTGTCTGGGTTTCTTCGACAGGTCGGTTAAGGTCAAGGGAGTGAAGCAGAGATTTAAAATATCAGGGCTAGATAAGCAGAACCTCTTCTCACTTGCTCAATTTTTGCCTAAAACTAAGCCACCCGTAGAGATTTATTTCCAAAAAGTAGGGGGCAGCCCAATTAACATTCAGACATCGTGTGCCCTGGTGATAGCATCAGGCCCGAGTCAAAAGATGTGAAATTCATAAGAGCAACTGCTTTCGGAATTATTTTGGATCCAGAAGCCTCATAAGGAAGTTTGCAGATGCTCTCCCCTGCATTCTCAGCCCAGTCAAAATCTGCACTGTAACTCCAACTGCAGCCTAGAAATTTGGCCACCCTTCCCCTGCTCAACAACTCCCCTCCCCATTGTGTCAGCCAGGAGACTGTCCAAAGGTATTCAAACATTCTCTACTCGTGTTGGGCTCCTCTTTTCTTGTCCTTGTCATTTTTCATCCCGGCCACCACCTGTCAATGTTAAAGCCTGAAGCTCTACATCACTACTTCAGCCACCAAATTGCAAATCTCTAATCGTGTCCCACGGCTTTTGCTCCATCCAGGCCGTGTCGGGTCATGCACTGCAGGCAACGATGACTCCCCAAATGCCACAGACGATGCTGCAGACGAAATAATGGATCGGATTGTCAAGTCAGCCACTCAAGTGCCAAATCAGCGAACTGTGCCTAGAGAGAGGAAAAGATCGCGTGCGAACAGGAAGTCTTGTAAGTGGCCTGTTTCCCCCAATCTGCTCTGTGTTACTGTAGTACGGATATCAATAATTCTGAGGAAAGATTGCATTCCTGAACTGTCGACCAAGTTATGTTCTCGGGTAACCTGACCCGCTGTCTGCAGCAGTCTTTCGGGTTACCGTCCCCTGCAGTATTTTGCTTTTTTTCTTAAAATATGTTTTACGTCCTTCTGCCTCCTCCCGCTTCTCCAATCTAGTCATGCTACTCAACTCATCGAACAATGTGTGCAACAGAAATTAAAGTGTTTTGTTTTTGCTGCATCAGCTTCAGACTCATTTTTCGTGCAGGTAAGCTCTGCCTTTGGGCCAGGAGGAATTGTGGCGCTTCTGCCTGGGTCTCCAGCTCACCACCTTCCCCTCGGGACCCATACACTCTGGGGTTGGAGGGCAGATCCAGCTCCTGTGCTCTCGTTAACGGAGCAACAAAGTCCTTAGCCATTCCTATAGTCACAGCCTGCTCTGGAGTGCTCCACATCAGACAGGCAGACAAGCCTATGAAATAGGGTGGCTGACCAATGAGGATCCTGCAAGGAGAAAAAACAAAATGTGCATCTTGTAGTTAAAATGACACAACATAGAGAGAAAAATGCTGAAACTTTAACTCTTTCCCCCTACTTTTAGGAAACTATTGCTATCAATAACCAAGGACCCATTTTTCACTTCAGTTGCCTTATCAACTTGTCCTGCCACTTGCAAAGATTTCGGCCCCAGATTTTGTTGCTTCTGCACCTCTTACAAAGTGTACCATTTGATTTCTATTGCCTCTTCATGCTTTCCTCCAAAATGTATCACTTTGCACCTCTGTTGGAAAATCTACTCATTTTGCCTGCCTGTTGGTCTTCCTGAAGTCTGCTACCATCTCGCTCACTGTTTTTGCACTGAAATGATGCCCGTATAACCAAGCCCATGTCATTAATTCATATCAAACATAGCTTTGATCACCATAACTATCTCAAGTGGAACCACTGTATACTTATCTCCAGTCTGAAAGCAACAGTTGGTCACTACTCTTTACTTTCTGTTCCTTAATCAACTTTGCACCCATGGTGCCAGTTTGATACCATCGGCTTCAATTTTGCTAACCAGTATATTATGAGGTACTTGATCAACCACCTTTTGAGATTGTACACTGTAACATCAATCACCATCTTCCTACTGCCTTCATCAATCCTCTCTATTATATAAACAACAAACTTGATCAAGTTTATCGGGTACAATGTGTCATCGTCAAATTTACATGAGCTGTCATTGGGTAGCCCAAGTCTTTCCAAGTGACAGTATAATTTGTCCAGATTGTTGTATGTGACGGTTTCCCACCAGTGACTGTAGAACTATGGGTACCTGGTTTATCCCCCTTTTTCTTATTTTTGAATATTTTGTTTGCCATTTATAACCCTCCAGAGTTTTGGTAAGCCCCTCATGTGAAGAGAACTGGACTATTGTGGACACAGCCCCTGTTACGTCCAACACGCCTTTACTCTGTAACCTAGGTTACATCACATCCACACTGGATGACATTCTACTTCGAGCTATTTTAAATGCCTAATTTTTATTCTATTCAGTCTCTCTTTTGCTGTCTCCTTTATGGGGGTTATATATAGGTGTGAATGGGTTAATACCGAGGAGTGTCATAAGCACCACCTGCTATCATGATGTCATATAGAGATAGCAAGAACTGCCGATGCTGGAGATAACACGGTGTGGAGCTGGAGGAGCATAGCAGGCCAGGCAGCATCAGAGGAGCAGGAAAGTTGACGTTTTGGGTCGGGACCCTTCTTCAGAAATAGACTGGGGGCAAAACAGCTTAGGATCTCAAAGGATTGGGGCTTAGAGTCTAGTCGTTTTCAAAGTCTTTGTGATAATGTGTCTCACGACGATGTCACTATATCTTGTTAACTGCAGGAAGCTCTTGTGGTTTTCCTCTGCCACGTTAAGCTGAGCGCACACTGTAGTTTCCACCAGCTAAACGATGGTGGCAGTAACCTTCTTCATAAGCAGCAGTTTGTACAGCACGCTGCGATGGCATGGCCAGACTGCAATTCTCCCATCGGAAGCATTTTGCCCTGAGTAAATAGATAACAAACAACTTGGAGTGTACCTCAGTCATATTGTTCCACCGCCCCCACTCCCAGGCCCTCCTTTTTAACTATGTTCTTTACATTATCCATGTGTTTAAAAAAAGTTTCTATTGTTTTCTTTAAGTTGCATGCTAATCCATTCTCGTGCAGTCTCTTGGCCCATTTGATTCCCTCCATCTTCTGTTTAAACTTTGGCTCTTTACTGAATTATGAATCTGGCATATATCATAAGGTATTTTTTGCTGCCTGTTTTTAATATCTTTACCTTTCATAACCCAGTGAGCTGTAGCTTTAGATGCCCTGCCTTTCTCCCTCCTGGATAACATCTGGTCTGTCCGTACAATCACCTCTTCGAAGGCCTCGCAATGCTCAGTCTCTGGGTTACATGCCAATTATTGACTGTATCCCAACAGGACCAAATTCACTTTCAACCCTCTGGAATTGAGCCTCCTTTATTCAGGGACTTTTACATTTGACGGATTCTTGTCTTTTTCCTTATCTGCTCCGAAGTTAGTCATTGCTTCCCGACTGCATTCCCATTGAAACGTGCAGCACTTGACCCAGTTTACTGCCCAGAGGCAGGTCCAGCCCAATTCCATGTTTTGGTGGCCAGGAAGGATACCGATTAAGAAAAGTTTCCTTGGGCACATTTTGAGAACTCTTCACCCACTTTGCCCTTTTGTTTGTATTCAGCATGATTAGTATTAAACATTTGTTTCTTTCTCTTGCTTTGTTTTGTCAGTTTACGACAAAGTTAGAATTTTGATGTATCACTTGGGCCTGTCTACAAACTTTTTTCACCTTATCCGGCACATTAATAGGGAGGGAAAGAAGGGCAAGAGGGAAAGCCAGGGTATTAAAGCTAGAGCTCGCTGGGTTAAGAAGACTAAAGATATTAAGGTGTTGAAACAAAAACAGAACTGGTTCTGAGGAAGGGCCACCAGACCTGAAGCGTTAACTCTGTTTTCTCAATCACAGATGCTGCCAGACCTGCTGAGCTTTTCCAGCAACTTTGTTTTTGTTCCTAATTTACAGCATCCACAGTTCTTTTGGCTTTTATATTAAGGTGTGATTTGCCTGAGAGTGATATCTACCTGTTCTTAGCTGTTCCTTTTTCTCGAGAGGCAAGCAAATGAACAATCCCTTCACTCTGCTAAAGGTAGAGCTCCATTATCTGCCTGAGAGAGTGCAACACCAGATGCATTGGCACTGAGCCATACTTCACTCGCCCCACGTCATTGCTGAAATGGTGGTCTCAAGAGGCAGCAGCGGCCACAACGTAAGCCAGAAGAGGCACCGGCTGCTTCAGCCCGGTGGGCCCAGCGCTAGTTTGAGCCTAGTTCGGGACCTGGCTGCTTCCGCGGTTGCTGCATCGCCGGGATTTGCCCAGCGCAGACTCATGGTGAAGACACTGGTGGAGGCAAGGGTGGCGTCGAAGAATGGCGAGACTGGCAGCGACGTAGCTCCAGGCCATGAGTGGGCTCAGGTACCTGATGGCGGAGGTAGTGATGTGCCAGCTGCGGCAGCGTGCAGGGACATGCAGCACCTGAGCGTTCACAGACTGAGGGATAGACTTTGTGGTTTTCTTTTTCTGGGGACGAGTACTCATGGCGGGGAAGTGATCTGCACATTTCCTTTTCTTTCGCCTGTATCTTTTATGTCTGCTTCTGTTTTTAATACTAAGATGGAGTTGGAGAATGGTGATTTTGAACACTTTTCTCTGTACTCCTGTATTCCTGCACTTGAGTACCCATGACAATAAAATCTAAGTCTTATTGCCCAGGAGCAGATCCCGCACAGCTGATCCATACAGTTGAGCAGGAAGCGAACAGATTTAAGAAAGTTCTCTCCTACACATTTTGGGCAAAACCAACACTGCTGTCCCCTGCCCAACTAGGGCTGTCAGGAAAACCATAGAAATGCAAATGCTGGAACAAAAACAGGAACTTCTGGAGAAATTCAGGTCTGGCAAGAATCAGGAGTCTTTTTAACTCCAGAACTACCTGGGCTAAAGCGAAAAGTTGGCTGAAAGAAGACTTGAAAGGGAGCTCAACATCCCAAGAGACGAAGTTTTCAGACAGGACAGAGAGTGGATTAAAAAAAAGATTTGGGGTAAGGGGTGTTGGGGCATTATTGATTTCAGGAATCCAATCTAGTTGTCGGGAAACCATCAAAGAAGGGGGAAGTTAACACAAGCGGCTCTGTGTACAATGTAAGGAGGTAGAGCAAATATGTATACAAATTTCTGAATGCAAAAAAAAGGAGCAATAATAGTTGGGCACTCAACTGTCCAAATATCAACTGAGATAAGAACACCAGGAAAGGCACAAAGGGCATAAAATTCTTTGAACTATGTTCAGAAGAACCTTTTTAGCCAAAACTTAAATAACCCAATGATGAAGTTGGAGCAGTGGTGGGTGGGTGGGGCTGTGCTCTACTTGATTTCATCTTGGGAAATGAAGCTGAATGAGTGGACAAAGTAGCGATGGGTGATCATTTGGAAGATTGTGGCTGTAACACAGATTTAACATCATGGGAAAGGGCAAAGGTAGAACGTGGATAAAAGTTTTAATTTGAGGTAAAAAATAATTGAGTTAAGGGGTGATCTGTGAAAGTGGACCAAATACAGCTACTTGAAGGAAAATTGGTGACAAATCAATGAGGAGCATTTGAAAGTGGGATTCTATGGGCAAAGTGTTGACATGTCCCAACATGGAGGAAGGGTGGTACTGCCAAATCTAGAGCCCGTGGTTGACATACAGGTTAAGATGCAGCAAAAAAAAAAAGCTTGCTACAGTATTAAGTTTTTGTGACTGTCATAGGCTGGCAGGATTATAGTAAAATAAAGTCATCGTTGTCCAAGAGGACCAGAGGACTGTACTCTCATTAGGGAGAGATGATTTGTGGTGACTTAACCAGAGGGTCACCACACCTCAGGCAAAGGGAGAATGTGAGAAAGTGGGATCTTCACAGTAACCTCAGCCAGTGTGGGAATTGAACCCAGGCTGTTGGCATCATTCTGCGTTGCAAACCAGGCATACAGCCAACTGTGCGAGTCAACCCTCATTGGGATATGTGATCTACAGGAATAAAGTAAAAGAGGAAATTAGGAAAGCAAAGAGAAGATGCAGAAAAAAAATTAGCAAGTAAAATCAAGGTGTTTTATCAGTATATTAAGAGCCAGAGGATGACTAAGGAAAGATTATGGTCTAACAGAAACACAAATTGGAAATTTGCACATGGATGCAGAAGATGTTGGTTCTTATTGACCACTTTGCTTCTGCCCTCACAAAGGAGAAGATTGATGCAGACATACTCGCTGAAGAGGAGTGTGGAATATTAGACCATTAGGCTTAGGAGCAGAAGCAGGCCATTTGCCCCATCCTGGCTGCTTCCCCATCCAATGAGATTGTAGCTGACCTGATAATCCTCAACTCCACTTTCCTGTGTATGTTTTTTTTACCCCATCACTCTGGATTCCTTGATAACAAGGTGTAGA
>NC_063333.1:134698060-134725858 GCF_021869965.1 Rhincodon typus
TTTGGGCCTAGACCCTTCTTCAGAAAATTTTCTGAAGAAGGGTCTAGGCCCGAAACATCAGCCTTCCTGCTCCTCTGACGCTGCTTGGCCTGCTGTGTTCATCCAGTTCTACACCTTGTTATCTCAGATTCTCCAGCATCTGTAGTTCCTACTAACTCTGGATTCCTTTACTGATTGAATGCAATGAACCATCTCTGGACTGTATCCAGTGCCAGTATATTTTTCCTCAGACAAGGGGACATAATTTTAAAGTCAAAGATGAAGGTTTAGAGGGGATTTGAGGAACAACATTTCACCCAGAGAGTGGTGCGGATCTGGAATGCATGGCCTGGGAGGATAGTAGAGGCTGGTAACCTCACAACCTTCAAAAATTACCTAGATGAGTGCTTGAAATGTCATAAAGTTTAAGGCTATGAGCCAAGTGCTGGGAAGTGAGACTCGTGTAGATTTAGCTTAACTTCGGCATTATTGGGCAGTTTCTGTACTGTACGATTATAAAATTGTTTACGGTATTGTAGGTGTGGTCTGACTAGTGATCAGAACTCAAAATTCTCATTAATTTGTTATTGCAGTCCCAGTTTAAAAAAATTACTTTGCAGTAGAGTTTGAGAAGAGTAAATGTCACATATGTTTGCAGAAACAAGAAAGTCAGAAATACATCCCATTTTTTTCATAGCCAGAAATTTACATAAAGTACTATGCCATTCTTTCCAACTAGTTTCTCTAAGTGATTATGATTCATGAGCCTCTTCCCATCTGACTAACTGTCTAGTATATCCTTCTGCTGCATTCTTCCTTGCACTTCTCTATTTTTCCCTCTACATTATTTTCTGCAACTGCACCATGTCATAGGGTCATAGAGATATTAAGCACAGAAACAGATCCATTGGTCCAACTTGTCCATGCTGACCAGATATCCTAAATTAATCTAGTCCCATTTGCCAGCATTTGGCCCATATCCCTCTAAACCCTTCCTATTCATTTACTACCCATCCAGATGCCTTTTAAATGTTGTAATGGTACCAGCCTCTACCACTTCCTCTGCTAGGTCATTCCATACATGCACCACCCTGTGTGGAAAAAATTGCCCCTTGGGTCTGTTTTAAATATTTCCCCTTTCACCTAAAATCCATGCCCTCTAGTTTTGGACTCACCCACCCTGGGGAAAAGACCTTGTCTATTTACCTTATCCATGCCCCTCGTGATTACATAAACGTCTATAAGGTTATCTCTCGGCCTCCAACACTCCACAGACAATAGCCTCAGCCTATTCAGCCTCTCCCCATAGCTCAAACCCTCTAACCCTGGCAACATCCTTGTCAATCTTTTCTGAATCCTTTCAACTTTCCTAACATCCTTCCTGTAGCATGGAGACCAGAGTTACCCATGGTATTCCAAAAGTGGCCTATCAATGTCCTCTACAGCAACAACATGCTCTCCTAACTCCTACATTGAATGCACTGACCAATAAAGGCAAGCATACCAAATGCCGCCTTCACTAACCTATCTACCTGCAACTCCACTTTCAAGGAACTATGAACCTGCACTCCAAGGTTTCTTTATTCAGCAACCCTCCCCAAGACCCAACCATTAAGTGTATAAGTCCTGCCCTGATTTGCCTTTCCAAAATGTTGCACCTCACATTTATCCAAGTTAAACTTCTCGGCACATTGGCCCATCCGATCAAGATCCCGTTGTACTCTGAGGTAACCTTCTTTGCTGTCCACTACACCTCCAGTTTTGGTGTCATCTGTGAACTTACTAATCATACCTGCTGTGTTCACATCCAAATCACTTATAGGAATGACAAACAGCAGTGGACCCAGCACATTTCATTTGCTCAACGTTCTCTAGACGATTCCCAAGAAATCTCTACCCTCACAAAGCATCAGTGACTCAAATATCTGAGAGTCCTAGTTTTGTTCTCCCCGTTGAGTAGAAATATTTTCCCTTTGTTTGCCATTTACGCACTTCCATGATTTTAAAATTAAGGCCTTTCTGATCAAGGTAATCACATAGCTTTGCTAGTAGTGCAGCAATATTGTCGTGCTGCACTGATTAGAGAAACAGCATGTGGTTTATGCAGCATTCTATACTAGTTTAGCATATTTCTACTTCTCATTCCTGTACCTCAAAAAAATGGGTCAGTGTTTCATTCTGTTCTTCACTCCTCCACTCTATGTAGACTCCTAAAAGTGTCTACAACAGTGAGTTGTAGCTTAGTTTGAGTTTGCCTCTACAAAAACAATTGCCATTTTCAAGCAAATTTTGTTCTCAGCTCATTGGAAATCCTAGGAACACCAGTGTTCTCAGTAATAATTGACTGCGTGTTGTGGTACTGAACTTAGCATAAACAAACAAAAGACATGGCAGTGCCTACTTGTTTTAATATTTGTTCACAGGAAGTGGGCACTGCAAAATGGACCAGCATTCATTGCCAATCCCTATAGCATTTGAGAAGGTAATGCCCACTCCTTCAGTCGTGAAGACCATGTGGTATTGGTACGCCCACAGTGCTATTAGGAAAGCAGTTCCATGATTTTGACCCAGCGACCTTGAAAGAGCAGTAACCCAGTTCCCATGTCAGGACGTTATGTGGCTTGTAGGTGAAAGTAGGCTGGTGATGTTCCCAAGTATTATCTCTCCTTGTCCTTCTAGGTGGTGGAGCCAGCGGGTTTGGAAGATGCTGTCAGAAAAATGTCTTGGTGATTTGCTGAAATAGGGTTAACAGGCTGAGTGACCTGGAGGAACGGCAGCTAGAAATGGGCAATAAATACTGAGTGAATTTTTAAAAATCTGTTGTTTAATAAAATACGGGTGTTGGCTCAATGTTACACGGGAGAGATGGATGAAATATTTCGCTTTAACTGATTTTTATTTTGTTCTCCATTGTTCATAGATATCTTGTGTTAACTTAGATTTGTCCTACTTTTGCAGGGCTAGTTCCTTAACCACTTCAGATCTCATAGAGTCAGAGAGTTCTATAGCATGGAGAGAGGCCCTTCGGGCCAAACTAGTCCATACTGACCAAAATGTCCATCCATGCTAAGCCCATTTCCCTGCACTTGGCCCGTATCCTTCTAAACCTTTCTTATCCATGTATTTGTCCAAATGCCTTTTAAATGTTGTTAATGTACCCACCTTAACCACTTCCACTGGCAGTGTATTCCATATGCGCACCATCCGCTGTGTTAAAAAAAAAAAAAAGTTGCCCCTCCGGTTCCCATGTATTCTTTCTCCTCTTGGCTTAAACTGATGTCCTCGATTCCCCAACTCTGGGGAAAAAGACGGAGTGCACTTACCCTATCCATGCCTGTCATGATCTCGTACACTTCTATGAGATCCCCCCTCAGTCTCCTACGCTCTAAAGAAAACAGTCCTTGCTTGTCCAACCCCTACCTATAACTCACTCCCTTCAGGCCTGGCAATATCCTTGTAAATTTCTTCTGCACTCTTTCCAGTTTCATAACAGCTTTCCCATAACAAGGTGATCAAAACTGAACACAATACTCCAAGTGTGTCCTCATCAATGTCCTGTACAACTGCAACATAACTTCCCAACTTGTACACTTAATGCCCTAACTGACGAAGGCCAGTGTGCCAAAAGCCTTCTTCACTGCCCTGTCTACCTGTGACTCCACTTCCAGAAACTGTGCACCTGAACTTTATGGTCCCTCTGTTCGACTACACTCCTTAAGGATCTACCATTCACCATGAAACTCCTATCTTGAATTGACTGTCCAAAATGCAACACCTCACACTTATCTATATTAAACTCCATTTGCCTTTTCTTTGCCCATTTCCCCAGTTGATCAAGATCCTGCTGCAATTTCTGATAACCTTCCTCACTGTCCACTATACTGCCAATTTTAATGTCATCTGCAAATTTACTAGTCATGTCTTGTACGTTCTCATCCAAATCATTGATATAGATAACAAACAGCAATGGGCCCAGCACTAGTCACAGGCCTCCAGTCCAACAAGCATCCTTGCACTGTTACTCTCTGCTTCCTACCGTCAAGCCAATTGTGTATCCAATTTGCCAGCTCTCCCTGGATTCTATGCGATCTAGCCTTCCAGGGCAGCCTACCATGTGGAACCTTATCAAAAGCCTTACTGAAATCCATGTGGACTACGTCTACCACCCTGCCTTCATCAGCCTTCCTAGTTACTTCATCAAAGAATTCTAACAAATTTGTGAGGCATGATTTCCCACGCACAAAGCCATGCTGATTACTCCTAATCAAACCCTGTCTTTGTAAATGCATGTATATCTTATCCCTCAGAACTTCCTCAAGTAACTTACCAAACATAGATGTTAGGGCTTACTGGTCTATAATTTCCAGGTTTTTCTTTGCAGCCCTTCTTGAATAAGGGCATAACATTTGCTACCCTCCAGTCTTCCATGACCTCATCCGTGGCTAATGATGGTATGTATCAGCCAGGGATCCCGCAATTTCTTCTTTAGCCTCTTGCAGGATTCTTAGATATATCTGATCAGGACCAGGAGATTTATCCACCTTCATATATTCTAATACTTCCAACACCACCTCTACCATGATATAGACTGACCCCAAGATATCGCCACTAACTTCCCCCAAGTTCCCAAGTCTTCATGTCTTTCTCCACGGTAAACACAAGAAATATTCATTGAGGACCTCACCCATCTTCTGCTGTTCCATGCATCCATGTCCACTTTGGTCCTTGAGGGGTCCTAGTCTGTCTCTCTAGTTATTCTTTTTCTTTTAATATACTTAAAGAATCTCTTTGGATTCCCCCTAATCTTCATCAGCCAAAGCTATCTCATGCCCCCATTTCACCGTCCTGATTTTCTTCTTCAGTAAACTCCTACATCCACTATATACCTCCATCTATATATCCCTTGACCCCAGCTGCCTGTTCCTGAGCCATACCTTCTTTTTTCTGGTCAAAGCCTCAATATCTCTTCTCATCCAGGGTTCCCTACTCCTGCCAACCTTGCCCATCACGCTCACAGGAACATATGGACCTTGAACTCTAGCTATCACACTTTTAAAGGCCTCCCACTTGCCAGAGCTTCCTTTGCCTGCAAACAAACCACTCCAATCAATCACCTGCAAGCTCCTGTCTAATTCCATCAAAATTCGCCTTGCCCCAATTTAGAACTGAAATCTGTAGAACTGCTCAATAAATGCCTGATGTGAGAGGGATTCAACTCTGCATTCTGAAAAGTGTGGGGGGTGTTTTCTTCCCCCGAGTGCTGTAAAAAGACATGTTACAAGTGAGGAACAGAAACAAAGTTGCTGGAAAAACTCAGCAGGTCTCATAAATGTTCTGAGAAAGGGTCACCGGACCTGAAACTTTAACTCTTATATTTTCTTCACAGATGCTGGCAGACCTGCTGAGCTTTTCCAGCAACTTTGTTTTTGTTCCTGATTTACTACATCCGCAGTTCGTTTGGTTTTTTATTTATGTTACAAGTGAGACCTTGTTAACCTGTTGTGAATTTATCCTCCTTACAGTAAGAAGAACATTAAAGAGTGGCCTGACGCCAGAAGAGGCCAAAGCATTGGGTTTACTCACCACCTCGGAGATGCAAGTGTGAGGTGACTGAGCATGAACTGAGGCAGGAGACGCCGCTAATGCCTAGACAAGGCACAGCTAGAAACATCAACTGACAACCAACTGCTGCTCCTGACATCTGGTCATCCCCCCCCGCCCCAAGCTCTGTTCATCATACGATGCTGATGAGAAGCAAGAGCTAGAAAGAGATGTCGTGTATTGGCACTAAAGTTCTGACAGCTTTCTAAAATTTAAAATCAGGATTGTTCAGAAGTATTTATACCTAGGTAAAAGTATTGCTTTTTTGTTTTTTGTTTTCATATCTAATTGAAGTGATGAGGAAAATTTATTGAGTAAGCTGTTGTACGTGATATGTTTACGTTGACTTTACTTGTGGCCTACTTATGTAGCAGGAACATTCACCGTATCAGTGAGAATACTGGGTCTTAAAGAGACAGTGTGCTGATGTTGACAGGCCAACAACCTAGCTGTGTGTTAAAACTTTCTTCTGACAATTGTGTAACTTCCATCCAAAGCTAATTAATTTAAGATGTTTTTATCATCAATCCTTCAATTCTGCAATGTTTTTATTTTATCTTTGTAGGCCTGTTTAGTGATTGCAAAGGATTCCCCCCCGCCCAACCCTACTACTGCCCACTGATGCATGTTAGATATTTCAAAAAAGTTTATTTTATGTATTATGAAATGCTGATAGAGTTGGGCCAGAGAAGGGTCTAAAAGAGGTAACCGATATTGCCTTATTCACTCCGTTTAAGTAATAATGCTAAAAGTGGTGGGATTGTAAAGCACAACATTAAATTGGCCTCTTTCTTAGTAATAGCTTTGCATTTCTCCTTGAAATAGTGTTGCAGTAAAATTTTCTTGACTTCCTTTGGTCAGAGAAGATAAGATAATTGTTTTTGTTGAGTATGTGTCACAGTGGTTCTATACTGGCTGAAGATCAGAACTTTGACCTTAGCTTATATGCCTGTTGGGTGAAGATTTGCCTTGACTGTTCATTATTGAATAGGATATTCCAAGGGCTTTCAGAAAGAATGCATTTAAGACGTTGCTGCATGTAGCATCTGGAGCAGTTCTTCCTCAGACCCTGTGCTGACCATGGCTTCCACTTTGTAGTTAATGGAGTAATGCAGATTCTGGAGTCAGTGTGTAAACTCACCACTCGTTTGCTGCTGGAGGCTCACAGCTCGCCTTAGCATGAAGGGTGTGCATTTTGTCAGAAGCAGAAAGTTTCCAAAGGCACTGGTCTTGCATTATACTAAGCTTTGAATTGTCACATACTTGAGTAATAATGTGTATGTGCATTACATCCAAGAGTGGAAAATGGGTTGTGGATTTGAAACAAAATGACAAACCTTTTGAATTCTGAAATTCAGTAGGCAATCCTTAATGTTACAGTACAGGTGACTGTTCTTCCCTCGACCTGGTTAATAGGAGAGCTAGGCTCCTAAATTGAAAAATGATGAGTTTTGTGCTATGGGGTATGTACTTTGGAGGATTGAAGCCCTTGAGATGGAACAAGCATATTGCCAACTGAGTGAGGAGCAAGTCATGAATCTGTTATTTGTGTAAATTCACTTCAGGTTTGTAAGGTAATTTATTGTCCTTAAGCTAAAGTATTGTTACTGTACGTCTCCAGAGTATAGGATATGTTGAAATGCATTTATGAAAGTGGAAGTGGTTGGATGCATGAAATAGATCACAAGGATCTATTTTTAATGTGACAAGTGAGGATATTCTCCATCATATGGGGACATTATCAATTAAGTTTGGGATCCAAAGTCAAAATGTTTTGTGTTGTGGTTGAATATGTTTTGAAGCTGTTTTTAACTATTTTAAAGGGGTTCTATCCGTTTCAATTCAGTTCAGAATTCAGTGCACCAGTAATTCCTATATACCTGGGCTCAAGCTTGTTTAGATGTGAGTTTATAATTAAATGGGCTGAATTTATTTAATTGGGGTACGTATCAGTTGGGCCCACTTAATCCGGGAGAGACTCCACGCAAGTCTTTTGGCAGCGTTAAAACCCATGTGATTCTGTGGGCTTCTCCGGATTAACTGGAAGCTGCTTGGCTTTTCCTGCAGACAGCCTGGATAACCCTGTCAGATTTGCCAACGCCTCTTTAGTGGTGGTCCATTCTGTGCCTGATCAAGGGACTTGTATTAAAGAAGGGTGGTGGCACTGAAAGTCACCAGCCCCTCCCTACAACCCTGACTTGCATGGTGCCCTCCCTCACCTGTGGCCTATGACGTCCTCACCAACCTGGGGGTCCAGTGAACACATTGTCTCCAGCTGATACTGACTGTATTGTGGGGAGCTGCTGGCTTCTGGCAGGCAGGGCATCCAACATCAGCGTCCTTAATCCCAGGGCAGGCTTAATGGCAGCCATTTACATGTCTGAAGGGCATTTAATAGTGTTGGGCCTTTGCAGGAAACAGCAGGGGTGCCCTGCTGGTTCACTGCTAAGACCCTGATTGGACTAATTAAAGCCCACCCAATGCCCCTATAACTAGTGCTTAAGGGGCAACAATCTTAATACAATATTTATGGAAAGGCGCTATTTATAATTTTCTGTTGAGTTCCTATGAAAAGGTTGAGGCGAAAGAGATGTTTTTTTTAAATAGATAGAAAATTATATATATAAAATGTACACTTAATACCAGAGAGTGTATCAAACTCCAATATAATCAGTGGCAAGTAACATTGTGAAGGGATTCAGACAAGATTCAATTCAATCAAAGGTCACCTGAGCCCCACAATTGTGTTGCTACTTTTTAACCATTGTGTCCCTATGTAACTTTTATTCATTAAACTTGAAAAGTTTCTGAACTATTTTTAACTAATATGCATTGTAGAACCCAGGAATAAATTAACCAGCCCTTGGACCAACGTGGCTGAGCCAAAAAGGTTATTTTATTTGCTGCACTATTTGCTGGTTCTGGCTGTATTATTGTCTTACCAACACATCAAAGATTCCCACTTTCCAGTGTCTGTTCAGAATTGAAAACCTTTAAATCTCCATGTGGTTTCATGGTGGCTGATGCTGATTAATCCACTTCTTTTAAAAGCCTGGGTTCAACCTTACTGAGGAGGAAAGAGTATTACTGGCACTGACTAAATTAAGCATCACTCTAAGTTATTAGTTCATTTAACTGTTCGAATAGAAGAATGTTAAGTAGACTTATTGGTTTCAGGAGCACTGGACTAATATGTGACAAGGCCAAATATCTGGAATCTGTGCCTGATTCTAAACACAGACCACTTCCAAGGTATAAGGAAATTAAATTGGTGAATTGCTACTTGAATTGGGACTCAGTAAAGGAAAGTCTATATGAGCACTTCCTTTTCAGTGTTCCTTTCCTACCTTTTTTTAAAACGTTTTTTGTTTGTTTTAAAATAAGTCAGGAATTTGCCATTATTACCCATTAGATTTCCATGCATTTTTCCATCCAGAGTTGCTCAGTGAATACTAGTTGTTGAAGGATGTATTTGTTTCCTGGAGTGTCTCATGTCGTTTCAGTGCAGTTTTGATGTCTCCGGTGGGTTTGCAATCAGATGCTGTTTCATGTTTTGGCGTTCACACGTTTCAGACTTTGGTCAGTTTTCTGCTTACTCCAGACTGGTACAAACCTGTCAGCATTGAAATTAATGATTCATTTCAGGAAATGGACAATCCCTCCTAACTGATGGAGCTGTAGAGAACAAAGGATTGAAAATGATATGTTGTCTTGAAGCGAGGACATAGGTATTATTTTAAGATGTGTAAAAAACCAATTCATATATATGTGTTAGATCCAAAATAGTGGGCTAATTTAAACAGCGCTGCCTGCTTTAGATGAAGCAGTTTCAAGTTTGATTACAATTGTTGACCAAATGCCAAAAGATCTCAAGTTGGAATCCAATTTCAGAACATTTTAAATCAACACGTAAATGAAGTATGGGATCAGTTGTGACTTCATCTATAGAAAGCAAGCCGACTTGAGGCCTGAACTTTGGTCTATTGCTCTTCTTTTAATATGTGTGACACAAAACTTGACCTTTAGCTTTGTCAGTCTCATCATCTAGCATTGTGTCTCATTTATTCCAATGTTTTAAATCTGGTCATTAGCTTCTGTTCCAAAGTACAGTGTTTTCAATATTAAAGTTGTAAAACAAGTCAACAATGAGCTAAGACAGAAGTTGACAAACCAAAGTAAATAGCACTTTAACAATTGTGCATTTACCTATTTTTTTATAATTATCTCTTTGGGAGAATGACTATTAAAAAGACCATCTGTTCTAGTTTAGTGCAGGGTTACTATCTGCAGCATGTTATGGAAGATGCCCTTCAAAATGTCAGGCAGTTACAAGAAGAATTACAAACTCAAAACCAACTAAACGCATTTTGCACTTTAATAGTTCATCATTTGACCCTTCATTATTCCTTGAATATATTTCTTAATTTGCTCCTTTTATTTCTTATGATCATGCCATTGTACAGCATCGTGATTTAACAAAATAGCACTGTATAATGATTGCAGCACAGACAGAGATCACTCGGTCCATTGTCTGCAAAAGCATCTCTGCTCTTCCCAATCCTTGACATTTTATCATAGTCCTGAAGTCAATTCTCTTCACGTAATTAAATTGACTTTGAAAGCCATTTTTGAAAATACCTCCACCACCAACTCAGACAGTGCATTCCAATGTTAACCACTGGTTTTATGCTTTTTTTATATGATGTTGCCTTTTGGAATTTTTGCAATTCACTTTGAATTGTCACTCTCTGGTTCTCAACTCTTCCGCCAATGGAAATAGAGTCTCCCTATCTTCTCTATCCAGACCTCTTCTGGTTTTGGCAATCTTAATCCTTTACAATGCCAGGTTTTCCAATCTATCTGTGTAACTGAAATCTCTCATCCCTGGAACAATTTTCATGAATCTTTTTCTGCATCCTCTCCAAAGCTTTCAAGTCGTTCCTAAAATGTGATGACCAAGTTTGGATGCAATATTCCACCTGAGGCCAAACAAGTGTGACATAAAGGTCAGCTTAGCTTGTTTTTGTTTTAAATCTACCAACTTCACACCCTTGTAGACCAGCTATTCTCAGGGCACTCAATCATAAGTTTATTCTACAGGCTTTCCCACCTAAGCAGCACCTGGTTTCTCAATCTGATAGCTGCCTTGAGAAACCTGTAAAGAAGGTATGAAGGCAGCAGGGCAATCAGCTTGGTTTCCTGAGCTCAAAAGCTGCTCTCCTGCCATTCCCCACACTCGCCATCGTCACGGCTGCTCGCTCCCTCCCTCCTCCTAACATCCAACATGTGGACTTAGAATTGCTTAACCACTGGAAAGTTGTCTGTTCTAACTGAATACCCTAAACTCCTCCTGTTCAGTAACTGTAGGTGATAATCCACAAATCTATTGTAATAATGTCCTAAGCGTTGTATCTAATTTCCTTTATTCTTCATATCTCGGTTTGAACATTTGCGAAATGAAAAATAAAGTTTGCTACCAGTTTTAGAGATAGTTGCTAGCATTTAGATCAGTCTAAAATGCAGAAATACAAAGAACGTGACTTTTTTTCAGTTTAGTTTTGGAAAGGCTGATGTATCCTGGGAAAAGCATGTTCTTTTTTTTTTCACCAGTTTTGTATTTTTTGATTTAAAAAGATGCATTTTTGGCTGCTGTGATTGCGCAGACACTTTCCCTTCTGGTTTTGATCTTTGGCTTCAGATCTCAGCAATTTTTCATTTAAAAACTGCCAAATTATACCAGCACACAACAGTACCATTTTCAAATTAATCAGCATTGTACAATATACATTTTGGTGTTGGTAAAACTTCTCTGTTTGAATAATGAAAGCCAATTTTAGTTTTCTAGAAGTCAGCTTTACATGTGGATTTCTGAGCTTAATCCTAATTGGTAATCACTTTTCTCTCATCTGGTTACAGCTCTAATACTGGGTAAGCCTAATCAATTTTCTTCAATAGTTCGAGATTTTAGTTTTGTCTTGGCCTGCGACATGGCAACTGTCTCTTTAACTTACCTGGATTGCATAAGGTGGCTACATCACACTGGCAACATGAATGTTGGATTTTGGAAAGGTTACAAACTGTGTAATGAAGCTTCCTGGAGTATTTGGATAAAACTGAATCTATTTGCTTTTTGTGTGTGTGTTTTTTTTTAAGAAAAGGAAAGCAAATGCATTCTTTCAAAAAGAAACTATCCATTTGCAATCCTTTGCAACCTGAAGCCAGGCTTCCTCATAAACTCTGCACTTTTACTGATGACAGTAGAGCTGAATATCAGACCTTATAGTTTACCAGCCCTTCCGAAGGGCTGCCAGTACAAGATCCATAGCCTTGTGGTTCCCTGGTATGACCATACGCAAAGCTTTAACACTGTAGCGAGGCCACACAAATAGTCATCTCCAATTTCTGATTCAAGGAGTTAAAAAGAAATTCATCAATTCTCATTTAATTTGAAACTGTCTTCACAATTATTAACACCTTTTGTTTTGAGAACTGGGAATTGTAAAGAGAATAAACAGTTTTTTTTAAAAGGACTTGTAAAGTAGAAAGAGCAAGTTTCTAAGAACAATAAGAATAAAAGAAGGGCAATGCTGTACAGTTGTGTAAATGTCGCTATTCATAATTTTTTGTGTAGCATAGTGTAAAATAAATCAAACATGCTGAATGCAGTGTTAATCTGTGAATTGTAATTTAAGAAAGCCATGCATGGTCAATTATTTACTTCACAAATTGCTCATTATAGATAAGGGAGTTTGTTATCTGTTACTTTTGTGTGTCTGGAACTACATTTGTTGTGTATTTTTATTTTAAGGACATGAAACTACTGTTATTAAACCATTCACTCCACAGCCAACATATATACAGCCTTAGGAAGCCTTGTTGCTGCGTTAGCTAATACTAGTGGGAAGGAAAGTTTGTCTACTTTGTCCGTCTTTCCATCCATCTGCCATACTCCCTGCTCCACTAGTACCGCAATGTTCTCAGACTTACTTCCAGTGCCATTCAAAGTAAACCTGTGAAACTGGCTGCAAAACCTTGTATTTTAACTCTCAACACAACAGTTCAATAGCTTGCAACAACAGTACAGTGTACAAACATATTGAAATAAAGCTTTATTAAGCACACTTTGCCTGTGTACTGTGTTTTGTCAAGCTCAACAAATGGAAAGTTCAGAGGCAAGTGCACTCCTGTAGCATTGTATTTTCCAAGACTGGGTCTGCAGTTGACCTCTAAGCATTTTTACTTTTTCCTACCTAAAATGGTAATTCTACAATCCTACACTTCCAACAGTTCTCAAGCAGTACCCTGATTTTGGCTACAATATTGTAAGTTCATCTCCAACCATCAGTTGTGAGTGTAACTTGTAGGAGGAGTGCTGGCACAGGCTTGGAGGGCTGAAAGGCCTGTTCCTGCAGTGTTCTTGTTCTTTGTTCTTTGCATTGCAAAATGTCAGTCATTCTTTATTTTGATCTATTTGTCTGATTGATTTGAATGTTTTGAAGAACTTTGATCAGAAAACATTTATCACCCTCATAACCTTGGTGTATGTTTTGAAAGCTCAGATCTAACTGGTGTTTACAACCTTCACCCATCTATGGACAGAAAGTTTGAATTCCAAAGGTGAAGTGAGGGTGACTGGCCTTAAATGCAACATTTAACCAAGTTTTCCATTGAGGAACCCTATTGACCTTAGCAAAATGCAAGTTGATGGTTGATGTTGGAATTCTCAATACAAATAAAAATGGTTATGATGCTTTACAGGTTAGTCATCTCAACCCAAGGGCATCTGTGCAGGAGATCCCCAGGATAGTGCCCCTAGGCTCTACTGTCTTCAGCTGCTTCACCAGTAACCCACCCTACGTTATAAGGTCAGAAGTGAGAATGTTTGCTGATGATTTCAAAGTGTTCAACTTAATTGAACAATTTCTTCAATCAAAACAATTCCATTTGCAACTAGACAACATTGAGTTTGGTCTGATGGGTGGTAAATGCATTTGGATCATAAATACTAGGCAATGACTGACAAAGACCAACAAAATTAAATTTAACCAGCACTCCTTGATGTTCAGTGGCATTGCTTTCACTGAATATCCCACCACCATGTTTTTGGGGAGTGGGGTTTGGGGAAGTCACCTTTGGCCAGAAACATAACAAGACTAGCCAAATAAATAGGCTCCAAGAGAAAGAAGAGGCTGGGTAACCTCTTCTAACTCCCCAATGTCTTCCTACCACTTACAGGGCGCAAGTCAGCAATGCAATAGGATGCTTTCCACTTGTCTAGGTGAATGCACTCCAACAGCACTCCAGAAGCTCAACTCCAATCAGGACAAAGCACCCATCTGCCACATTAAATGTTGAAATCCTTAACCACCTTTATATTCATGAATATAACTTGCCTTCAAAAATGCCAATCATAGATGGAGAACCATCTGCCACCGCTGCAATGTGTGCTGCATTGTCTACCATCCACAAGATGCACTGTAGTGTCTGTCCAACAATTCTTTGAAGGCACTACTCAGCCTCCCTTACCTTGAAGGGCAGAGGTAATAGGTTAAAAACCAAAAGATCTGCAGATGCTGTAAATCAGGAACAAAAATAAAGTTGCTGGAAAAGCTCAGCAGGTCTGGCAGCATCTGTGGAAGAGAAAACAGAGTTAACGTTTCGGGTCCGTGACCCTTCCTCAGAACTTCCTCAGGTAATAGGTACATTAGCACATCATAATTTTCAAAGGTCTGCCTCCAAGATGATGCATGTTATTTTGATTTGGCAGTTGACACTGGACCATAATTAATCTTGGAAGCCCCAACACATCAACATGGGTAGGCATAGTTTAAAATGGGAGGTTGCCATAATCACTTCAAGGTATAGTTTGTAGGAGGAGTTAGAACTCGTTCGTAGAACATGGGTAATTTTATACAAGGAACACAGTAAATTATTGGAAGAAATGGATTAACAGATGGACAGAATTGGGGCACAATGTTTAGGAGGAACTTGGATAATATATCAGAATAACCGGGGCTAATTATAGAAGCTGCTTGGGATAATTTCACATTCCATGAATGAACTTTTAAAAATCTCAAAATGAATTAAAATTCACAAAAATGATGCCATTTGAGACCGGTGAGATTTTTCACTCCTTCCAAAAGCCAAGGTTTTATATAAAATTAGCTCGACTAGAGGAGTAACCTGTACCTTAATTTATTTTATACTTTGAAACCACTCCAACACTTGATTTCATTGTATGTGATGCATTAGTGCTTCTGTGATCTTGTCCTCCATCTATAGTTGACAGACATGAAGGCAAGTTTTATTCAAGAATTAACCTCCTAAATACTGCTATTATACTGTTTCTGCTTTACCTGAATAGATGTTTTTAATCACTCTGGGATATGGGCATTGCTAGCTGGGCAGCAAGTATTTCCCATCCCTAGTTACCCTGGAGAATCTGAGCTGCCTGCTTGAACTGCTACAGTTGATTTGGTTTAGATAGACCTACAATGCCATTATGGGATTTTGAACCAGTTACAAGTGAAAGAGCCGCAATATATTTCCAAGTCAGAATGGTGTGTGGCTTGGAGGAGAACTTGAAGAATATGGCGTTCCCAAGTTTCTGCTGCCCTTGTCCTTCTAGATAGAAGCAGCCTGAGTTTGGAAGGTGCTTTCTGATGGGTCTTTGTGAATTTTTGCAGCATGTCTTCTAGTCGGTATACGCTACTTCTGCTGAGCATCAATGATGGAGGGAGTGAATATTCAGGGGATGTGGTGCCAATCAAGTGTGCTGCTTGGTCCTGAATGGTGTCAAGCTCTTAAACTGTTATTGGAGCTGCATCTATCCTGAGGTGTGTTAGCCATATGTAGTATTCTGGATTTCACCAGACTCTCCTATGCTCCAGCTCAACACCATTTACATTGATTTTTATTTGTGTTACTGCTTGTCTAACATCCAGTGCTGGATGAGAAGAAATTTCCTTCATTGTAAATATTGAGAATACAAATATCTTGCCATATATTGACCACATGTCAATTTTGGGGTGTGTCATGGAGGAATTCCCTCCTTGAGCCCCAGCAACTTTTCTCAAGTAATTCTCAGTATCTCGCCTCATTAATTATACATCCTACCTCCGCAGCACTGTTCTTTATGCTATCTTGGACTGGGCAGTGGTGGTCAGCATTGCAGAGAACCTGTGGCTTTCTCACCGTGAGTGCCATACTTAAACTCCAGCTACACACCATTTCAAACTCTGCAAGCCAGGAACTGCCCTTGGTGTATTGTTGTGGAATTCCAAATGACATGGATGAGCGAAGCAGGTTGGCACTTTGCTTTGCCAACAAGGACTAGTATATACGATGCCCATCACCTCATTCTATATATTAATGCCTACTAACCAGAAAGTGGCCATGAAGCTTTTAACCTGTGGGAATCCATAATACCAAATCTAATGAGTCTTAAAGAACATCTGAAGCATAACTTGCAGAAGAGAGAAGATGGAGTGAGAACCGCCAGCCTGTAGTCAGAGAAAGGCAACAGTAACAGTACCAACTCTAGTCATTAACTGTTAAAATATCAACTAAAAATGTTCATGATTCCCACATTTCTTACATTTCTAAAACAGCTGAAGCTCGCTTTCAAATTAAAAACATATCACATTTTACATTAGTCAACTCCATCTCACAACTGTGTATATTCACTATTAAGGTTACATGGTCACCATGTTTTCTCTTAATAAACATTTGAAATGAATCTACTAATTCGAAACAGTTCAGCTACAAATGCATCTTCTCACTGTATCTATCCATTTATACTTGCTAACTTGTGTACAGAAAATGCTATTCTTCCACAAGGGGCTCACTGATGTAGCTTAGGAGATAAGGGGTTGTGTTGGTTTCTGTGGCTAGTTCCAAGGGCTGAATTGTTGAGGGGCTGGGTTCGAGCAGAGTGACACCAAGGGGTTTAAAGTCCACATGCAAAGCTCTCGCACATGAAGGCACTGAAAGCAACAGAAGGAAGTCAACTTCTTACCACTTGCATGAGTGAAAGTGATGTTTCAAGCAACATTAACTAACGTACAGCAGGCGGAACACAATATAATTTCAACGAGGCTTGAAAGCTTCTGATGATGAGGCTAAACCGCTCGATCTACAAAAATAAAATGCTGAATTTTGCATGGTCTTCTGATTTTATGATGGAGAATCCCTCCTTGAAATTCCAAATGTAAGTTGTAACACCCCCTAAAAATGATTGGCCTTAGCTGAGCTTAAACTACATTGCTTTTTGAGTTGCCATGTTTTTTGAATTATTATGAGTCATTCTGTTAAACTATGCCACCAGGTGTGTGCCAATAAGTATTTTCACTAAAATTGGCTCCTGGATCAGACTCTTGAGGCCATTTGCTAATAGCCTTCCATGAAAAGAAACATTTATCAGAATGAATGATTGCAAACCTAGATTAGGGCTTCTTCTTTTGAAATAGCTCCAGTGAACTGTTGCATCAAACACCAGGTTTGCTATGAAGCATTTGACTCGCTCACTGGAAAATATTAGAAGCTGCCACACACATTAAAGTTCCATTAAAGCCTTTGTAGAGCCAGGAATCTTTTGTTCTATCCTGGGAAGTGACGTAATGGCAAAACTTTTCTGGTATGTTGCATTTCTGGACTCGCCTTTTAAATTTTTTTTCACTTCAAACCAAAAAAGAATTTTCAAAACTTTCACAATTTGATCGGATTCCGCTGAAGAATCTGGATGTTAGAGAAATGTTAAGACTTTCCACAAAGTGTTTCCATGAACTCATTTTTGCTTTGGTGTTCTGTATTTTTGTGCAAAGTCGCAATAGGATCTGATTACTGAAAGCAAGCCCTTCTTGGATGGCGAAGGACATTAAAAAGGCAGTTCATGTGACCAGTGTAAACAAAAACTACTGCCGAACTTGGTTGTAGTTCTCTGGATCAGACAGATGGTTTTCTCAGTACACAATTCATCCAGGAAACCAGGTTTCTCACAGATGAAAGTGGAAATTCCTATCAAATTTCAGTGGGAAGTTAAGAGTGGGGGTGGCGTGGTGTTTTCAGTGGGGGAATTAGCTTGACATGAGAGCACTAGCGCTGTTAGATTTCCTCTGTTGTCTACACTCTGTGAAATCCAGTTCATCTAAAACACTTCTGTTCATATCCTATCCTTCCCAAAATAGCTGCCTTTTACCACTCACCTAAAATCTTTGAAAACGCACCATTTAGACTGCATGTTGACTTATCACTGCTAATATTGTTAAATTTCATCTGGTAACATTATACAGGTGCAAGTTGTTTTTGACTATCAGCACTGTTCCAAACTGAGTTTGAGGTATGCATTATATACTGGGGGAGATAGTGATATAGTAAACCAGGGGCCCAGGCTACTACTCTGGTGAGATATTCCTGGGTTCAAATCCTACCATGGCAACTGGTCAGACATATATTCAGTTAATAAAATGAGGACAATAAAGCTTGTCTCAGTAATAATGAGCATGAATCATCATCATTATTGTTAAAAACCCATTACTAATGGCTTTTGTGAAGGAAATCTGCCACCCTTACACTGTCTGTCCTACATGTGACTCCAGACAGTTTAGTAAACCATTTAGTCAAGGGTAATTGGGAAGGGCAATCAGTGGTATCTTTACCAGGAGATACCGCTATCCCATAAAAGAATTTTTTAAATTATGTACCATTCACTGGGCTAGACAGGAAGTAATGTGTTAACTTTTTTAATTCACTCTTGGGATGTGGGTGTTGCTGGCCGGTCCAGCATTTATTGTCTATTTCTAGTTGCCCTGGAGAAGGTGGTGGTGAGCTGCTTTCTTGCACCACTGCAGTCCAGGTTCTATAAGTTGACTCACAATGCCCTGAGGGAAGGAATTCCAGGAAGGTGACCCAGTGACAGTGAAGGAATGGCAATATATTTCCAAGTCAGGATGCTGAGTGGCTTGGGGGAAAACTTGCAGGTGGTGCTACCACCATGTATCCACTGCCCTTATCCTTCTAGATGGAAGTGGTCATGGGGTTGGAAGGTGCTGTCTAAGGATCTTTGATTTTCTGCAGTGCATCTTGTAGATGGTACACACTGCTGCTACTGAGCATCATCAGTGAGCGAGTGGATGCTTGTGGACGTGGCCAGTCAAGAGGGCTGCTTAATCCTGGATGGTGTCAAGCCCCTTGAGTGTGGTTGGAGCTGTACCCATCCAGGCAAGTCGGGAGTATTCCATCACATTCCTGTCTTGTAAATAGTGGACAAGCTTTGGGGAGCTGGGAGGTGAGTTACTTGGCGCAGTAGTCTTAGCCTGTGACCTGCTCTTGTAGTCACTGAATTTGTGTGACAAGTCTGGTCAATGGTAACCCCAAGGATGCTGATAGGGGTGGGATTCAGTAATGGTAACAGCACTGAAGGTCAAGGGGCTGTAGTTAGATCATCTCTTATTGGAGATGGTCATTGCCTGGCGTTTGTATGGCATGAATGTTACTTGCCATTTGTCAGCCCAAACCTGAATATTGTCCATATTAGAATTAGCATTAGGTTTATTGTCACATGTACTTAGTTACTTAATTGCAAGAGTACTATGAAACATTTACCATGTTGCCCCTCACGGTGCTATTTTAAGTATCTAGCTCCTGATCTTAAATACAAAATAGAGAAATAAAGGGGAAAAGAAGTTACATTTCCTTGCGGTAAAATAAGAATGAAAGTTAAAAGGATACACATTACAGTCAGATAAACATTACAGTGCAGTACATCAGCACAGGGGCCTTCCATATGTGGTCTGACCACCCACACTGGTTCCCAGTCCAACAACTATCGCCCACCAGCTCCATGGAGCCAGCCTGCTCCACTCCGGGCCTCCAGCCCACTCCAGGGGCTTGTTGAATTTCAATCTGGACTGCTGGAGCTTCGAATGGTGCTGAACATCTGTGCAATCATCAGCAATAATTCCCACTTCTGACCTTTATGATAGAGGGAAGGTCATTGATAACCTGCAGTTGAAACTTAGGACACTACTATGAGGAACTCTTGCAGAGATGTCCTGCAGCTGGGATGACTGACTCCAATAACCAAAACAACCTTCCTCTGTAGTAGGTATGACTTCAACCAGTGGAGAGTTTGACCCCTGATACCCATTGATTCCAGTTTTGCTCAGGAGCCTTAGTGCCACACTGTTGAATGCAGCCTTAATGTAAAGGGCTGCACCTCTCCTATCACTTGCCCATAATTGAACATACAAGCTTATGAAACTGAAGGCTGGAACAGGGTTTGCCGTTCCATTATGTGCAGGTCACATGCCAGGCCAGAACCGCAAACATTAAATTATCTCACTTCAGAGGAGTGGGATTATCCACAAACAGGGGCCATGCTGCTCCTCATGCTGAAGGTTATGATTATCAAACATTACACAAGTTTCAGTCATGTGCTCTTTCATATTAAGCTATGTTATTTTGGAAAGTAGCCTCCAGGTGAGCAGCCGAGGCCTAGCACGGGCATGAATTATGTTAGCATGTCATTCAGGACCAAGTCATCAATTTGACACTTCACTCATCAACGATGAGAGGATCAACTTCATGAAGAAAGGGGGTTGATCTGGCATTCTGAGATTAGCACATCTGTTCACAAGGGACCCCTGCAATTCTCTTCATGCAATGATCAGTGCTATGTAAGAAATCAACGCTCAGAGACTGACTGTTCTCCTTCTACTGCTGAAAATTTATTCCAATTCTATGTTTTGTTTTATTTCAGGGGTGTCTAAGCTTTTGGTCTTCATGAGCCACATATATGTAACATGAAGCCTTAAGTCTTTGATATCAAGACAGAATTCAACTGAAAATGGCATAAAGGAGCTCCAGCAAAACCAGAGACTGAGAATCGGTGGGGGTAGGGGTGGAGGGGTAAATTCTCCAAAGGAAAATGGCTGTGTTTGTTAGAGGGTCAATAATCTTTGCCCTAGGGAATTACTGTATGACATCCTGAAGGTAGTGTATTGGTCTAACCTCTTCAGCTGCTTTAGCAATGATAATCATAAGGTTGGAAATGGGGATGTTCTCTGATGATTACACAATGTTCAGCACCATTTATGATTCCTCAGATATTGAAGCAACCTATGTTTATTTCCAAACAAGATCTAGACAACATCCAGGTTTAGATTGATAAATGGCGCATAGCACTTGTGCCATATGAGTGCAATGACTATCTCCAACAAGGGAGACTCCAACCATCATCCCTTGACATCCAATGACATTACCATTGCTGAATGGCAAAATGCTAATCCCAAAATTCCTTGATCACACTTGGTGCAGATCATGAGGGAGTGTTGCCAGTGTGGCAGTGCTGTCCCTGGGATTTGGGATGGGATCAGTGCCTAGGTTAGCTGACAGATAGAAATCTTGTCCCACCATTCTTCTTCCAGTGGTGCACCCATGTTTGGATCTGACGTTCGCATTTAAATTATAGTTTGATAAGTTTGTTCAATCATCACAATACACAGCAAAAGGCGCAATGCATGCCATGACACATGTTTGTGTAATTGCACCTCTGAAAATCCCAAAGTTGCCTCACTAATATGACACAAAGATTAAGTTATATGGAAATAAATTTCTCAAGTTCTTCTGTCAAGTGGGCGGGGGTACCCACAACCCCCAGATCTGAATGCCCACCTAAGCATTGCTTAACACAAAGTATCTTTCTTGTTTCTCACAGTTGTAAGGTACTGTGACTTATATTTACCACAAAGCAAACTGCACGTTTCACCGCCATTTCCTGCAGCCAGCAGAATAAATAGCTGCAAGTTCTTTGACTGCGCCCCCCCCGCAACCCCCTCCGCCCCCTCCTCCACTCTGGTTACTGCCTAGCTAAATTTTGCTAGCAAACATTACTGTCTAAACATTATTCACTGATGAATAAAGGGGATTTTCCTCCCTACCTTTCAGGCGACCTTTAAACTGCCCAGTGTTACTGGAAAAGGGCTATGCCACAGATGCGTCAACATAAGCCACATACACTGATAACATATTCTCTGTGATTATATTGTGATGTTGTCACAAATTTTATGGAATCCAGTAAATCTAAATGCCAGTAGCTGGCTAAAGATGTATAAGATAAGTATGAAACAACAACTGTGAACAACAAGAGTGAACAGGCATTGGTGGTTTTTTTAGTAAGTTCTTACTTACTAACTTCACAAGTTCATTCCTGAGAATTTTCTTGAAGTTGGTTTCACATAAAACTGGAGGTGTTTGTGTGTCAGATGTACAGGAGTTAAACTGTATCTCTGTATCTCTGACTGCAGATGTGCAGGCTAGGTGGATTGGCCTTGCTAAAATTGCCCACAGTGTCCAGGGATGTGTAGACTATGTGGATTAGCCATGGGAAATGCAGTGTTACAGGGATGAGGCATGGGAGGTTGGGGGGTGGTGGTGTGTGTGGGCTGAGTGGGCTGCTTCCACACTGTAGGGATTCTACGATTAATATTTTATTTTTTCTGGTATAAATTTAAAGTTTAAGTCCTAGCAAACAACTTCGGAGTTTAGAGATAGTAGGAACTGCCGATGCTGGAGTCTGAGATAACAAGGTGTAGAGCTGGATGAACACAGCAGGCCAGGCAGCATCAGAGGAGCAGGAAGGCTGACGTTTCGGGTCTGGACCCTTCTTCAGAAATAGACTGGGGGGCAATCTGAAGACCCGAAACGTCAGCTTTCCTGCTCTTCTGATGCTGCCTGGCCTGCTGTGTTCATCCAGCTCTACACCTTGTTATCTCAACTGCGGAGTTTAGTCGTTCTGAACTTGGTGGAAATAATCTCGGGCCAGAAAACATTAATTCTTTTGATCACATGAGCTGATCAAATATGCAAGAAAAAATAGCCTAACTCCATTACTATTCTTGATAAGTGACTGCAAATGAAATATTTAACTGTGTTGGCCTTTAGCTATCTGATGCCATACAGATCAAGCTGTCAGCTGTGTACTATTCCAGGCGTTATCAGGGATCATTTTCGGCGCAGGCTTGGAGGGCCAAAGGGCCTGTTCCTGTGCTGTAATTTTCTTTGTTCTATCAAAACCTTGAAATTGATTTTCCCCATCCAAATTCAGGACAGGAGTTAACTTAAGTAAATCAGCTGGACAACACAGTCTGTGCATAAAACTGGCTCTTTCATCTCTTTAACCTATTGTTCTAATCAACCTGTTTTGAGATGTTATTACGCACCTCTGGAGCAAGTAGGACTTTTTAAAATTCATTCATGGGAGGACGGTGTCGCTAGCTAGGTCAGCATTTATTGCCCATCTCTAATTGCCCACAGGGAAGCTAAGAGTCAGCCACATTGCAGTGGGTCTGGAGTCACATGTAGGCCAGACCAGCTGAGGATGGCAGTTTCCTTCCCTAAAGGAGGTTAGTGAATGAAATGGGTTTTTCCTGACAATTGACAATGGATTCATGGTCATCATTAGATTCTTAATTCCAGATATTTTTTGTTGAATTCAAATTCCACCACCTGCCATAATGGGATTCAAATCCGGGTCCCTGGAACGTTATCTGGGTCTCTGGATTAACAGTGCGAAGATAATACCACTAGGCCATCACCTCCACTTGAAGCCAGGTGTCCTGATCCAGGGGTAGGAGCATTACCACTGTGTCACAAGAGGGCCCTTACCTGGATCTTGCTAAACTGCAGCTTGGAGTTATCACCTGCAAAGGCAATGGACATTGACAATATACCATAAATAGTGTTGAAGATTTGTTCTCCATAACTGGCCCAACTCCTAGCCAAGCTACAATAGGTCCAGTACAGCTACAGCACTGGCATGTACCTGGCAATGAAAAAATCACCCTGTACAGCCTGGCCACAAAAAGCAAAATAAATCCAACGTGGCCAATATCACCCATCACTCTACTCTCAGTCATCAGCCAATTGTTGTAAGGTATCATCGACAGTGCCATCAAGTGCACCTACTCAATCGTAACCTACACACAAACGCTCAGTTTGTGTTCTGCCAAGTCCACACATGTGGTGTTCCTATTTATCTACTACAGAGTACCACGTATTTGACCAATTGAGCCAACAGGAAAGCCTGGCAAAACTGGAGACAAAGGGAATCAAGCAGAAAACTCTCTGCTGGTTGGAATCATTCCCTAGCACCAAACGAGGACGGTTGACCTCCAACAATCACAATTGTCTCAGTCAGAGGACAAGTCTGCAGGAGCCCCTCAGTAGTCTCCTAGGCCTAATCATCATCTGCTGTTTCATCAATGACCTTCCCTCCATCATAAGGTTAGAATTAGGATGTTTTATGATTGTGCAATACTATTCATAAACCCTTAGACAATGGAACAGTCCATGTCGCAATGCAGCAAGACCTGGACAGCATTCAGGCTATGGCTGACAAGTGGCAAGTAACATTCACATCACATAAATGGCTACAAGAGTGGTCAGAGTCTGGCAATCCTGTGGTGAGTAACTTAACTCCTATCTTCCCTAGATGAGTGCAGTTCCAATAACACTCGAGAAACCCCTATTTGTTTGGAACTCATCTAACTCTTTCAACATTCACTGACTCTTAGTGTACTGTTTACAAGATACCCTACAACAACTCACCAAGGCTCCTTAGACAGCCGCTTCTAAATCCATAATTTCTACTGTCTCGAAGGACAAAAACAGTACAGGTAAGAGAACATCACCACTTGCAACTTTCCCTTGACTTGGAACTATTTCATTTCTAACTAATATATCTTTGATTTCAAACTAATTGCCTCTATTTTCTGCTTGTTTCAAAAATTTCTCCATGACAAGAAAATAAAATTAAATGAATGCCTTTATTTCATCAAATAAATCTTCTCTGTCACAATTCCTCAAATGCTGTTTGAAAATTAAGACATTGCTGTCATTTGGAGGTAATTACCCATGTACAAACTCATTTGATATGTATTGAGTAGACTGGGACTATGCTCATTGGAATTTAGAAGAATGAGGGGGGATCTTACTGAAACATGTAAAACTATGAAGGGAATCAATAAAATAGAAGCAGGGAGGCTGTTTCCACTGGCGGATGAAACTAGAACTGGGGGGCATAGCCTCAAAACAAAGGGGAGCAGATTTACGACTGAGTTGAGGAGGAACTTCTTCACCCAAAAGGTTGTGAATCTGTGGAATTCCCTGCCTAGTGAAGCAGTTGAGGCTACATCATTGAATGTTTTTAAGGCAAAGATAGATAGATTTTTGAACAGTAAAGGAATTAAAGGTTATGGTGTGAGCAGATGAGTGAGTGGAGCTGAGTCCATGAAAAGATCAGAAATCACATGACACCGGGTTATAGTCCAACAGATTTAATTGAAATCCATATCTATGAAGACAGCCTCAACTGTGATCTTGGGTTCATGTTGTGCTACGTATAGCCCCAACCACACTTCTGTATCTGTAAAATCTTCCTTACTGTCCTGTTTTAGCACCATCACCTTGATAATTTGTCATGATCTCTCTATCTTAATTAATTTGTACAGTTTTGGATTCTTGCTACTTTGGTTAAAGCCTCAGCATGCAACTCCTATACCTATCATGTTATTCCAGCCATTTGGTTTGTTTCCAGCACCACCTTATTTTTAATTTTTTGTAATTATCTCTCGGCGTCAATTGATCAGATTATAGGTCATCCCTTCACTTCCAATCTGCTGTTGACACTTTACTCACAGCGCCTGGCACTTTTGATCACCTGCAGAGCCTTATTATTTCAGCCTGTCGACACTCCACTCACACCATTTGTACAATGCTTTGGTCTCTCTGCCTATAAATCCTGTGCCTGTGTGCTTCTCTTTGCTCCACTTCATGAAGAGGCAATGCTCAAAAAAGCTTGTGATTTCAAACAAACCTGTTGGACTATAACCAAGTGACTTCTGATCTTGTCCACCCCATTCCAACACCGGCACCTCCACATCACGAAAAGATCAGCCATGTTCTTATTGAATGGCTGAGCAGGCTTGACAGGTCAGATAGTCTACTCCTGCTCCTATTCCTTTATGTTCTTACGTATTTTAAAATTGCACTGACCTTAATGGAGAGTAAACCTTAAACTTTTCACATATGGAAAATATCAGAGGGGAGCAGCAGCAAAACATGGTAGAAGAATGCCTGATGGACAATGGACTGACCACAGCACAGGGCCCAAGATTCAGTCTGAATTTATTACTGCGATCAGCTTCAAACAAGGAGAGTTGGGGTAATTAGACAGGGCAGAAAGTATCAGTAGGATAAAATGCATAAATGAGAAGAATTACGAGCACACTTTTAAAATAATGAGCATCCCATTAAACTGAAAAAAGGGGGAATTTTTTTTTCCCCTCAAGCTCATGAGCCTTTTGGAACTCTCTTCTGTGGAGGTGGGAGGTCATTGAATATTTTTACAGCAGAGTTACATAGATTCATGACTACCAAGAAAGTCAAAGATTGTTGGAGGTGGGTGAGAATGTAGAGTTGAAGCCACAATCAGACCAGTCATGATCTTATTGAATTGAGCAGGTTAGAGGGATCGAATGGCTACCCCTGCTCCTAGATCATATGTTTGAGAATTAATAGAAATAATTGCAAACATCATACATAGGCAAAAAAATGGGTGATGTGCATACTCCAGAAGTGAGGATAAATAGGATACATTTTAAATGAGGCTGACATCAAAAAAGACCAATGAATCTTAGATTCAATATGCTTTGGTTATAACTGCCTGAGTTGTGATATAAAAAAGAGAAAGTTTGATACAGGCATTCAAGCGAGGTTATTTTTAAATTTCATGAGTCATTTAAGAAACTGAAAGAGGGAAAAGTCTGCAAATCCTAAGGAATTGATGGAGTAGGTAATGATGCAGAGAGAATATATAGACTAGGTACAATTTCCCAGAATTCTTCAAGTTGAGAACAGCCCTAGCTGATTGGAGATTGGTATATGTAACACCACTATTCGAGAAAGGAGGGAGAGAGGAAACAGGGAACTACAGGCCAGTTAGCCTGACACCAATCATCAGCAAACTGCTGGAATCTATTCTTACGGATGCTGCACTGTGATTAGAAAGTCAAAATTTGAACAAGGTCAACGTGGTTTGTCATAAGGAATCACATCAGAGTTCTTTGAAGATATAATAATGACAGATAAAGGGGACCTAGTAGAAGTGGTATTCTGTCCAAAAGACATTCATTAAGATGCTGCACAAAAGATTAACACATAAGATGAGAGTTCATAGGAAGTAGCCTAGATGAAATGAGGGAAGTTAACAGTATCAGGATGTAAGGTATTTTCAAATTGGCAAACTGTAATTCAGGAATTTCCAAACTGTGGAGTTGGTTCCCCACCAGGATGAACAATTTTCGTTGTGAACTTGAGCCAGCAATAGCAATATCTGAAGATAGTCCTTGGATCGTTCTGAAACCCAACTCGATGCATTTTCATGATTTTGTTTTTGGGTTCAGTTCCCTGAGACGGGAGGAGAGGGAATGAGCTCCCGGGTAGAATCATGAGTGTATACGATTGTTTTTTTCTGGCCTTCAGTTTGCTGTGGGGTGTAAGTGGAATACCTTTAAGAGACCCAGGCATGACAAGGTCACAAATTGGAAGTTTGGTGAATGGAGGAGGGAGGATGTGCTGCAAATGGAGGGTAGGGGTAAGGGGGTGGATCCAGAAAGGCAAACCAGTATGCAGAACATTCTAGAACTCCCCATTTACATAGTGCTTCTCATATCTTGAACTGAGCATACTGGGAGTCATTGTGGTAATTAACAATATTTTGATACTGGCACCATGGACATACTTTTATGAGAAACCTTACTTACAGCAGCAAACCTTCTGATTCCATTACAAATCAAAAATAAGAAGGTAAGGAGTATGTTCTTAAGTATAATGAGGCTTTCTTTGAGTGCGGGTTCACAAATGTTTTAGCCAAATCCAAAGAAAAGACAAAATGGCCCAATTATTCACAAGTGTTGTCCAGTGAGGGCTTGAAGTCAAATAATCTTAAGCAGCATTTAGAGACCATTCACAGAAATACTTTAGGAAACCACATGCATTTATTTAACATTGAAAAGAGGCGCTTTTGCAGCATTAAGTTCAGGAGACAACTGGCCTACACAGATTGTCACATGAGCTGACTCTTCCAGATAGTTAGCACTGTGACTGGCTACCAAATGTTCAGGTCCAGCAATAATTTGGCAATTTTATCTAAGTGAAATT
>NC_063333.1:134725868-134743734 GCF_021869965.1 Rhincodon typus
GCAATAATTTGGCAATTTTATCTAAGTGAAATTTGGCACTGTTGTTTCACTTTAGTTTTGTAACTCCTGTTGGTTACTACACCTCTGATCTTGTTAGGTTCTGAGCAAATTTTTTTTTCATTGTTAGTACATTCTCTTGACTTCAGACATCTTCAATTGAATCATTTCTTTTAAGCTTCAGGTTCATCAGGTGAGTTTTATTTTAAGAAACCCTACAGTGTGGAAACAGGCCATTTGGCCCAACAAGTCCACACCATCCCACCCAGACCCATTCCCCCACCCCTGCATTTCCCTTATCTAACCCAAACTTCCCTGGGAACTATGGGCAATTTAACATAGCTAATCCACCTAATCTGCACATCTTTGGTCTGTGGGAGGAAACCGGAGGAAACCCATGCAGACACGGGGAGAATGTGCAAACTCCACACAGACAGTTGCCCGAGGCTGGAATCGAACCCGGGTCCCTGGCACTGTGAGGCAGCAATGCTAACCACTGAGCCACCGATTTCTCTGTAGTAGTACCACTGTGCCGTGGCTTTTTCCATCATATCTCCATGACCATAGATTAATAGATCACCCATGATAGCATCCATTCCCGGAAAACCATTGATTATCTCACACTCTGAGTTGATAGTTTCTGGAGCAGTAAAAATGCCAATTAGCATGCACCAAGATCTATATCTCCCAAATGGCATCCAAAGAGTCGGTAGAAACCCCTTGTATTCATCCAGTTTTGCTTGCTTGGAATCTTTCTTTGCTTCAAGGATAAAAAAGACCTTTGCCTCGGCAACATAGAGTTATATAGCATGGAAACAGACTCTTCCGTCCACCTCGTCCATGTTGACCAAATATCCTAAATTAATCTTCTTCAATGGATTTCACAGGACAGTGAGATCTCCAAAGCTTTATTGAGGTCCGCTTCATCTATGATATACTTGGTATTCCAGGATTTTTCACTGTTACCATGGTGTTAATCTAGTCCATAGGAATTGCCACTATTTTGAATACTCCTTTCTTTTCCAGTTCTCCTATCTTCTATTTCAGGCTGGACCAGAGGGCTTGTGGAGTTGTTCTTGGCAAGATGCTGTTTCAGGGTGATATTCACAAGATAGACATCCAATACCTGTAACAAAAAATCTTTGTAATATTTTAGGATTTGTTCAGCAGTCAGTGATAAGTGACCTGTGAGATGTTACAAATACATTCTGGCATGTGTGGGATTGCCAATTCCAGTAGTAGAGTTGCTTGAGTTGAGACAAGTGGATTTTAATGTCTACTATCTTGGAAGCGCAGATCTATGTTGTAGAGTCATACAGCAAGGAAACAGGCCCTTTGGCCCAACTCATCCATGCTGACCAGGTTTCCTAAACTACACTAGTCCCATTTGGCGCATTTTGCCTATATCCCTTCCTGCCTTTCCTATCCATGTATCTGTCCAAATGTCTTTTAAATGTTATATTTGTACCTGTCTCTACCATATACACACAATGCCCACTGCGTGACAAAAGTTGACCCTTGGGTCCGTTTTAAATATATTCCCTCTCACTTTAACCCTATGCCCTCTAGTTTTGGACTCTCCTGCCCTGGGGAAAAGACCTTGGCTATTCACCTTAACTATGCCCCTCATGCTCTTCCAATTATGTTGAACTCACAGCTACATTTGTCACCTTGGGATGTGTATTGTCCCATCAGAATTGTTCAACTTTATCTTCAAGAGGTGCACCACCTGTACAGCTTTGTACAGATTTGGGGTGCTCATGTTGTTTTACGAAGCACAGTTATCTATCTGGCAGTTCCCACTGACTTGATGCTCTCCTCGTTTAGTCACCATTCTGCCACAAATCATTTATCACTTTTGGGCCTGACAATGCCAACCTATTGCATGGTTGTAGAGTGATTAATCAGAGTCATTGTCTGACTTCTCTCCAGTGGTGACCTTTGTGGGATTCCCATATCTTAGTTGTCCTCCCACAAATTTATCAAGACTGATATCAATGCCATCTGTGTCACCTCACACTGCTTTATCTCTTTTCCCTATGACAGGGTCAGTGCTGCAGCTGGGCAGTGGGTTTCAGCCATGTAGCTGGCCTACCTAGGGTGCAGGGTTCTGCTACTTGGTTTGGTCAAGTATGGTCTTGCAATATACTCCAGACAGTTTGTGCTGTATAATCTGGGTATGCTGTATTCTGCACAACCGGATCAGGCAACAAGGAGATATGATGAGCGCTAGCTGCTGACAAATTGGGAGAGAGCGAGCAATCCTTTAAGGAGGAGGATGAGGAAAGCGAGCAGGAGGACCATTACTTTCTGCATGATAGAGAGCAGCAGTGTCAGGGGCTACAAACCAGACAGGACTTGATTAATGCTGTGTTCCAGTAGGTGAGAGCAGGGTGCAGTGATCCATTGTTGACTGTAAAATTAGTGGTGCTCAACAGTCAAGCAGTTCATTTGTGTTCCGAGAGACAAATGCATCTTCTGTTTGTTGGCTTTCTCAATCCTTTTGGTGTTGGTAAATGTTTTAAAGTGACTGAACGCTTTCCTGTAGTGATGGTCCCACTTTGAGCAATGATAATATGCTGGACTACAGTGGGCACTGGGGAAAGAATAGCAGTGGCTTAGAGAGGATTGAAAGATGAGGTGTGGCTAAAGACAGGTGAGCTGTGTGTCCTAGTGCTTAAGCAGTGGACAGAGTAGGAATGTGCAGTTGTCTGTACAAGGAAACATCAGCTTGCTGCTATGTCCCATGAGAAGCTGCAGTGCCTCTACAGTGAAGGGTAGCTCCAGGCTGCCAACATTTGACTGGGTATACGGAAAGGGTTCTGAGATGGTGCGGCACCAAGGGCTACCCAGACATTAATGAATACTTCTGGCTACAGCAAGTGAGAGAATCAGTCTAGCATGAAATGAAAGGGGCACCACAGGAGCATGATGGGTGACTGATGAGTTGTGTTTGGAAAGATCGCGTAAGAAAACTCATTAGGCTTCACAGAGAGAAACCCTCCATGAAATGTGACAAAAAAGTGACACTTAGCCCATTTCTGGTAAGATTCAGCCCAAAGGTGAGGTTCAAGGCACTTACTAAGAGAATAAAGCCACAAGATTCTATGGTTTTGAACAAAACACAAATACTTTCCTGTACAAGTTAGACAGTAATACAATCTACAATACATGTACAACTTATTTCTAACACACAGAATTGACATGGTACAAATGGGTAATATACTGTACTTGAACACCCACAGTGCACATCAAGTGATCAAGATAGATCCCACACATTTCTCAGCAACTTACCCCCAGACATTCATGAAAGGGTGGATCATTAAAAAAAAATTAAAAACATGGGATCACAATTCTTCATTTTCCACAATCTATCCTTGAAATTCCCTTTAAAAAACCATTCTCAATATCATGGACTGCCTCAATGATTGCACACATTTTGGTTGATCACCTTCCTTTTCAAGATTCATCCTCCTCTGTTCTCTGAAACTGCATTCCAGCAATCATAATGGCAGATTTTCACCCATAGCTTGCTTCACTAAGCTAAATCTTTCCTTGTGTTTTTAGCTCCCAGCCTACTCAAATAATATTTGTGGCTTTTCAACCCCACTCTCTTAGCTGCAATGAAACATTAATTACTGCAAGCTTCTGAGCCCCTCACAGCTTTCCCAGTATAAAGTCAGCAAGCTTCCCACTTTTCCAGTTCCCCAGAACTACTTCTGAATTCTGACTCTGACAGTTAGTTGCATACTAATGCCAAGAACATCTTCCTGAGTTAATTCCAGCAGCACAGAACTATTCCTTCCTTGTAGGACAGCTAAGAATCACTACTTCTAACATGGAGTCTATCCCATCTCTATCTCTCTCTCTTTCTGTCTCTCTCTGTCTGTCTGTCTCTCTCTCTCTCTTTCTCAAGCTAAACTGTGCTCCTGGAACTGTTTTTCATTGACCCCTGAACTGTCCTGGGTGATCTATCAAAGCATTGCAAAAAGCCTCTCTGTTATCAGAAGGCAGAATTAGTGTTGACAACTTATTACCTTTGGAGATCTCTGTACCCCTGAAGTTTACAATTTTACCATTTTCACAGAATCTGGGTTTCAGCACAAGTAAGAAGGACTCAGCACAATAGCTTTATAGCTCTTTCATAATTTTGTCATCAAGACTTGAAGTTCCAATTCAGTCTCATTTCGCCTTTGATCACCAGTGCACAAGGAATTGGTGCCTGTACCACTTGTAAACAAAGCCTTTCACTGTATTTCGATACATGTGACAATAAAAAAAATCAATCAAATCAATCAATCAAAATTCATAGCCATTTTGGCTCAGCCAATAGTTCAAAGTGCAGACTTCTGATCTAAGTCTTCCATATTGGTTCTTGTATAGGCAGTTCTCTTACAGCTCTTAAAGTCGACAAAATTTCAGCTGCATTTTCCCAACACTATGTGGTGGGCTTAACGGCTACAGCTTAAACTGAAAAAGTCATGATATTGAGGTTACTGTGTCAGAGTATACAGGATCAGCTGAAAATGGACTTCAAAGCAACCCAGAACTCATTGCTTTTCTCTGTGACAAAACCCAGAGTTGTCTCCTCATATTTCAGAATATTTCAGAAACTAAATGAACTGACTGTGAACATGTAAGGGAAGAACACAATTCTTCTGAGTGATAAAGTCAGCAAGGAGTTTGTGAAGAAAATTGCATTTTGGAGCAATGATATGCTGAGGGCGAATTATGATTTCTTCCCAGAAGTTTCCAAGGTTCTAGCCAACAGTAAAATTGAATTCATCTCCCATTCATGTGATGACAGACATTCCTGGCCACCAGGAGGCATACTTCACATCCTTTTTCACCAAATTGGAGTGATAATGTTCATTTCAGGGTCAAAAACCTCATCAGTGTCAGCTCAAAGAGATTGATTTGCTTGCAGGTGAAATTGAACAGCGTATTGCAATTTCATGGAATGGATTTTTATGTAAAGAAAAATTTCCAGAAGCCCTATGAGAGAGTTCTGGTTCAGTGTGAAGACTAATTATCCTGATATTGTTTCACACATTTGGACAGTAATGGTTACTTTTGCCAGCATCTGGTTGTGTGAAGCTGGACTTAGCACATTGTCTGCATCAACCTTGGATCAGAGATTAGATAACCAGTATCAACCACATTGTCAGATGCTGAGACTGTGTCACAGCATGCATGTCCATGTATCTTAATAGGTCTGGTGAGTGCCTAAAATAATGTTTTCGCAAAATGCTTAAAAACGCAGATATTCATATGTTTACCGCTAACATGCAACTTTTAAAAATGAATTACTATATTGAAATTTATTACACTGCTGTTTTACTTTTGCTGGCATCTGTGTCATGTCAATTTTGAAGTGTCAAAATAGGGTCACGGGGAGAAAAAGTTTGGGAAGTGCCACTGCAACTATTGAATGTCACAGGATCCATACTGGGGTCTCAACTATTTCTAACCTATTCTGATGGCTTGGATGATAAAACAGAATAATATATCCAGGTTCACTCACGATACTAAGCTATGTGGGAATGTAAGTTGTAAGGAAGACACAGATACTTATGGGTTAAGTGAGTGGTCAACAAGGTTATAGATGGAGTAAAATGTGGGGAAGTATAGAGTTATTCACTTCAGTTGTAAGACTAAAAAGGCAGAATATTTTACAACAAAAACATGATGCTTGTAAATGTTAATGGTCAGAGAAACTGGGTGTACTCATTCATGGAACACAAAAAGTTAGCATGCAGGTACAGCAAGCAATTGGGAAGGCAAACTGCACATTGGTCTGTCTTTCAATGGAACCGACGTATGAGTATAAAGAAGTCTTGCAACTGAGGTTGGTTGGCTCGCCGAGCTGGTTTGTTGTTCCGCAGACATTTCGTTACCATGCTTGGTAACGTCATCAGTGCAGCCTCTAATGAAGCGTCGGTGTGTTTTCCCGCCTGGTTTTTAAACTCTGGGGTCAGTTGAGCTGGATTTCCTCACTTCCGGTTTTCCTTCGTAGTGGAGTGTATATGGGGTCGAGTTCTATGTGTTTATTAATGGCTTTCTTCATGGACTGCCAGGCTTCTAGGAATTCCCATGCCTGTCTCTGCTTAGCTTGTCCCAGGATCTTGGTGTTGTCCCAGTCGAATTGGTGGTTCTCCTTATCCATGTGGATTGAGATGAGTGAGTATTGGTCGTGTCTTCTTGTAGCCAGTTGGTGTTCGTGTACCTTTGTTGTTAGTTTCGTTCCTGTTTGTCCGATGTAATGTTTCTCACAGTCTCTGCAGGGGATCTTATGGATGACATTGGTCCTGTCCATGGCGGGGAGTGGGTCTTTAGTTCGGGTGAGCAGTTGTTGCAGGGTTGATGTGGGCTTGTGTGCCACTCTGTTGCCCAGCGGTGGTAGGAGTCTTGTGGTTAGTTCCGATGTGTTCCTGATGTAGGGTAGTGTGATGAGTGTGTCGGGGCATGTAGTATCTTCGTGATTTTGTTTGTGTAGGCATCTTCTGATCCAATTTTTTGGATATCCATTATCCTTGAAAACATGGAAGAGGTATTCTTCTTCCTCTTGGCATAGTTCCGTGTTGCTGCAGTGTGTTGTTGCCCGTTTTAAATAATATTCGCATGCAGCTTCGTTTGTGTGTGTCGGGATGGTTACTGCTGAAGTTCAGTACCTGTGTGTGGCTTTTCGGTGTACTTTCATTTGCAGTTCCCCATTTGTCTTGCGCTCTACCATGACGTCCAGGAATGGGAGCTGTTTGTTCTTCTCCTCCTCTCTGGTGAATTTTATTCCGGTGAGGGTGTTGTTTATAAGTTTGTGTGTCTCCTCTAGTTTGGTCCGTTTAATGATGACAAAGGTGTCGTCCACGTGGCGTATCCATAGTTTTGGTTGGATTAGCGGAAGGCCGTCCTTTCTAGTCTTTGCATCCCTGCCTCTGCTATGAGTTTAAAAACCAGGCGGGAAAACACACCGACACTTCATCGGAGGCTGAACTGATGATGTTACCCAGCAGGGTAATGAAACGTCTGCGGAACAATAAACCAGCTCGGCGAGCCAACCAACCTCAACACCCACAACTCGAGCTACAAATCTACTCCAAAACCTTAAAGTCTTGCTACATTTATATGGGGCTTTGATAAGACCTCACCTGAAATACTGTGCACAATTTTTGTCTCCATTGCTAAGGAGACATTGTTGTGCATTGGACACAATACAGCTAAGATTCACTAGATTAGTTCCTGGGGTGAGAACATCAACCCGTGATGAGGAGCTGAGTAAATTGGGTCTATACTCTCTGGAGTTTAGAAGAATGGGATGAGATGATCTCTTTGAAATATACAAGATTCTGGATTCTGGATTCTGGCTTAACAGGGCACAGATTCAGGATAAAAGAGCAGTTTGTGTTCGAGTTGAGGATAATTTTCTTCATTTGGAGAATTATAAATCTTTAAAATTCTCTACTCTAAATAGAGTTGTGGACACTCCATCATTGCCTATATTTGTGGCTGAAATAGATTTTTTTATCATTCAAGGGAATCAATGGATATGGGAAGTGGGCACAAAATTAGGTTAAGGCAGAAGATCAATCATGATCATGATGAATGGCAGGACAGGCCCAACAACTATGTGGGCTGCTCCTGTTTCTGTTTTTAAAAGATTTTATGTTCTGATATCCTTACCAGATTCGGGGGGGAAACAGGAATCAAGGAATGAGTAGTCCTCAAGTAATTTGGTATGGAAGAGGAACCGTCAGTTCATGTAGTTAGGCACTTGGTTCTGGAGGGTAGCAGTAGTCAGGAGGCAGAGGAGAGATGGTAGTTGAGTGATGTTAGCAGTAGCAATTGGGCAGTGGGGGTCAGCAACGATGATCAACTTTGATTGGTCATCAGATGTCAGCAGCCTGTGCATTTTCATTGTGAAATTGGGATGCTCTACACACCTGTAAACATGTTTTACTTTGTTGGCTATTTCTTCCAAGGGCCACCTTCTAAGCCACGTGCAGACTTGAATTTCCAGCGCTACCTACCTCAAGGCAAACCAATGCTGGAGAAGAGATTTCAACAACTGCTGTGTCACTTCCTGCCAATTATATTGGAAATTTTGAGCCCATTGGACGTCTGAAAAATAGCTGTTACATAGCAAATTTCTGGGATATTAAGAACTGTTGTAATTTGTATTGATCTCCCACCAGATTATTTAGTATTTGCTCCCCAAATGAAATGTGTTCAGGGAACTCAAGTAAAATATTTAAATTTGTCAAACCCATGCACTCTGGTGGAATTCATGCGTCCAGCATGGCCAGTATGTTGCAGTGGGAGCAGCATATTCTTTTCCTCTGGGCAAATTGTGGATTCTTAACTCTTGTGTAAATCTTGAGAGGACTGAGGAATAATTTGGAGAACAGGTCACCATCAGTGGGCCAATAGAAGCTATCATGATGTATGGTTTAATAAAACTAGCTGTCCTTAAAGTTGCTTGTGCATTGTAAGACATAGGAGTGTTGTTGAAATAATATTATGGTATAAAGTAGTTCACATCTTGTTTTGTTATTGGTTGGGAATTTTAGTAGAGGTATTGGCAATCTTAGACACAGGATTCATATTTATGTAAGGATTTCACAGAAATGTTTGCATTCATAATGTAAGTGGTGTGGTGTGACTAATGTCGAGAACATGACATCTGTTGAAAGGGGGTGTAGTGCTTACTTTTGAGATGGTGGGCAGGTTACATGTGTGTGTTTGCGACCTTTTTGTGGCCAGGGCTTTGAGAATTGCTGACTACTTTGTGCAGCTTCTTGTTATTGCAGACACAAGTTTCTATTAATGCATGATTGCAGTATCTTACATTAGTCCATGCTAACTTGTCCAAGACAAATTACTTTCCTCTTAGCTGGGGAATAGTTTATGGAATGAAGAGATAAACAAGGCAACAAAATAATATTTTGGTGGCACAGCATTTTGGAGTCCGAATGTTGCTTATCATAAGCAATCAGATGTTTCGATTTGATTTCCCATCCCCATCAACTGGAAAATTGCTAATGTTTACCTCAAGAAAGTATAGCCTGTGGTTTGACATTTTTGCGATACAATACCTCTGTGAGTACGTTTTCAGATGTGACAGCTTTGATATGAGTACTATGACCAGCTCTGGTCGCCCTGTTATAGGAAGGATACTATTAAGGTACAGGGATCAGAAAATATTTACCAGGATGTTGCCAGAAATAGAAGGTTTAGAGTTATAAGGAAAGGCTAAATAGGCTGAGACTTCTTTGAAAGTAACGTAGGAGGTTGAGGTTTATAAAGTCATAAGGGGTATAGATAAGGTGAGTGGCAAGTGTCTTTTCCCTAGGGTTGGGGATTTCAATACTAGGGGGCATATTTTTGAGGTGAGAGGAGAAAGATTTAAAAAGACATGAGGGGCACCTTTTTACACAGAGTATGGTCCATGTGTGGAATGAACCAACCTTTAGGTACAGTTACAATGTTTGAAAGGCATTTGGGTTAAGTACATGAATAAGAAAGATTTGAAAGAATATGGGCCAGGAGCAGGCAGGTGGGACAAGTTTAGTTTGGGATTTTGGTTGGCATGAACTAGTTGGACTGAGGATCTGTTTCTGTGCTGTATGACTCTATGACTATGATAGCCAGTTGTTGATAACATGAATTCACATGAATGTAAAGATTGATTGTTACATCCCTGCATCTGTTGTGTTCATTTTTTGACTAACTCTGAGGCCAGCGAGGTTCTCCTTTGTGAATAGGTGTTTTTGATTGTACTTTATAGCATTCTTATAGCAGGAACATGATGAGAAAGAAAAGTAACAAATATGGATAATTCGATGGGTGAATTCGAAAAGCACTACCCCGTTTAAGTATATCAGATCAATTAATGCCTTGAAGCATCAGTTTACAGGATTTGATATTGCCAAGTAGAACTCCAGATACAATATGGCCTGATCTATTTTGCCAGAAAGGTTGATCGTCTTGAATTATTGATGATTCTGCTGTAACTATTACTTGTTTCATTATATACTGTAGTTTAATTGCATTCTACTCTAGTAAACCATATAGGTTTTAATAAATACTTTACCTTTAGTAGAGCTGGATCTGTATTGTTTTAATGTTGGCCAGTAGTATTGAGATAAGCCCGTTGTCTCTTCAGTAATTATACATTGAAGATCAGCTTGTCAACCTTTATCAGCCTGTGTTTCTGTTGACAATACATTGCATTGACACCTCCCAACACAGCTTTGACACTGCCATCTCAGATTGACCTTTAAACAATTAGACATGTTAAATGTTCAGGTGTTTATGACCCTGTACCTTTTGTAGTGACTGCAGCAACGCTTGTGGTTTGTGCAGTTAACATGTCATGACAGGTCTTTACTGAAGCCCGTACCGTCACGTCTGAATCTTGGCCCATCTACAGTTGCCAAGCAAAATCAACCAGCTTATTTACTCACTGTTTGTAGTGGTGCATTCATTTACCAGCTTCCTCTGTGCTTCTTGGTTGAATATGAGACATAAGTTTCCAACTCAAGCCCTTTATACGGAGGTGCTTCACCCTCAAGGAATATGCACCAGAAGTTTGGTGTGTGTCCAAGTTTGCATTTAAAAATACACATTCATAGACATGAGCACTGCTGGCTAGACCGGCATTCAATGCCATCCTTATTGCCTAGAGGGCTGATAAGAGTCAATCACACTGCTGTGGGTATGGAGTCACATGTAGGCCAGACCAGGTAAGGTTGGCAGTTAGCTTCTCTAAAGAACATTAGCGAATCAGATGGCTATTCCCAACAATTATTTCATGCTTAACTCGAGATATTTTTATCCCCTGCCCCATTGAATTCAAATTCCACCATTTACTCTGGTGGGATCCAAACCCTGATCCCCTGGATTCATAACCTCGTGATAATACCATACCTCCTCCTGGCCAAGGTGGTTTCTTGTCGACAGTTAACACTCAGATTACCAGCCCATTAACTTAATTTTTTAAACGTTGTTTGCACATTTTGCACTATACGCATTTATTTTGCAACAGATTAATCAAATTTGTGTATTGCAATATTGGAGTCAATACAAATTTGTCCAGTATTTATGCATCACTATTTGATTTTTGCTTTTATGTAAACAAAAGGACATTGTATCATTTCATTAATGTGCTACTTCTACTACACAATAGAACAACAAATAATTCAGTTTTGAATGTGGACAGAATTTGTCAATAATCTGAGATAAATTGGACAGCAACTTGCAATATTCACATTTGTCCAGTCAAATGTGAAACTCTGAGGGTGCTACTGAATATCTTGCCCCTCCCACAGGGCTGGGCGCTCAAATAAATGAGGTGTTTGAACTTGTATTTGCCCTACAGTTCCACATTTCAAATATCTGAAAAGATTAGCGCTGGCGTATGACAGAGTAGGTCATATTTGAACAAAGTTAATAATTTCCAGTGAACCCTATCTCACCAGCAACCCCCAACATCAGTGCTGAGCATTTATTTTTACAATTGTGAAGTCTCACTTCCTAAGAAGGAAATTAATTGTGGAGATATTTAAAATTGAAATTAATATGATGCTATTGAACTTCTTGTATCTGTCTATTATCTCTTCCTCTTTAATCTAAACTGTATTTACCAAATGTTACTTTACTTACTGTTTTTCATTTATATCTTATTTATATTTCTTGCTTTATGCTTCTAGGTTCAAACTCTGTGGTCAATGATTTTCCTCAGACAAAGCAAAGAAATGCGAATGCTAGAAATCGGAAACAAAACAGAAATTGCTGGAAAACCTCAGCAGGTCTGGCATCATCTGTGGAGAGAAAGCAGAGTTAATGTTTCAGGTCCAGTGAATCCTGTAGGAATCTTACTGCATTTATAGAGGGCCTTAGTGAGACCACACCTGGAGTATCATACGCAGTTTTGGTCTCCCAACCTAAGAAAACATATACTTGCCGTAGAGGGAATTCAGCAGAGATTGACTAGACTGATGCTGAGGATGGCAAGACTTTTGTATGGGGAGAGATTTGTTCAATTGGGTCAGGTGATGGCCTGGTGGTATTATCACTACACTATTAATGCAAAGATCCAGGTAAAGTTTTGGACACCATGACAGATGGTGGAATTTGAATTCAACACTAATCTGGAATTAAGAGTTTAATGATAACCATGCAACAATTGTTGTCTGGTTCACTAATATCCTTTAAGGAAGGAAATCTGCCAACCTTTACATGGTATAGCCTACATGTGACTCCAAACCTACAGCAATGTAATCATTCTTAAATGCCCTCTGCGTGATTAGAGATGGGCAATAAATGCTGGTCCAGCCTGTAATGTGCATATTCCTTGAGTTAATTTTTAAAAAATTGGCCTGTATTTACTAGAATTCAGAAAGATGAGTGGGATCCGATTAAAATGTATAGAATTCTCATAGGACTGAACACTCTGGGTGCTGGATGGAGGTTTTCCCTGGTTGGGGAGTCTGGAACCAAGGGGACACAATCTCAGGCTACATAAATAGACCATTTATGATTGAGATGAGTAAATATTTCTTCACTCAAAGGATAGTCAACCCATGGAATTCTCTACCATAAAAGGCTGTTGGAGTCTAAGTTACTGAAGATACACAAGAAAATACATCAATCTTTAGACTATAAAGCATCAAGAGGCATGGGCAGGAAGCTGGAATATGACATTGTGACAGAGGATCAGCTATGATCACATTGAATGGTGGAACAGGTTCAAAGGGCCGAGTGGCCTAATCCTTCACCTAATTTCTATGTTTCTATGTGCCCTCTCACTTCGTCCCTGATCTAGCTGTAACATGGTGTTATGTGTCAGCAAGCATGAATCACAGTCTCACTGTAGGTGAGTGTGGGAGCTCATGAAAAACATCTAATCATTGATCAAGTGCCAAAGCTTGCAGGTGTCTATTTTAGCTCTTCCAGGCAAGGTCAAATTATGGTAATCAGAAATTAAGATCAAGATTACATGCTAACATCAGACTTTTGCACAGACATATCTTGTTAGCATAACTGATAATGTCCCAGTGAGGATTCTACAATCTGATTGAATGAACATAAAAGCATAAGAAATAGGAAGCAGGAGTAGGTCATCTAGCCCATCGAACCTGCCCCTCCATTCAACGAGATCATGACTGATCCTTTTGTGGTCTCAGCTTCACGTACCTGACTGCTCACCATAATCCTTAATTCCTTTACTGTTCAAGAATCTATCTAAACATTCAATGTGGTAGCTTCAACTGCTTCCCTGGGCAGGGAATTCCACAGATTCACAGCCTTTTGGGTGAAAAAGTTTTTCTCAACTCAGTCCTAAATCTGTTCCCCCTTATTTTGAGGCTATGCCCCCAGTTCTAGTTTCAGCCCCCAGTGGAAACAACCTCCCTGCTTCTGTTTTATCCATTTCCTTCATAACTTTTTATGTTTCTATAAGATTCCCCCTCATTCTTCTAAATTCCAATGAGTCTCGTCCCAGTGTACTCAATCTCTCCTCACAAGCCAACCCTGGACTGAATCTAGTGAACCTCCTCCGCACTCTGCCCAGTGCGAAAGAGCATCATTCTTTCATATCCTGCTCACAGTTGCCTCAAAAATCCTCTAGTGTGTGCAGTACGGGGGAGAAAAACCTCCTTGTTTGCCTATTTTTTATTCTCCCCCTCTGGGCATTGTTGCCTTCTGCTTTATTCACCAATTCCCACAATCCTCCCCATCTCTCATCAACATAAATACCGCCCCTTCCCAGTTTAATGATTGTCATGAGGTCAGCCAGGTGGACCTCATAGAATATGAGTTCCCTGATTGGGGCTGTTAGTCAGGCCAAATCAGGGGGCCCTGGCTGACAGATAAAAACAGGAGTGTCAAAGGTTCTGTTCACTCTGAGAGCTGGCTCTGAGGAAGCCAGACCAGTGTCAAGTACAATGCACATGTCAATAATGGGTGACTAGGTGATGGGATACCGACCTCTATGGAGTTAATTCAGTGGCGAGAGAAAAAAAAACGCTCCTCAAGAAATTTGCTCACAACAGTCATCTTTGAATTAGGGTAAGCATTTCTGACATCATGCCACAATTTGGGAAACTTGATTTGTTCGATCCCATCATCGAAGACTGGGCCCAGTATGTGGAAAGAATGCATTATTTTGTACAGGCAAATGACAATAGGGCAGATCAAAACCAATGAGTAAATCTCCTGACAACTCGTGGACCCACAGCTTTTTCAGTTATAAGGTGCTTAACTTTTCTTGAAGCACCAGATACTAAAACCTTTCAAGAGTTTGATTAATGAATATTATGAAACCAAGACTCCTCTAGTTCTGGGACGCTTTTACTTAGCAGTTTGGGAACCAGGGGAATCCTTGTCAGGATTTTTGACAAGGCTAAGTCGACCAGCAGAGGTATGTGACTTTGGTTTAACCCTTAATGAGGTGCCGAGACACCATTTGGTATGTGGGATAAATGATGTGACCATGCAAAAGTGCCTACTAGCTGAAGCACAACTGGACTACAAACAGGCACTTAACTGGCTTAGTCATTAGAAAATACAGCAAGCGGAGCATATAGATTATAGGGCATGCAGATGAAAATGGATACCATTGCCAGGCCGACAGAGCTTGGCAGACACCAGCTGAGTGAAGGGAATTGCATAGCCTCACACAGGATATATCCTGATCAGAGGGACTCTAGGTTAGCCCACAGCAAAATCCCAAAAAAAGCCAAGTTCGGCCAAGAGTTAAAATTTTCTTCAGGATCTGGGCCAGCAAATCATTGCAGTTGCTGCTGGTTTGCAGGCTTGAGACAGCAAAAGAGTCCTGCCATGCCTGTATTGAGTAAGAGAACTCATAGGCAGGTATCCAGGAGAATTCACAGCCTGGAAAGCTCATCTATATCTGGCTGGGAACAGTTAAATTGCTCAGTGACATTCAAACCAGAATCAATCAAAATTAGCATCTAGTTACATAGCCACCTCGTTCTAATGGAGGTTGATACCAGCGTGACTGTAACAGTGATTGCAGAACCAGTCTTGCACTGGACTCCAACCCTTAAGTTTGCGGTAGTCCTCAGCTAGACTGAGAAATTTTACTGGGGAACCTTTACAGATTAATGGCACAATTTCTGTTCTGGTCTCTTCTGAGAAGCAGCTGGTTCAATCACCACAGATTGCAGTAAAATGCTCTGGCCCAAGCCTGATGGGGCAAAATTAGTTGAGAAAGATTCACCTTGATTGGCTCAATATTTTTTGATTAGAAAATGGCTACTTGAGTGAAGTCCTAATTAAATATCTAGAAGATTTTGAGGAGTATCTAGGAACGATCAAAGGAGTGAAGGCCACCTTTCATGTTGACCAGGGAGCAATTCCATGATTCTGCAAGGCTCACCCAGTGCCATTTTCCTCACGGGCACAAGTAGAGGCAGAAATCAGGAGGCTGGAAAGTGAAGGAATCGTCAAACCAATACAATTTGTGGAATGGACAGCACGGGTCATATCGATTGGTACTCAATGGATCGGTTCATCTTTGTGGGGATTTTAAACAAACGGTAAACCACTTTTCACAGCTGGATAACTACCCAATCCCTCACATAGAGGACTTGTCCACAAAGCTGGTGGGGACCTGTCCTTCACAAAGCTGGACATGAGCCATGTGTACTTGCAATTGCAGTTAGACGAGGATTCCCAGACTACAATTAATACCCATAAGGGTTTGCACCAATTGCCATTTTGGGTATCATCATCCTGCACCCTTTCCCAGCGAACCATGGAGAACATTTTAACAAGGTCTAGCCCAGGTTGCCATTTATCTAGCTGATGTGCTAATGACAGGGAAGACCAATAGAGAACACTTAGAGAACTTGGACACAGTCCATAGACATTTCTCCAAGTCTGGTGTCTTAGAGGGGAAAAATGTGTGTACCAGGTGATTTACTTGAGCTACAGTGTCAACAAGACCAGGTTTCACCCATTGGAAGGTAAAATGAGGGTGATCAAAGGTGCCTCAGCACCCACATTTGTACTGGAGCTTAGGTCTTTCCTTGGATTGGTAAATAATTATGGAAAGTTCATATGTAACCTGGCCTCCATGCTAGCACCTTTACATCTGCTACTGAAAAAGGGTCAGCCTTGGAAATGGTCTCATAGCCAAGACATAGCCTTTAGGGAAATGAAGCATACTATGATCCCAGATATCTAGTGCTGACATGCAATGCTTCCCCGTATGGTATCGGGGTAGAGTTGGCTCACAGATGGCCCAATGAAGAGGAATGCCCAATGGCGTATGCTTCCTGGACTTTGGCTGATGCAGAACGCAAATGCACCCAGATAGAGAAGGAAGGTTTGGTGGTCAACTTTGATGTGAGAAAATTCCAAAAATACCTTTACAGATGTAAATATAGATGTGATAGTAACAAACCAGTGAGACCAGATCACCGTAGCAGACGGCATTTTATTATGGGGAGCAAGAGTGATTGTCCCGAACAAAGATCACTGCCAGTTACTGGTTGAACTCCTCCAGGGTCATCTAGGGGCGTCCAAAATGAAGATAATGGCAAGACATTATGCCTGGTGGCCAGGACCGAATGCAGACATAGGTGTGTCAGTATGGCAGTGCCCAGAGCGCCAACAAGGACAAAAATTACAGCCAGCAACTTGCCCACATTTGTAAGAATGGCCAGCTAAACCATGAACTTGGTTACATAAGAACATTAAGAACTAGGATCAGGAGTAGGCCATCTGGCCCCTCGAGCCTGTCCCGTCATTTAATAAGATCATGGCTGATCTTTTTGAGACTCAGCTCCACTTTCCCGCCTGCTCACCATAACAGGTTGATCATGGAGGTCCTTTCATGGGCTTCATCATTGTGAATACGCGTTCAAAGTGGTTGGATGTGGATCAAGTTCATTTGTCAAACACAAAGGGGGATGATAGAAAAACTGTGAGCATTTTTTGCAATACATGTGCTGTCAGAAGTGTTGATTACAGACAACAGGCCATCATTTTATAGCAGGGAATTGGAGTATTTCCTAAAGTAGAATGATATTCGGCATATAAGGACAGCTCCATACCATCCATCGTCCAATGGTCTGGCAGAAAAAGCAGCCCAACCTTCGAAGGCAGGCTTAAAGAAATAGCTTACAGCTTCACTCGATGCCAATCTGTCCCGCAGAGTATCCAGCAGAGCTAACTGGGAGAAGGTTAAATTTGATCTTTCCAGACCTAGAGGGTAGGGTGAAATGGCCAATAATGGACACAAGACTCCTATAAGTGAGAGAGAGAGACAGTTTAGTTCAGGAAATGAAGTTTGGTGCCGAAACCTTGGAAATGGCCCTGCATGGTAAGAAGTGTGGTTGACGCAAGATCATGTCCAAGGATCTACAAAGTTCAGGAAGGTCAGGCGATCCTGAACAGCCATGCGAAAGCTGCAGCCTCATGAACAGGGCAGGAACAAAATATACTCGGCCCCTCAGAATAGCTGGAAGGGCTGTTGGAAGAAACATCAGAGTCTGAGACGGGCACATCGGATGTCACAGCCTCAATGCCTTTACTGCCTGAAGAAGAGGAAGTATTTCTCCCGAGACGCTCCAGGTGTGAGAGGTGGGCTATGGGTCTGGTACATACAGCCTGTATCTGTATTGATGGAACTGGACCTAGTGCGAAACGCCCCAGGAGAGGCTGGGGCCCCTGGACTTAGAGGAGGAAGGATGTAGTGATTGCAACAAGCTGAACCTCATAGAATATGGGTTCCCTGATTGGGGCTGTTAATCTGCTCCAATCAGGTATTCCTGACTGATAGATATGAACAGGAGTGCCACAGGTTCCAGAGATAGTAGGAACTGCAGATGCTGGAGATACTGAG
>NC_063333.1:134744134-134787590 GCF_021869965.1 Rhincodon typus
CTGTGTTCATCCAGCTCTACACCTTGTTATCTCTGTGTCACAGGTTCCGGTCACTTTGAGACATGGCCCTGAGGAAGCCCAATCATTCTCCAGTACCATGTATGAGTAAATAAAGGGAGACTTGGTGATGGGATACCGGCCTCTGTGAAATTATTTCAACATCTGCCCTGTTAAGCCCCCCTGAGAATATTTTATGTTTCAATAAGGTCTCCTGTTATTCTTCTAGATTTCCAATGAGTATAAGCCCAACCTGCTCAACCTCTCCTCATCAGAAAATTCTTCCATACCTGGGGTTGGCCCAGTAAACCTTCTCTGGACTGTCTCCAATGCTAGTTTATCTTTCCTTCGACAAAGGGACCAAAACTGTTCACAGTATTCTGACTGTAGTTAATATTCACTTTGTCCATGGAAGCTCAGCCTGTCCCACACAACGACAATGATGTTATTTGGTGTTTCATGTTTTCACGATTGTGGGATCACCCACGCTGACATGCAGGAAGTTCTGCTCTTTCTAACAAAACCTCCTTGCTGACTTAGCACCCTCTAATTTCATAGTGTGCTGCAGCTTATCTTTCTGTCCACTAGAGGGAGCTTGTAAACTGTGCTACCAGGAAAGAAGGGAGAAACAGAGAAAGTTATTACTTTTTTAGGAGTAGTTTCCAGTGACTGGTGTTTGTAAGGAGAAAATAGCTGCAGCCAATCACTTAAAACACACATACTCAAGGTGTGAACCTTTATTGATTGTACTCCAGATTTCAGTTGCTCACTGGTCATTTTTTTTTTCGAAGAAGAGAAACATATTTGATATCAAAGAAACATCAACAAAACTTATTACTTTGTTTTATTTAATCTATAAGTAGACCGAGCTAAGTATTTTGTTCTTGTCACCTGGTGGACATTTTTTTCTTTAACTGGGAGCCATAGTGCCAGACTGTCCAGTATCTAGTCTCAGTTGAGCAATGATTTCTTGCAACTGAACATTTGGAATATTAAACTGTCATTGTCAATGTTGAATTTTACTAGCCATGCACATAATCTGTCCAGTTCACATATGGTGGTAGTGCAGTGGCAAGAATAGTAATCCAGAGTCCCAGGCTAATGTTCTGGGGTCATAGGTTTAAATCCAAATGGCGAAATTTAGATTTTTTAAAAAAGAATCTGGAACTAAAAGCAATTCTAATGATAACCATGTAACCAGTGATGTGAAAGCTCATCTGGTTCATCAATTCACTTTTTACAAGAAACAAATCTGCCGTCCTTACCTGGCCTGGCCTACATTTAACTCCAGACCCAAAGTTGGTGGTTGACTCTTGACTGCCCTCTGGGCAAGTAGGGATAGGCAATAACAATAATAGACAATAAATGCCCACTTAGCTAGCAAAACCCAGTTTCCATGAATAAATATATAGCAGATAGACTGGGTAATTTTTGAACAGATATCTTGAAGTTTATCAATAACATTAACCATACACATTGATATGATATCTCAAACTTACATACACAGTCTGAGTGCTAAGCTTACTTGGATTGCTGTTACCCTATATTTGTAGTTGACAAACTGAATTGAACTTGACCAACTGATCAGACTTCACCTGAAAGTAAGATGGAAACCTTTTTCTGTTACAGCATAACATTTCATGTGTCTTATAATTGTCTTAAAAGTCTACTGCTCTGCTGGAATCTGTGCAATGATATAATCTCAATAGAATAAGTGGAGCCACTGAAATGAATATTGAGGGGAGATAATAGCCTAGTGGTATTATTGCTAGAATATCAATCCAGAGACACCGGTAATGTTCTGGGAATCCAGATTCAAATCCAGATGGTGGAATTTGAATTCAATAAATATCTGGAATTAGGAGTCCAATGAAGACTGTGAAACCATTGTCAACTGATAAGGACAATCCATTTGGTTTACTAATGTCCTTTAGGAAAGAAAACTGCTCTTACCTGGTCTGGCCTACATGTGACCCCAGACCCACAGTGATGTGGTTGATTCTTAACTGCCCTTTAAGCAATTAGAGATGGGCAATAATTGCTGGCCTGTCCAGTGATGCCTACATCCTGTGAATTAATTATGAGTCCCCTTAGAGCCACTACTTTACACAACAATTTTACTGTTATGTTTTGTGTTGCAGTTGTATTTTTGACATGTTTTGTGATTTCCTGTATTAGCCCAGGCATATTCCTTCACCTTTCCCATCAAATGGTTTCAACATGATATTCTTCCTTCTTATTGGCCTTCTGATTTTCTGTGTGTCCATTTTAAGTCCATTTAAACTTTGTTTAATAGTTTTGTTCAGTTGATCGATTTTTTTAGCTCTTGGCCTGAAAGATGTTCCTTAAGCCCTAGTCAAAGTTATGAACATATAATCTCAATACACACTTTTGTACGTCATCGAAGAAATACTGAACAAATGTTATCAAGGAACGGTCTTTTGGACACATCATTAAACCAAGGATCGGCTCGCTTATTATGGCCAAATGGGTGGCTGCCAAAAATCCTCTGCAATAGTCAAAAAAAAAACCCAATTCTCTCAGTATCCTGGCCAACATTCCTCCCTCAGCAACCACTAGTAATAATGTATTAACCATTTCTTCATTTCTTTGGGATCTTAACATATGGAATTTGGATACACCATTTGCCTTTAGTGATTGTTCTTCTGTGTAAGTCATTCTCAGTGAAATGTTGCCAAGAGTCACAAAGTGGATCCAACACTTCCATTCTCTACATAATGTTATGAAAATGGCAAACATACACCATTAACAATCAACTTTATAGACTGACGTCATTTTATAAAAAGGTAAAATGATTGCTGACCAGTCCGAGTTGACACAACCACATAAAACTGTCAGTAAGCAAAGTTTAATGTCATTATAAAAGGTACTGACTGTCAGACCTGTATCTCCCAATTGAACACCTTTATTGAATTTACACATCGGGATGAAAGTCACCCGCAGATCATCCAGCTCTGGAAAAAATACACTAAACAATGGAATTCATAAACAAACTGTATTTCAGGCAACAACTTATGGGCAGCAAAGCTGAGAAAAAAAATGAATTGATATCAAGTAGTTCGAAGTCTTCATAAAACATTAAATCAAATTCAGCTGGAAAAGTGTGTCGAATTCTGGACATGCAACTTTTGGAAGGCTTTAGAGAGAATACATGCAAATACATGCAGGGATGGGGAACTTCAGTCATGTGGTTAATTGGAGAAGCCAAGACTGTTTGTTTTCCTTAGAATAAGAGAAGATTGACAGGAGATTTGCTTGAGGAGTTAAATGTCGTGAGGTATTTTGACAAATTAGATGGGGCAAAATTGTTTCCATTGGTCAAGAAATATGTTGCTTAGCAAAAAGAAAAGGAGATATGAAGAACTTTTCTTTAACAAATCAAACAGTTTGTTTTGTAAAAAAAAACTATCAACAAATACATTGCCTGAGAAAGAGATGGAGACAGATTGTGGTGTTCAACCTGGAATTGGATAAGCACCTGAACAGGAAACAAATGTTGCAGGTTACAGAGAAGGGACAGGAGAGTGAGACAGTTGAGTTGTACTTGCTGAGAGGTGGCATGGACATGACGGGCTGAATGGCAGCTTTCTGCATCAGGACCCTTCTATGATTCACTGATAAAGCCACTTCATTCAATGAAATTGGGTTCTGACACCCCTGACACTGTTGATGATCTCTATCCAGAACCATTGAGATGACACCCTGGGAATGGCCTTGCTTGCTCTGAGCCTAGTATCTCCCTCCTTGGTCTCCTGTACCAGGACTGTCGGGAGGCATCCAAAAAACCAGGGGTTGCTCAGCTACGCATTCACCTACCTCAGCCTTCTTGTAAATGTGTAATAAGCATATCAGGTAGAAAGACATACCTCAGGAAGTTCATTCCTGAATTAAAAAGGACTTGCAAGCCCACCTGGAAATTGCGTGGAGATAACATTGTGTTATCTGGCACCCCATCAATCCTTAAAATGAAGCTCATGAGCTAAAATTGTGGGGACCTCAAACTAGCAATGGATCAATGGTTTCCCATGCACCCTTTACATGAGCCTATAGTCTAAAAACTTTAGCCTTAGTGACTGTTTCTTGCAGGTTTCTTAATGTTATATAACACTTAAAAACAGCACATCTGTCAATCGTATTTCTAATAATTGTCTCAATGGGTGCTTTTTTAAACTAAGGGAAAGAATCTAACACTAAAATTATGTTGGAAAGTATGACTCCTCATTAGAAATGTGTAAAAATCTCTTAACACTGTGTCTGATGTTGCCAAGTTGTGATAAAATTTATCGACAGTTCAAAAATATCCCCTCCCACAAGATGATTCGGTAAAATTTTAAAAATTGGTTAACAGTTATTGAACTAAAAATGAAATCAAAAGCAATTAAAAAAAGATAAAAACAAAGAAGAGGATTAAAATGAAGAAGTGAGAAACAGATTCATGAAAGACCTTTGCAGAGCAGTTGTTATGGGCTTATTCACTGCTGATCATGACTCAGGCTGGCTACAGCATTGTAATACATCAACAGTTGGCAGCTCGCATTAAAGCAGGATGACACAAGTTAAGTCAGATATCAGGAACATCATTTTTGATTAACCATGCCTCCAACTCAGTTTGCATGCAAAAACCAAGGCGTTAGTTTCAAAAAAAACTTTGGTTAAATTGCAAACTATTTGCAGAGTCATATTGCAATCTCCCCAGTGGGGTAAAATAGCTATTGGCGCTTAGTCACGTAGAAGTTGAAAAAAAGCATGCTGGGAAAGTAACACATCTGAAGATGTTGAGGTTGTATGCATAGAAGTTTTCTGGTCCGTTAGTCTGAAACTCTCCCTGAATATAATGCTACAATAGTTAACTCCCTCTGATAAAAATTGCACTTCTCTCTTTGTTGGTTATATCGGTTGGAAAACTGTTACAGCACTGAAAGCTAGCATAGGTCACTTTGTTCTGTCCCTGCAATTTGTGGCAACCATTGATTTGCCTAACTTGCCTCACTTATTTTCAACAAACCTACAGTTCCCTCTATTTTCCACAGAAAACACAAAATATGGAAACAAAAATTATTTTGCTGGCATTATTTTAGAAACGTGGCAAAAACATCCAAATATATATTTCTTGACAGACTTCTACTTACTGACAAAAAAAATGCAACATCAAAACTGAAGCAGCTGGTTATGTTATCTGTAACATTTGATTGTCTATCTGGGCAGAACAGTCCAAATGACTATTACTGGATTAAGTGAATGGGCAGAATTATAACAGACAGAGTTCTCTGTGGGAAAGTGTGGAGTCATCAGCTTTAGACTTAAGAAAAACAGGATTTTCTAAACAGTGAGAAGCTACATGCTAAGGAGGAACAGGAGGATTTAGGGATCCATGCACAGTTATCATTTATAGCCTGTGCACTAGCACAAAAACTTATTTGAAAGATAATGAAATATTGGCATTTAAAAAATCACAGTCACTTAAGGGGCTTGGAAATATGAAAGTGTGGAAGTTACACTAATTTTGTACGAAGCATGGCTTTGATCCCATCATTCACTTTTTAACTCTCATTTCTCTTACAATTTTGAACCTGTGGTTTTTTATCCCGAGGTGCCCTGGTACCTGAGATAGCACCTTGCGTGACAACATTATTCACTTTTCACTGCACTCCTGTACTTCTGTACTTGAGTACGGGTGACGATAAAATCTAAATCTAAATCACTTCTGTGTATTGCATCTCAGAAATTGGCCTTGGAGAGAGTCCATTGCAGCTTTACCCAAAAGATACCAAGCTAAAAAAGATTAACGTAAGGATAGGTTGCATAAACCAGCCTTAGGTTCCCCTGAGTATTGAAGAGTAAAGGGGTGATACAACTGAAATTAAATTGATTAATTATGTGATAGAATATTCAAAATAATTTCCAGAAGAATAGTATTAAATCAAAGAACTTATGATAAACTGGCATAGAACTGTGGGTTAAACAATTCTGGGAGCACTGTGCACAGTTCTTTGTTATAAAATAATGGAGCAGGCACTGGCAATGTTCCCTCTAAGCTTCATGTGCAGTCGCTCTGATTGTCAGTGGCCTTGCATCGACATCGGCATGCCAAACACGGCATTGACTACTGGTTACAGACCTCGCTACTGTGCATGGGCCTCAAAAGGCCGTGCAAATGGGATGAAAACTAGACGGAATGCTGTGCGTTGGGGAAAGAACCTAGCAGCGTTAGAACTAGGAGGGTGGTAATTCAACCCCTCAGGCTTGCTCCACCATTTAATACATTCATGGCTGATCTCATCTCGGTCCTCAGCTCCACTTTCCTGCCCGTTCTCCATAACCCTTCAAACATTATTAATTAAAAATCTGTCTATTTCTTCTTCAAATTTATTCAGTATCGCAGCATTTACCACTCTCTGGGGTAGTCAATTCCACAGATTCACGACTATTTGAGAGAAGTAATTCCTCTTCATCTCTGTGTTAAATCTGCCACCCCTTATCCCAAAACTGTGGCCTATAATTCTTGATTGCGCTACAAATGGAAACATCCGCTCTATGCCTACCTTACCAATCTCTTTTAACATCTTACATACCTCAATCAGATCTCCCCTCGTCCTTCTAAACTCCAGCAACTATAGGCCTAAACTACTCAATCTCTCCTCATAAGACAAGCCATTCATCTGTAGAACTAATCGAGTGAACCTACTCTGAACTGCCTTAAATCTTTATAATGAACAAAAAGGTTACTACAATGTTGCCAGGATCAAAATATGAGGCCTTCACTGTCAGGAAAGATTGAATAGACTGTCTCTAGGAAAGAGTGGCAGAGAGGTGATTTAAAAGCGGTCTTTAGAATTATGAAGAGATTTGATAGATTGATGTAGATAATATGATTCACCTTGAGGAATCTGAAACTAGGGAGCATTGATGTAAAATAATCAACAATAAATCCAATAAGGAAAACAGTGAAGAAACAGCAGAAATTCCAGCCGTTGATTTGTACAGTTTTTCACTCATAACCTGTTTCGTGCTATGTCTGCACCCCCAGGGACGAAGAACCTCATTTTGCTTCATGCTGCAAGCCATTTTGCAATGCGCATTAAGACATTCAAAAGGCATTCGAAGATTGTACTGGGAATCAGTTCACTTTCTGTCACCAGCACAGTGTCAATCTCGGGTACCAGAATAAACTGGAAAGGTAGGTACAGGTAGGTACTGCAACTGCAGTAATCCCTTGGAAATATAACCTTTTCCTTTCTTTCTAACTCGATTGGATTCATTTCTTGCCTGGTGTTTGTGCATATGTATTATCTTTTTCTTCTTTTCTTGCTTTTAATGAGACAGGAATAATTAATGACCTCATAGTTAGGGATCCTCTTGGAAGGAGTGATCACAGTATGGTTGAATTTAGAATACAGATGGAGAGGGTGAAGATAAAATCCAATACCAGGGTCCTGTGCTTGAACAAGGGGAACTACAATAGAATGAGGGAGGACTTGGCTAAAGTAAACTGGAAACAAAGATTTTATGGTGGGACAGTTGATGAGCAGTGGAGGACTTTCAAAGCAAACTTTCAAAGTGCTCAGCAAAAGTATATTCCAATGAAAAGGAAGGACTGTAAGAAAAGGGGTAATCTGCCATGGGTGTCTAAAGAAATAAGGGAGGCTATCAAATTGAAAGAGAAGGCATACAAAGTGGCCAAAAACAGCATGAAACTAGAAGATTGGAAAAACTTTAAAGGTCAACAGAAAGCCACAAAAAGAGCTATAAGGAAAAGTAAAATAGAACATGAGAAAAAACTAGCACAGAATATAAGGATAGATACGAAAAGTTTCTATAAATATATAAAACGAAAAAGAGTGGCTAAAGTAAATGTTGGCCCTTCAGAGCATGAGAAGGGGAATTTAGTTATGGGATATGATGAAATGGCCGAGGCATTGAACAGGTATTTTGTATCGGTCTTCACAGTGGAGGACACTAATAACATGCCAGTAATTGACAAAGAGACGAAGGTAGGTGAGGACCTGGAAACAATCATTATTACGGAAGAGGTAGTGTTGGGCAAGCTAATGGAGCTAAGGATTGATAAGTCTCCTGGCCCTGATGGAATGCATCCCAGGGTACTAAAAGAGATGGCGGGAGAAATAGCAGGTGCACTGGCGGTAATTTTCCAAAATTCGCTGGACTGTGGAGCAGTCCCAGCAGATTGGAAAACAGCAAATGTGACGCCACTGTTTAAAAAGGGAAGTAGACAAAAGATGGGGAATTATAGACCGGTTAGCTTAACCTCGGTAGTGGGGAAGATGCTTGAGTCTATTATCAAGGAAGAAATAGCAAGGCATCTTGATAGAAATTGTCCTGTTGGGCAGATGCAGCATGGGTTCATTAAGGGCAGGTCATGCTTGACAAATCTTTTGGAATTCTATGAAGACATTATGAGCAAGGTGGACAATGTGGACCCAGTGGATGTGGTGTACCTAGATTTCCAAAAGGCCTTTGACAAGGTGCCGCACAAGAGGCTACTGCATAAGATAAGGATGCATGGCATTAAGGGTAAAGTATTAGCATGGATAGAGGATTGGTTGACTAACAGGAAGCAAAGAGTGGGGATAAATGAGTGCTATTCTAGCTGGCAGTCAGTGACTAGTGGTGTGCCTCAGGGATCGGTGTTGGGACCGCAATTATTTACAATTTATATAGATGATTTGGAGTTGGGGACCACATGTAGGGTGTCAAACTTTGCAGATGACACTAAGATGAGTGGCAAAGCAAAGTGTGCAGAGGACTGTGAAACTTTGCAGAGGAACATAGATACATTGAGTGAGTGGGCAAAGGTCTGGCAGATGGAATACAATGTAAATAAATCTGAAGTCATACATTTTGGTAGGAGTAATAGTAAAAAGGATTATTACTTGAATGGTAAAAAGTTGCAGCATGCTGCTATGCAGAGGGACCTGGGTGTCCTTGTGCATGGATCACAGAAGGTAGGTCTGCAGGTACAACAAGTAATTAGGAAGGCAAATGGAATTTTGTCCTTCATTGCTAAAGGGATTGAAATTAAAAGCAGAGAGGTTATGTTGCAGCTGTACAAGGTGCTGGTGAGGCCACACCTGGAGTACTGTGCACAGTTTTGGTCTCCTTACTTGAGAAAGGATGTATTGGCACTGGAGGGGGTGCAAAGGAGGTTCACGAGGTTGATTCCGGAGTTGAGGGGGTTGGCTTATGAGGAGAGACTGAGTAGATTGGGATTATATTCATTGGAATTCAGAAGATTGAGGGGGGATCTTATAGAAACATATAAAATTATGAAGGGAATAGATAAGATAGAAGTAGAGAGGATGTTTCCACTGGCAGGTGAAGCTAGGACAAGAGGGCATAGCCTCAAGATTAGAGGGAGCAGATTTAGGACTGAACTGAGAAGGAATTTCTTCACCCAGAGGGTTGTTAATCTATGGAATTCCTTGCCCAGTGAAGTAGTTGATGCTACTTCAGTAAATGTTTTTAAAAAAAACGTAGACTTTTTTTTAACAATAAAGGAATTAAGGGATATGGTCAGAACGCGGGTAAGTGGATCCGAGTCTACAAAGATCAGCCATGATCTTATTGAATGGTGGAGCAGGCTCGAAGGGCCAGACGGCCTATTCCTGCTCCTAGTTCTTATGTTCTTATGTTGTGAAATGCTCATTTTACTGTGAAATAGAACAGTCTTTTTTGCATTTGTTTCAAACGTGAACTCTTTGTTCTTAGCCATCTTCAGGACTGAGGCAACTTGACCTCCTCTCTGGGTATCTTTTAAGGATTCCACCAGCTCTTCTTGAGAAGGAGGATGGGGAAATGAAAAGCAGAAGTGGAGGAAGGGACTACAGATGACTCAGAACAAATGAAATAGTACTTGCACTCTGCGACACACACTCAGCAGCAAGATTTAAACATGCAGTCAATGTTGAAAATCCAGTACTACAAGGGTACTGCAATATCCATTCATATTATCTTTCAGATGAGACTTTAAACCATGACACTCAGTCTTTCTGCTTATGTGGATATAAAAGATCCCTTGGTGCTTCTCAATCAAGAGCAGAGATTTCTCTTAATGCCTTCCTTCAACCTCTACAGGACCATTGTTGTGCTGGGCAGATATGAAAGTCAAGTGAATGTATCCTGTACCAGAGTGATGTAAATGAGGAATAGAAAGACATCCAACTCTTCCTTATGCTAATGCTACTTGGGTTCCTGATTGAATTGTGACATTTAGTAGCTTTCTCTCTCTCATCTGGGGCAATCTCTTTTTTTTTTAAAGCAAACACTTGCGCAGCTTTCAGCTCACCATCACTATGCTTAAGAACAAACCAGTGGAATTGTGAAGTGACACCAGACCAATTTAAGTTATTGAATTCAAAATTCTAATAATATGCTCTGAAATGAATTGGTAAACAGAATTTTGCCTTGTGAAAATTTAATGTTCTTCAAAACCACTCAGGTACTTGCTTTTTCTGTTTGAAGGAGATTGGCCAATGCAGACTGCCTTAAAATGCAGGAAAGCATATAACTGCTGGCATTATGACTAGTGTTAAACATTAAATGAATGGAACTGAGTCCAATTGATGTAGATGGTGGGGATTGATGAAGTGAGTACATATAACCATGTGGATGCATTTTTTTGACTGCATGGGTGTAGCTATACCAACACTCAAGAAGCTTGACACCACCCACAAACAAAGCAATCCAACTGATTGGTACTCCATTCACCATAACCTCAATTAATGGCAGTACACACAGTTGCAGTATTTACTATAGTTGCACTGCAACAACTCCCTAAAGCTTCCTCAGTGCCACCTCCAAAATACACGACCTCCACTGTCATGAAGACCAGCAAATATAAGGGAGCACCATTGCCTTCAAAACTTCCATCCAAGTCTCTCAATCTATCCTGACTTGGTCATATATTGCATGCCTCCATTGGGTGGAATCTCTTCCTTTCAGAATATGAGCCCCACTTGGACTGATGGGCATTTGTAGCATCTTCCTGGGTGCAACCAACTTCACCACCTTCCACCTTCCAGAATTCGGGATCCTGGGCAGGACTGTGAGATGTCAGGCCCAGTCAGTTAAGTAAATGGTGGCTGCATTGGCAAGGCTGATGGTTGCAGCTCAGTCCCCCGCAGCCCCACCCTCACTGCTGCACTTCTCACACCTCCCCGCACTCTACCACACTCACCCAACATCAACAGAGCAAGCAGCCTCCAGCCACATGCCAAGCATGACCTTCAGTAAAGAAAGGCCCAATCCACTGCTGGGAATATCCCAACAGAGGGCTCAATCAATACACAAATGGGCTGCTGGTCAGGTAGGCTTGGTCGATGATGACTCAATTCTGGGAAAATTGACTGGAGGTAAGAATGTTGATCCAATTAAAAGTTAATGATATTGCCCCTAGCATTACCTTGAAACCCACTCATGTGGAGAGATTCCACTCTGCGTGGGTGTCAGAATCCCTTTTTGTTAATGCAGTCATGGGATGAGGGTGTCTCTGACCAGGCAACATTTATTGTCCATCCCTAATTGCCCAGAAGGAAGTTAAGAGTCAACCACATTACTGTAGTTCTGGAGTCACATGTAGGCGAGACCAGGTAAGGATGGCAGTTTCCTTCCTTAAAGGACATTAGTGAACCAGATCGGTTTTTCCCAATAATCGACAATGGATTCGCGGTCATCATTAGATTCTTAATTCCAGATATTTATTGAATTCAATTGCTACTATCTGCCATGGTGGGATTTAAACCCGGGTCCCCAGAACATTATCTGGATCTCTGGATTAATGTCTAGCGATATTACCACTGGATATAATGGGAAGAAACCAGCATAATGAGACAGAGGAAGATCTAGCTTTCTTTATGTCTAAATATCAATAATTCAATAATTACACTCTCATCTCAATGGCCATTAGAATGCAAGACTTGTTTGGTCATACAGCTCATTGCCATTGCTGTGGGAGCACATTAAAGATGTTTAAAGATATTTTTCCGAAAATGTATTTATTTTCATACTCAAGTTTGCCCGATTCCGGCACAGTGATGTTATGATGCCTATTTTCAATGTGTACACTTTATTAAATAGCGATTTTATTTTTGGTGTGGCATACATTACTACACACGATGACAGATTACAAGATGCATGTGTCAGCAGACTTTGATATAATATTGATCTGCCCCTGATTGTGTTGTTCTTCTGGCAAATTCACTCATTGATGAATTTTTATAAAAGCCAAGGCTGCCAGTAAGTGTGTCAGACAGCCTTTGATTTTGAGGGGGAAACAAACAATTTTTTAAAATAGCACACGGGGGAGGAGCTGCAAACTCTCTGATGACTAAATGCCTCCAGATCTTCACAAACAGTTCCGGTTTGTTGTTTCCCTCAGCCCTAGAAATTTCTGCAAGAACTCAGTTGAAAATAGTTTCAAGGTGCAAAACCTTGGCAAAAGATGTTTTATCTTTACATCAAAATTTACAATTGTGTTTACAGTCCCAACACTTGGGGGGTTTTTCATCGCTTTCACATTTTCCTTTTCACATTTTCACGTTTAGAAGTAAATTAGAGATGTAGTTCTCCAATGATTCAGTAATTGATGAACTTAATAGTAGATTAAAAGATGACCAGACATTTTGCTTTAATTCCATTTTCTGCAAGGTTGCATTTGTAATATTACCCTTTTTGATGTAATATACCAATCAAGGGACTGAGTGAACGTTCTTCTGCAGTCAATCAGTAAAGTAGAATGGGATGACTCAGCCTTTGATTTTTCTACCTGATATCAGCCACTATAACGTGGGGAGGCACCCAAGCAGAGATCAGGTGCTTCCCCCCACCAAGGAAAGGAAAGATAATTAACCTAGGCTACTTTGCTAACCTTCTACTGTCTGGATGCACTGTCTGGTTATTGACTACTTGACGGCAGAGCTCAGAGTTTCGACTTGTAATGAAAGTGCCAATTGATGTGCAAATGTTCAACATAGATTTTTTTCAGTGGAGAAACTATTTTTCTCTGTTGTTTTCATGCAATCTTTTGGCAGGTTCTTGTTGGGAATTTAAATACCCTCTCCTGTAGCGGACTTGGTGTGGTGGGTATGTTTAATAAGTGGGAAACAGTCAGGTGTTGGGGTGAGTGGTGGGTCCCGTTTGGCTTCATTCATTTTCCCCAATTAAACCTGTGACAAGAAAACTTAACTGGCCAGACATTCCCTAAAGAAGACAATGTGGGGCTACCACCTGCGTTCTAGCTGAGGCCCCTTTTGCTGGTGTGCCCTGTTGGGCCTTCAAACTGAGCTACATCGAAACCCACACGCATCAGACACAACATTGTGGCTCACAAGCTGCAATGTAAACCTAACCCTCATGTGAAAAGACAAAATCCTGGGACAAAGTCACACACTGATTGTTTGGAAGGTGTGAAAGTGTGCAAATTGGATTCTCTCAGAACCACACAACAATCGAATCCCAGGTCCCCAGTACAATCTAAGCGGAGAAAGCTTGTATACAAAGGAGTGTGGATAACAGCCAGCCTCAGAATCCTGAAGACAAATATCTTCAACACCCTACATTGTAAGCACATGCTGATAGTGTCAGACACTGACAAAGCTGCTGTTATCAAAATTGGTTCATTGGCATGGAATCAGGCTAAGCGTTTCACTTGAGCAATGATTTATCTTCAGGAATTTGACAAACAATGAATCTGACAGCCTTGCACCATTTCATTCAACTGGGTTCGAGTATCTTGCCATTGTTAAGTTTATTTGGTGTATAGGAGATGGGAACAATGTAAGTTCCAATGCGGTAATGTGATCCTGGCTGTCACATCACTTTTTTCATACGGCAGGCTACGAAAGGACAGACAAAGCTACTCCTCACTCACACCAGTAGAGGAAATTCCAATAGATTCCTCCTCAGGTTGGATTCCAGAAGTTACTGGATTGCACATTATGCTTATCAGCATGTACCAGAATTAATCTTCACTTGTGCCACATCCCCGAGTAAACTCTGGTCCTTTATATCTCAGCCTATTTCATTTCTGAATGGATAATGATATTTATGAAGAAAAATGTATGATGATGGGCAGCAGAATCCTTTTTTTAAATCATGAGGTGCTTTACATTCAATTTGATGTTCAATTACTACTTCAATAGAAAATACCTTTAATTTTGTTGAAAAAAGACTCATTTTATCAAAGCTTTTTTGTCTTGCGCTCATCAGGACATCTCGCACGAATACAAATTCAAGGGGGAAAAATACCCCACAATTTATACAGCATGAGAGGAGGCGACTGACTGGCAAGAGGATTCTAATTGGTAGAAGTAATTTCATAGTGAATGCATCCATTAATTCTGTGGCAGATAACGGCCAGGTTTTGCTGAATTTTAAACCAGGAAGATTGACTTTGACTGGTCAGGGCACTGCTCTGCAAAATGAACTACGGAATGGTTGTCACCTATTTGGTTGAGGTGGAACAGAAGTAATATGTGTACATTCTCTTTCCATCTGCAATAAATAGGCCCCTTTGTATTAATATCTAAAGTTTTCAGAACATGCAAGTATGCAACACCCTGAGCCTGATCAATAATCTTAAATTGGTTGTCAGCATGTACTACTCAGGATTATCCAACAAATGTTGCCCAATTGCAGAATCACATCTTCTGTCGGACAGTGTGTTGCAAATTTTGCAAACACAGATCGGTTGGATGTGGAGAACGTGTTGCTTGTTGCAAACGCGAAGGGACATGGTGATTGATATGATCTGCCATTCTTTGTGATATATGGCCCACGTACCTGCGATCACGCCAGCACTGAAATTCACATACTACATTACTCACTTGTGTGAAATGCAAAACATTTTTTTGACTTAACAGCAACATCCTGTTATTGGTGAATACCAGTTCTGTTGTTAATGAATACAGATGTTGCTCTAACTTGTGAGATGTCTTGCCCTTCCACGGTATCTGAGATAGACTGGGCACTTTTCAGGACTGAGCTTGACTATCTTGGTGCTTTCTGTCAGCTTGCATGATATACAGTGAGAAATAATCTGATCAGGGTAGCCAGTATCCTGCAGGATGGCTTTTATCCACCCTGTTTCAGCATCAAGGTTTGCAAATGGCCCAGTCCCTAATCGCTAGCATGCCAATAAGGCTAACCCTATACCATTGGAACTGCAGAAATCTCATCACGTATCCTGACCAATGAAGATAGGTTTGCAATAGACAATACCAGAGAGCAAAACACTGAAAGTCCTGGAAAAACACAGCAAGTGTGGCAGCATCTGTGGAGTGAGAAACAGAGTTAACACTTCGAATCCAGTGTCAGAAGGCTCTGAAGAAGGATCACTGGATTTGAACCATTAACACTGTTTCCCTCTCCACAGATGCCACCAGATCTGCTGAGTTTCTCCAGCCTTTTCTTCTTTTATTTCAGATCCCCAGCATCTGTTATTCTTTCCTTTATAATTGCGGAGAACCCTTTGGCTGTTTGTCAACATTGAGGAAACGGAGCTCATTTAACTTTTCCATTTCAAATGTGAACTTTATTCAGTGCAACGAAGATAAATTTGTCTGTTCATGTAATGTTGTTTGAAACTAAATACTGGCCAGGATGCCAGTGGTAACTCTTCTGCTTTCCTTCAAAACACTGACATGAAATCTTTTAAGTTCGCCCTGAGCAGGTCATGGGGTCTTGCATCTTCTGCTCCATCCAGAAAAAACAGCACCTGCAACAGAGTGCACTCCCACAGCTCTGTCACAGTTTTCACATACAAGACAGTTCAACTTGGTGACTTAGAGGTAAAAGTGCTGCCAACTGAACAATAGCTAACAATCAAAGTTGATGCTGAGATATTTAGGGGAGAAAAAAACACAAAATCACCATTTAAGTATGATATTTCTCAGCAAAGTTGTTTTACATTTATGAGAGGTGTGCCTGCCAAGATTAAACTAAGCATGGAAATTTAAGTTTGTTATGAAGGGTGAAATACAGCAGGAAGTGGTCAATAAATCTATATTACAACAATCAATTTTGAATAAACCACCTACTCGCTGAATGGCAGCCACAATTAAATTATTTTTACAAATTCGTATTTCTTGCACCCTCAGTTTCTCTTTTCATTCATCATTCATATTTACATGAAAACTGTTTGTTCAGCTATGAGATAGTTTCTATTTTTGCCATCATTCTTAAAAGGGAAATTACAAGAAAGAGGTGATAACAGTAACAAACTGGTAAATAGCAGCTATTTTTACAAATAGGATGTCGTTGCGCATTAGTTCAAAGAATTATTCCTTTTAATGTTATAGAAATTCCTTCTAGTTTCTTATAACACCCCCTCTGTTTACAATGATGGTTACAACTGAAACTACAAATTGAACTTTGAAGCATGAAACTTGACTGGTAAGACACAAGACCAACCTGTGCTTCTTTTCCAAAACTTGGTCAAAACTGGCGGAGGTGAAATGGGTCAAAAAAGTACACAACACTAAAATAGAAACTGTGGGAAAGTCTCAAATGAAAGCTTTAATGGTAAATTGTGGACCTCAAATCTGTTTTGAGTCTCAGTTTGAACATTACAATAGATACCCAACTCAGACTACAAGCATAACAATTAAAATTATTTAAGGTGGTAATCTAATTGATGTTTTCAAATGATGCAATAAATTGAGACAGTAAAGCTCGAGAAGTGCCAAAGTGTTTTTTATACAAGAATTTTAGTATCGGTCTGAAGCAGTTTTGCTTTTAAACAATACTATAGTTATGAAATATTATTATCTGAATCTTACCTTTTTTTTGCTAAATCCGAGTCACATCAGTGACCGTGGAGTGATTCTCGCTGTAAGGCTGAAATGGTTTTCTCATTGTATCTTACCAACTCACCACATTGATTGCCTCTTAAGCTCTTGCAGCAAGAATCACATCTGATTTCGACCCTATCTTAACCACGTGACATTCTTAGGGCAGCTTGTGACTCAGCAGAGGAGCTTCCTAAGATGACCATCCTGTGCAGACAGTGCCATCTTCCAAGGCCTGCTGTGCACCTGCAAGACTGCAGGCTGTACTGCTCGGCAGTGGAAGGAGTGAGGAAAGGTGCAGAGAATGGGAGGTGGACACCATGCTGTTTCGAGAAGGTCTTGGAAGTCCTTGTGGAAGGGGCATTGGAGAGGAGAAAAGTCCTAATCCTGGGGGACTGGCAGAGGAAGCCAGGGTGGCATATCATACCAGCCTGGTCAGAGATTGCCCCCTGGTCCATGCAATCACCAGGGTAAGGGGGACTGGGCAGCAGTGCTGGAAGAATATCAATGATCTTTTCTGCCTCACCAGGGTAAGGGCAAAATGCGGCTCTCTGCTACTTTACAGTTATGTGTGCCACTGCACCCATCAAAGCTTGTTTTCCAATGCCATCTCTGTTCCATATAATACCTTCCCTAACTCACTGTTGCTAACCCTACCCTCCCACATCACAAAGCCCATGTGCCTTCTGTGTTGTGTCTTCACTCCTGTGGAATACTTCAACAATTTTCCCCCCACATGCACCAGCCCTGACAGCTGGGCCACTCACTTATGACTCGCTAATTTTCCCCTTTAGGTCATTACAGGAGAAGACATCCCATGAAGGATCCTCGTGGGAAGTTACCAGATATCTGTGTCCTCATCCCTCCGAGGAAAGAGTTCTAACTCTGGCAGGAGAAGACAGAGACTGCTCCTAGGGGATGTGGAGACCTCCATGTCCCAACTCCCAACTAAGTAACACTAGTCATCCCCCTGCAATGGTCATATTCACCAGGCTTTGAATGCCACTCCTAACCGATGGCTGCAACCGTAAAGGGCTGCTGAAGAGCCGTCAACACATGCACTCCATCACCGCATGCATTCGTCCTCAGGACTGAAGGCAGGGTGAGTGTGGGGTGGGAAGCCTGGAGCGCCCCTCCCATCCCTCCCAAGGAGTCAGGGCAACGCCTGAAGCACCCAGCCGAGGAGCTGTACACAGGCCCCTCCACAATCTCCATTCAGGAGACCATGAGATGGCTGGACTCTCCAAATATTTCCTGCCTGCTCCCCTCCAACTGTTAGAGGTTCCAGACAAGCAGGGCTAACCCTCAGAATGCCTGGCTTATCCAGACATAAATCCTCCCCAGAGTTGCCTGACTAAACCTCCAGGACTAAGGTGCTCCACAATGGAGCAGGCTTCCTCCATCCCACCTATTGAACAGAAGAGCTCAGTGCATCGTAATGCAGAGCACCGAAGAAAAGTTTCGAATTCATTAATGACCTGTTTGGGCAATGATGGGAAAACTCCTGGAATATCTTGTTCACCAAACGACGTGATGTAAATAGTTCGTTAAACATATAAAATGATGTGCACAGTTTGTTTTGCAAGCAATGTCATGTTGAATGTTTGGTTTTTTAACAATGTTATTTCAATTGTTATCATATTTCATGAACCTTGGTGTTTCATTATTTGTGCAGTTGTCCATGTCTTTGTTTTGGCTCCCTGCAATATCATTCCTTGGCCATTAATGAGGTGCGATATTTGGAGGTGCATGCATGTGCCAGATAAATCATGTAGCAATGCATGTGCATTGCATGGCTCTCGATGACAACTTAGGACCCTTCCATCATTGCCTACTGTTTGGTTGGTTGTGTGTGCAGGTGAATGAAGATGCCCAGCAGTGATGGTGACAGGGAAGCACAACTGAGACAGTTGATGCTGTGCGATGGCTAGAAATGGGGGCCTGCATGACTGTGTTGCAAGGATAATACGTGTTGAAGGATAATGTTGTACCAATGTGAAAGGCCAGTGGCTGGTTGCAGATCAGCCCCCTCCCTAATAAGTGGGCTCATTTATCCTGATCATTGCGAGTCCCTTTGCAGCCATTCTCCCCAACATTGCGAGCTAGGCTGGGGAGTTTAACAAAGTAATGATGAGCGTCAGTTGGGAACTAGCTTATCCTCATGGGATTCTTGCCTCGCTGCTTGTGAAAAGTGAACAAGATGCAGCAAGATGATCTTAACATTAACATTGGCTGAATGTCTCACCCAACTCTCCCATTCATCTCACCATATTCCAGTCCACTCCGCTGAAATTTATTCAATAGTAATTGTCACATTCCATCCCAACCTCTGAAACCTTGTTTACCAAAATTCTAGCTATGTTGAATATAATTAGCCCCTCCCTCTCATACAGCACAATAAGGACTACTGTATAGCCTATAGCCAAAATGCTACGACCTGTAATCCACGTTGCATAAAGTCCTACACTACCATCACTGCTGGCCTTGCCATTCTGTACTTGCCCCTATAACCCAGCACACTAATTTCAAAATCTTTATCCCAGTCTTCAAATCCTCTCATAGCTTAAATTTCTAATATGTGTACAATCTTCTCCCTATTTTGAGCTCGAAGAACCCACTGTTATAACTTTGATCTGTCACCTTTCCTCTTTTCCTGAATTCACTATTCGTGATGGAACCTTCTGTCACTAAACTCATTTGAGCTGGAAAATTCTCCATTTCTTGCACAAAACTGAGTTTCCAAACCTGCTTTCTTCGTTGGTAATCTACTGTTGCATTAAAACTGCTTGGCAGTTCCACTGCTGTGTTTCCTTCAGTAAATACCTGCCAGAAGAAAATGGCCTGTTGGCAATCCATTGGCTCTCCAACTTTTAATACTCTTGCCTAGCAAAATATTTTGGTTTCTGTTATGAAATGTTTCTACCAAGCCTTTCCTCAACGGCTGATTGGAGGCAAGAGTTGCATTGAGCTTTGCGTTAAGAAGTGCTTTGTAGTATATCCCCTGAACAGACAAATTCTAGACCTAAACTTATCTCCCTTCGCTCTGGACTCTGAGGCTTCTCTCTATCTACTCGATCAAATCATTTAGTTATCTTAAATGGCTCAATTAAACAACATTTTAATTTTTATTTGAAAAATAAAAGCCTCCTTTTTACAATTTATCTTCATGACATATCCTTTTAATTGAGGCATCGTTCTGATTCTCTCTGAGGTGGTCCATTGGGATTGAGGTTGTCATAACTTCTATTCCTGTATTATGGGTCCGGCAGCGACTAAACAGTGACCATGCTGGATTCACAAACCATGCCATTAGTGGGGCAATGGTGTTTGCTGAGGCAGGCGATGGGTTGCTTGGATTTCCACTTGCTCCTTCTACTGTTTGCACGTGACCTCCAACATTGTCTGTCAGTGATGCATAGAACAATCAACAGCTTCACAGCTTCTCCTTTTCCAGTTGGGGTTATCTTGCATTAGAGATTTCCATGAGTCGACGGGGATAAGGCAAACTGTCTGACTCAGTTTTCAAGACAGTGGGGATATTGACTCACATTTCCAATAAAATTATATTCGATTGTCTCATGTGTTCTCCTTTAAAATTTATATTTACCTCAGGAAAATATTGCTCACCTGACCTGTTAAATATATTTTCTTTCAATGTGCATTAACATTGATTAATATGATTGAGTGTAATTATTGTGACAATGAGTTAATCTCTGCTAGGTGATCTGAAAGTAATTTCCAGTATCAGTTGGTGCTTAGACTTGGACTTTCCCCAAGGGGTATGTTTTTAAATCTTTTGTAGCTGTCTGGAGGAGAGATGAGGTTTGGGAAGGATTCTTTTCCACACCAGTGAAACCGAACACTTTGAAGTTGTCTGTGGAAACTTCCATAGGCGTAACTGCCCTTTGCAAAGAGGACAAAATGCAAATAGGAATCTTAACATGAGAGGTGAACAAAACCACAAAAACGTACAATTCCTCATTAATTCTGCCATTTGTTCCTTTCAAAGAGGTTCTCTTTGTGACCATCAAGGGTTCTATGCCAGTCACTAACCCGACATGACTTATCAGTTCACTGATCTAATGACTAATGACAATGAGTGCAACATTGGGTGGGCGTTCTCATAAATAAGGCAGCAATTCTCACTACACAAGGGCTGTCTTTCTGATAAGACACTAGACTCAGGTTCTGTTTGCCTTCCCAGGTGGACAAGAAAGACATTGTGATACCACATTAAAAAGGGTGGGGAGTTCTCCAGAGCTTCCTAGCAAACACTTATTAATCAAGCAACAGTAACCTGTACTTAATTAACAACTTCACCATAATAAAACATTCCAAATTGGTCCATGGCAGCATCATATAACAAAATTTGACACAAAGAAATATTGGGACAGGCAACCTAAGACCCAACAGATCTGGCCACTGTCTCATTGCTGTTTGTAGGAGCTTGTGGTATACAGCTTGGCTGTATTGTCTTCTAAATCATAATAGTGTCTGGATTTCAAAAAGTACCTCATTGGCTAGAATGTGCTCTGAGCCAGCTCTGAGTGTAAGTCCTTTCTTTCAGATTTAATGGTACTTGCAGTTTGTTGATCTCAATCAAGGTGATAGTGGAAGTACAAAATCAAATGATTTTAATGGGATTCAGAATCAGTCCAGAGCTGAATGATGCAGTATCAAAGACATCTTTAGTACTGATAATTTCACTTTGTAAAGCGTTAATTAAATGCAGTGGAAAACAATACACAACAAAAATGGAGTTACCCTTAATTATTTAGCTCAATGGACAAAAAGCTTGTTAGTAAGGAAAGCAGTTTATTTGAGTTTTAATAAGTTGCAACTTTTTTTGATGCGACCAAGTAACAGTAAGAGTTAGAAACCAGAGGTAAGAGAAATGAAAAATTAATTTAATTTGAAAGAGGAATTATGAATGACAATTAGTAATTAACATTTAGACTCGAAGGATCCTGTTAACCTTAAATTCTTAGTTCCAGACTCTGGTGTTACATATGACAAAAATCTGATGTGGTTGTTGGTTTTAAGTTAAGTGTACGGTTAAGTATAATTGCACATATTTTATCCTTGAGAAATCTATGCAGACTTGGCCTCAGCATTTTACACAATGTTTGATTAATTTTGAGAAATAGATAGAATGTCTTATCATAAATGTGTCCTTTAACAATGTGTCTATTACTCAGAAAAGCATTTGCATAGATATTGTGAAACAACAAAGATAGGCTCAGCAATGATTCCTCATGGTTGAAGTTTGCTGAAATGTAGGCCCCCTTTCAACTCTTTCCACTACAGGGAAACCAAACAACTGGCCTACTGCAATATGGCAAGTCACTTACTTGCAGGAAGCCAGCAGGAAAAAGGTGGGATTAGTAGATAGGGACCCAATTTGCAATTTCACCATGAGGCCTGAGTGTGGGTGGTTAAATATATGGTGTATTGTGGGATGGGACAGAAGCAAGTATTGAATCATAGACTCCCTACAGTGCAGAAAGAGGCCATTCAGCCCATCGGGTCTCCATCGAAACTCTAAATAGAAACCCGCTCAGAGACCTACCCTATCCCGTATTTACTGATTCACCTAGTCCACACACCACAGATAATTTAGCATGGCCAAATTTACTTAACTTGCACTGTGGGAGGAAACTGGAGCACCCAGAGGAAATCCATACTGACACAGTGAGAATGTGCAAACTCCATACAGACAATTAAGCAGTCTAGAATGAAACAGGGTCCCTGATGCTGAGAGGCAGCAGTGCTAACCACTGAGCCGCTGTGCTGCCCAAATCTCCATTAAATAAAGCTCTCAGAGGCTGGAACATGAGCCAGCAAATGTACAGAAGTTAAGTTTTACATTTTTTTGATTTCTCCTACAGGGCTTTACAAAGAACTTTTTGGTCCCCTTTGTATCAGATTGCAACAATCCCAATTGTCCCAAAAATTCCTTCCTCAGCCCCAGTTCAGGCCAGAAAGTCCTCCTTTGTCCCAATCCCCGATTGAACAGCTTTCCATATCCTCCTGAGATTTTCACAGGCTTTTCTGATCACCTCACTTACTGACTACCAATTACCATCCCAATTCTTTTAGTTAGTATTAAGTTGCCAGCTCTCAATTTCATACTTTTATTGAATTCAGATTTCACCATCTACTATGTTGGGATTCAAACCCATGTCCCCAGAATACTAGCGTGAGATTCTGGAATATTAGTTCAATAACTTTACCACTACGCCACCATCTCCCCATTTCTGGAAAAGGTGGGAGACTGAGACCGGTGAGCTCCTCTTGCAAATAGCTGGCTGGAATACAATGACGTAGGAACATAGGAAATCAGAGCAAAAACAGGCCATCAGCCCCTTCAGCTTTCTCCACCATTCAACTAAATTGTGTCTGATCTCCCATCTCATCCACATTTTCCTGCACTATCCACAAATTGCATGGTTTCCTCAATATCTACAAAACTATGGACCTCTATCTGCTTATGTTCTGTAACCATGCTATGACACTCTATGATTGTAACCATATTAAGTTTCACAATTTCACATTTTGTAATCTAACACACTGTCATCTACACCTTTTGTATGAGTGATTTAGTAGTTATAATCATAGTCTCTACCTTCTCTATTATTCAATAGCTGTTGTCTCTGGCTTTCCTCCCTTGTGCTTGCTAGACTATAATAGATGTCCCTTATTTTCTGGCTTCTTTGCCCTTGTCACTATTTTGTTGCTATCTGCTCTCTGTCTTGTGGCCAATACCCTTGATCCGGTGGCCATCTATCTTTGGTTAACACAGATATGATAAGTCAACGATGGGGAGGTTGATTAGCCCAGTTGGCTGGATGACTAGTTTGTAATGCAGAGTGATGCCAACAATTCCTGCACTGGCTGAGGTTACTATGAAGGACTGTCCTTCCCAACCTCTCCCCTCACTTGAGGCATGGTAACCCTCAGATTAAACTACCACCAGCTGACTCTCTCTCATGAGAGAGCAGCTCTCTGGCCTGGTAGGACTACGGGGAATTTAAGTTGACAATTTTGGCTGTTCTTGTAATCTTCTTATCAATATCAAATATTCTTGCTTTTTTTTAAATCTGCATAATGACATCAATAATATTATTGCAATTTAGAGTCATAGAGATGTAAAGCACGGAAACAGACCCTTCAGTCCAACTCGTCCATGCTGATGAGATATTCCAAATTAATCTAGTCCCATTTGCCAGCATTTGGCCCATAACCCTCTAAACCCTTCTCATCCAGATACCCATCCAAATGCCTTTTAAATTTCTTCCCATTTTTTGGTTGATAAAGGACCACAATGCTTTGCACATGGTAATCCTGAAAAGGGTGAAGAGTGGTTGAAATTCCAACCTGAAGTTAGATTTCTTAGGGACTGAACTATAGCAACTTGGTGGCTTTTCTCCTCAACACATTAACATCATACATCAAGTGGACTAGATTTTGCCATGAACGGCAATGATTTGCACTCATCTGGAAAACATTCCATAAATTGTTGCAAAGCAAGTTACTGTCAGCCAAACATTCAAACTACTTTCCTATTTGAGAACAAATAAGGCATTGGATTGCTCCTTAATCAAATAGATTGAAGAATGATTAATCAGCAATACTGATCCAGGAAGTCTCAGGTAGAATGATGAATTCAAATCATGTACAGCGCGTAACATAGAGAGAGAAAATGATCAGATTGACAGCGACAAAAAAGAAGGCAAAAGTTAAAACAAACGTTTTCACTTTTGTAAAAATTATCCATTAATGAAGTAATCAGAAGAAATGGACTCCACACTTACTCAAAATTAATTTTCAGTATCAAAGAGTTTTGGCAATAATTAAGGATTACCAAGTCATTGAAAGGGTATTTAGACTGAATAACATTCTGTGGTGAGTTTAAACAATGTCTATGATGCCAGTGCATGAACTTCACATTGTTTGATGCATTTGAATGGAGAAGTAGTCGTTGAGATGCTATTCCCACACATCTTAAAGCAGACAGCACATCTCGAATGGGAACTTCTGAATTGTCTAACTGCACATTTGCATTTTGCCAGGATTTTCAAAGTAAAATTTACCTCCTTCTTTGTACTTTTCCAGACTCTGAACAGTTGCTCTGATAAATCATGCAAGATGAATTAACAAAACAAGAGTGCTGCCTTTTCTTTAATTATGTATGATTACATGAAAGTAGTCCAGCAATTCTAATCATATCTATTACACTGTATATTTGATTTTACAGTAGCTGGCAAGACATGATCCTGTGTAGATAGCAAAGGAATTGTACGGTTATTCCCTGTCACTTCTGGCACTTTCAGGTAACTGTAAAGTTTTTCCATGGATTTCATAATATCTGGTGGCCTTCATTGCAACTGTTAAGTTCACCTGCCCTCTATAATGCAATCACACCCTGTCTTTAATTACTCAAATTTTACTTATTATCTATAATTTTTGAGTTTATGTATTTTTACGTTTTAGATAATGGCATTACTTTAGAAGATGTGCAGAAAAGGGTGTCTTTGATGAAGAATATAGCAAGTTTGTCAACAACAATGTAGATGGATTATACTTATACAGAGAAGCATTGATGTAATAAAGGATCACAAATACTCATGAGACCTATAAAGGAGAAAAAAGTTACTGAGCCACATAAAGATATTAGCTCAGCTGACTGAAAGCTTGGTGAAAGAGGTAGGTTTAAAGATTGTTTTAAAGGAGCAAATTAAGTGGAAGCATTTGGGCAGGAATTCCAGAGCTTGAGACCAAGGCAGCTAAAGGTAGGGCCACCAATGGTGGGACAACTATGAGAGATGCTCAAAAGGCCAGGATTACTGGACAGCATGTATCCCAGAGAGTTCTGAGCTGGAGGTGATCGGGAAAGGTGAAGTGTTTTGAAAACAAGGTTAATCAACATATTGCTTAAAGTCACATGATACCAGGTTATAACCCAACAGGTTTATTTGAAATCACAAGCTTTTGGGGTGTAGCCCCTTCGTCAGGTGAAGTGACAATTGTATTGATGGCCACAGGAGATTATGAAATCCATGGAAAAAAACTTTACAATTACCAGAAAGTGCAGGACCAGCAGGGAATAGCCATACAATTCCTTTGCTCTCTCCACCTGACGAAGGGACCATGCTTCGAAAGCTTGTGATTTCAAATAAACCTGTCGGACTGTAACCTGGTGACTTGTGACTTCTGACTGTCCACCCAGTCCAACACTTGCACCTCCACATCAAAGATGTTGCGTGACTGGGAGTCAAATGTAGGTCAATGACCAGTGAGGTGATGGAGTTACTGGACTTAGGGTGAATTAAAATACCTGCAAACATAATTTTAAATCACCTCAATGAGAGTTAAATTTAAATGATTTTGACACCACTATGAGGTGTATCAGGAATAATGGATGCTGACAGGGACTTCAAATGTGAATGCCAGCAAGACTAATGCAGAGGCAGATCCCACAATAGAAAAGCACTTGGTTTTTCTTGCAACACCTAAATGTGTCCAGTGGGGCTTTGTGACAGCCTGTAGGCTGACCCTCTCCAGCCCAGAGAGGAGTTGGCCTGACAGTTTGTGCAGGGGCATTTTGGCTGTGAGGGAGGGACAAGCTGCCAGTAAAGGATGATGTTGTTAACTGTACCTCCTTGACCAAGCAGGCAGAGGCGGTGAAGAAAGGCAAGAAGCGAGGCAAGGGCGGAGGTGCACGTTAGTGCAGCCCAGAGCAGAGGCAGCCGAGCGGAAAAAATGGCTCACCCAGGATACAAAAACAAGAAAGGGTTTGAGGCCGTGGAGAGAGAGAGAGAGAGAAAAAAAAATCCCCTTCGTCTCTACGTTTGACGCAAGCATTACCACAGGAACAAATGGAGAGCGCTTGAAACAAGGTGAGGGATACGTTTGTTTTGTACACATTTACTGGATTCATATAGTCACGTCAAGCCAGAGGGAAAAATGTAAATGCACTTGTGTTGTTTGTGATTGTCTGAAGTGTGAACTGGAATAAATGTTCCTTAGTGGAGTCAGTTGCTGGAGCGTTTCCTGGTGTTTTGTTTTTCTTGTATAGAGGTGTCATGGAAGGTTTTTTAAAAAGGGGATATTTTCTGGTTCCGTTCGCCTCCAATTTCCAATGTTTGTAAATCCTTGCACATTATTATTATTCGAAGATCAAAATATCTTTAAAAAAGTCTTTTTTTTTTGCTTGACATCTCTTTTAACATCAACTCCTCAACTATTTGACACAGTGGGTCGTGAGTTTTCAGCGTTTTGTAAATGAAAACAGCCGTTGAATTGATACGAGTAAGGAATTGGTGGGCAGGCTTGGGGCTTGTTTAAAACTGATACTTTTTTTTGTTATTGATGAGGGGTAGTTAATGTGGACATAGTGAACTTGCTCAGAGCTCGAATCCCTGTCCTATATTCAATGTTGCTGGCTTGCCATTCACGCGTTTGATCAGGTTGATCAAGCGTACTGAAGGATGAAAATAAATACTTCCTTCTCGGCCACATTAAATGAGAAAGGTAACACAAACCCACACTTGGTTAAGATTAATTGCTGGGACTGTATCGTGCGTGAACCCAATTAACCAGTTCCCCAATTATATTATTGTGAATAATTTGACTCTTTATTAATTCTTTCTGGTCCACAAGTTGTTGACCAGCGTAAATTTTTTTTTAAAAAAAGTATGTAAATTGTTAATACCATGCAGCTAAGCTTGTTTTGCAAGCTTATTTAGTGTCTTAGATCTTGTACTGTAGATATTTTCCTGATCAATCTGTTCAGAGACGTTATTATATGCCTCTGGAGCAGGTGGGTCTTGAACTCAGGCCTCCTGGTTCAGAGGTAGGGACACCACCCCTGCATCACAAGGGCCCTCCGTGCTGAACCATACCCTTAGCAAAAATTCGCTGCAGAATTATCCCTTTAGGGTTAAAAGAGTTGGAAGGGTGAACAACCAGGAAAAAAATTTGCATTATAGTTGCATTTATGTTTTCATAACCTCCAGACATCTTCAGTGTATTACAGCTAAGTAAGGACTATTGATGTATGTAAAAATAAAGGTACCGTTGTGCCAGGTGACCCATAGGGCTGCTGAGAGGGATGAGTGTTGGTTTAACCTGAGGGTCACCATGCCTCCGGTGAGGGGAGAAGTTGAGAAGGAGAGTCATTGTGGGCCTTGTGTTGTATGAAACGTAACAACCAATTGACAAGCACCTGCCAACAGCAAAATGTTAATCAGATAATCAATCTTTTTTTTATGATTTTGATTGAGGAATAAATAATTGAGGGGTAACTCCCCTGTTCACCTGCAAGTTCCCCTCCAAACCACCTGCCATCCAGACATTCCATGATGAATTTAAAAAGAAAACTCACCCAGTTCAAAAAGCAAATGTGACAACAAATGGTTTTCCAAAATGATGACAAACAGCATGAACCAGTGATCGTGACAAGTGAAGGAATTGCTTCTCCTTATAATAAAATTTTAGTTTGGCTTTGCTGAAAATGATGATGTGATCTTCAGAATGGCTCCTGTTTGTTTATTTGCAAACTCTCTGGTAAGCAATGACAATAAGTAGCTGGTCAGTTCAGCGGGGTAGTTGGTTGACAGCAGTCCAGTTAGGGACATGATTGACCTGCTGTTTGTTTCTTTATATTTGGCTTGTATTCTACTAACTGGAAAAAGGAAAGACAAATATGGCCTGTCTGGCAGGCATTCCAGGTCATATGGAATTTGCGTTTGAATGGCAGTAATTACAGATTTTCTCCTTTTTTTTTGATTTTTCACTGTTTGACCTTTCAGTCTGGAAGAAAGTGACTAAGCCTTTCTGGGACACAAGATTCATACATGGCAGAAATCCTTCAATCTGGGTCAATAATCTCTTTAGTTGTGAGATGTCTTTGTTAAGTCTCATCGTATCCTCCCACAGTGCTCATATCAGTACATTTAAATAACAAACAATCATTAGTGAAAGAACAGCAATGTTGGTTCTAGATTTAATTTTCCTCTCTCCTAGTTGAGTCTAATTTTTACATCTTCATTGCTAACCTAGTTGATATCAATACAATCAGTGTGGACCACAAATCAGAGATCTGCTGAATCAGGTTGAACCAATCATATGCCATGCATTGAATGTAGAGATTGACTGGGTCACTGGGGAACATGGAAACAAAAATAGGCCATTCATCCCCTCGAGCCTGTTCTGCAATTTAATTAGATCATGTTTTTTTTTAATTGACTTATTCAGACATCTTGTGACACACCACTGGAGTAAGTGGGACTTGAACTCAGACCTCCTGGTCCAGAGTTAGTGCTGCTATCAATGTACCACAAAAGCCCTCACAATTTAGATCATGGTTAATCTGTACCTCAACCTCATTCACCTGCCCTCGGTCCCTATTATTTGATAGATAACATTTGCTAACCGTGTCAGTGTAAACTTTGTAAATCTTTGTTAACACCTTAATAAATCTTTTTGGGGAGAGAATTGCACATTTCCATGATGATTTGTTGTAAAAACATGCTTCCTGAATCACTCCAGTGACTTGACAAATGTTGGAAATTTGCTTCTTGTTCTAGGTTACCCCTTCGAAGGAAGTTGTTTCTCTGTAGCCACACCATTGACCACCTCATTCAGGTCACTCCTCAACATTCTAATACAATGTTAATCCAGTCTATTCTAATACAATATTACCTTAATCACTGGTACTATTTTGGTAAATTTAGACGATACCCCATCTTGGCCCAGTGTATCCTTCCTGAAGTGCTGTATGGTGTCTTGCCAAGGCTTTCTGCAACTAAGCCATAACTTCATCTCCTCTGTATTAAACCCCTATTGAGATGAAGGTTTTTGAATACTTAGATCCTTGGGTGCAGGTTGGCTTTGGCTTGTGGGAGATCCATGAAAGCTGAATATCAGTGCAGCAGTTGTATAATGGGATACATGTCAGCAAAAAGAAGAGTGAATATCAGTGCTTATCTACTTGCATGTGGGTCCAACAGTGCAATGGGTAGTGTCTCTGATTCAGAAATTCTGTGCTCAAATCTTACCGCAGGAACGGAAAACTCAGGAAGGTGTGTTCATAACATGGGTCAAACAGATTAATAAACCTTCCAACACGCATCAATGGCAGGCAGTAAGAGTGGAAGATTCCTGATCAGGCATGTGATGGACAGTAACGTGGAGCCTCTAACATATCCACATCTATCCAGACTATAACATGCATGATAGGCTGGAGTTGTTTACCTCACAGCCGAAAAAGGCTAGTGGGGAGTCTGATTGAGAGGTACAAGATTATGAATGACATAGTGTAGAGAAGGAAAAACTTTTCCTCTTTGTAGAGGGGTCACTAACCAGGGAGCAGACTTTTAAGATAAGGTTTAGAGGGGATTTGATGAAAAACATTTTCACCCAGAGGGCTGTGGAAAGGCAGTGAACATTTAAGAACTATTTAGATAAGCTATTGAAATGCCAAAGCATGCAAAGCGAGAGGCCAAGAATTGGAAAATGGGATGAGAATAGATTGATGTTTGATGACTGGCACAGGCATGATGGGCTGAATGGTCTTTTTCTGTGCTGTTAAAAACTTTATGATTCTAAAAGCACATGTTGCAGTAGGAATTTGGCTGCCTTTGGGAGGTCTGTGCCTCTGCAGCATGCTGGCGTTCAGTGAGAGTGAATGAAAATGACCCAAGTTAGTGATAGCATGTAAGGTCTTTCCAAAACACATTGAGTAGGTTTGAAATGTTTCACTTCTTCCTGTTCTCGTTGCTGAAGAATTATCATTTGACTGATATCTTTATCTACGCTGTTGTCCCGAGGGCACTGGCTGATGTTAAGGTTTGATTCTGTGGATGTTGGTCAACTCCAGGTGATTTCAAAGCTGAGAGAGCCAGATTGATGTGATTGAGGTTTGTCCATTGCCAGTGGAAAAGTCATTTTCAGATTGCCCTTTAGTACTCCTGGTGTGGGGGCAATGATGTTAGCTAAAAACAGCCAAACTAGCAAAGAGATAGCAAGGTGTAGAGCTGGATGAACACAGCAGGCTCAGCAGGAAAGTTGACGTTTCAGGCCTAGACCCTTCTTCAGAAATCTGAAGAAGGGTCTAGGCCAGAAACGTCAGCTTTCCTGCTCCTCTGATGCTGCTTGGCCTGCTGTGTTCATCCAGCTCTACACCTTGTTATCTCAGATTCTCCAGCATCTGCAGTTCCTACTATTTCTCAAACTAGCAAAGATGTGGGATTGAACCTGTGTGGCACAGTATCAAAGCATACCCTGCATTTACCTGCTACGTTACCATCTGTAAGACTGATTTTCTGAATATGAATTTCAATTGTGAAACCTCAATAAGTGGAACCCAGAAGATAAGTAGTGAAATTTGAAGACAGCACAATTGTGAATCCTCCATGCTATTATGTCCTATTGTCTTCAGGCCAGAGATGAACGTTCAGAAATTGGCCCTTACGGTATTTCAGTTCTATTAAAGAAAATACATTGGTGTTTATCTTTTGTCTAATTCAGTAAAATTTGCATGTTTCTTGAATCATATTATGTTTGGTTACAGGTATGTGATGTGTAGTGCAAATCCTATATGTATCAATGCATTGCAGAAGCACTTAGTGTTGAGAATTATCTTTTATTACCATAGTAATTGCATTGTTTTAAATGCAATGCATTATTTTAGGTCAAGAGTCTTTTCTTTAGAAACAGAGGTCAATCTTTGATCTAGAGAAAGGGGTTTAGATTAAGCAGGAGTTGTTACATTTATATTTTTGACAATTATGAACTTATTGTCAGTTTACCACATTCACTGGTACTAGCTGTGAGCAGCTTGCAGACAAATAAGGAAACTTCAAACAGGTGCTACAGCAAGAAAAGGAAATAGGTTTCACAAGAATATCTGTTTCAGATCAAAATAAATTCACAAAACAATTTTGTTTTCTAAAAGAAAACAACAACACATTACTGTAACATTCTTCAAACAGTGAGCTGCAGTCAGTTAGGTCCAGATTTAAAGATATGGAGGAAGGATGAGGTGTGCTAAATGCTCTGACTGTTTCCAGATCAAAAAGATCCAAATTATCAAAGTATTGCTTTTGAAAATTAAACAATGTTAATTTGAACAAAAGGATGTTCTCTTAACTCAAAATCAGTGGAGGAAATCTTATAGCCTGATAGATATATGAAGCACAGAAAAACACTATTTGGCCCGTCAAGTCTGCAGATCTGACTACCCTAATCCCATTTTTGAGCTCTTGGCCCATGACGCTGGAGACAATGAAATTGTAAGTGCATATCTAAATAGTACTGAAATGTTATGAGAATTTCTGACTCAGCCACTCTTGCAGGCAGTGATTTCCAGAATCCGCCTATATCCTGGGTGTAAATATTTGTCCTCAACTGTCCTCTACCTCTTACCTTAAATCTATGCCCTTTGGTTATTGTCCCTTCTATTCATAGAAAAAGTGCCTTCCTGTCCATTTTATCTGTGCCCCTGTTATACAAGTCTATCAGGTCCCTTCCCCTCAACCTTCACTGCTTTTTCTGCTTATACTAAGAATAACAGTAATGCTTTACATTTTAATGTTGTTTCTCTATGTTACTACTTGTTCCAAAGTTTTGTTTTTAAGTTGGCGCCATGTGTGGCAACGTTGTACACTATTCACTGTGTTCTTGTACTTCTGTACTGGAATACATGTGACAATAAACCTTTAATCAAATCCCAGCCTATCCTCCTAGCTCACACCCTCCAACCCAGGTAGCAATCTGGTAAATATTTTCAACACCCTCTTTAATGCAACAACATCATTCCTACAATATGGTGTCCAGAACTGCATGCAGTACTCCAGTCATGGCCTAACCAGTGTTTTATACAGTTCCTACATAATCTCCCTGCTCTTTGTATTTTATACCCCAGCTAATAAAAGCAAGTATCCAGTCTTAACCATATAATCAACTGCTCGGCTACCTTCAGGAATCTGTGATTATACACATCAAAATGTATATTGAAGATCCTTCTGGTCTTCAGTGATTTCCAGGGAGCCATCACTCATAGCGTAATCCATTGACTTGTTAGTCCTCCCCAAGTATATTATCTCACACTTTTCTGGAAGGAAGTTCCATTTGCCACTGCTCTGCCCATCTGACCAATCTATTGATGTCCTCCTGCAGTTTATGGCTACACTCCTCACCATTTACCACCCTACTAGTTTTTGTGTCATCTGCAAAATTAAATCCAAATGATTAATGTACAAACAGCAAGGGCCCCAGCACTGAATCCTGTTGAACCTCGCTGAAAATAGAATTCCAGTCTGAAAAACATCCCTGTACCATAACCCTCTGCTTCTTGCTCCTCAGCCAATTTTGGATCCAGTGTAACACTTTCCCTTGGATCCAATGGGCTCTTACTTTCTTCACCAATCTGCCACATGGAACCTTATCAAAAATCCTTGCTAAAGCTCATTTAGACCACATCGAATGCATACTTTCATCAACACTCACTTTTACCACCTCAGGAAAAGAATTATAATCAGGATTTTCGAACGTGAACTTTCCTTAACAAATCCTTACAGATCACCCCTGATTAATCTATGTCTCTTCCACTGCAGATATGTTCTGTCCCTCAGAATTCTTTCTGATAACATCCTTGCCACTGAGATTGTACTGACAGGTCTGTAATTTCCTGGTCTAGCCCTTCCTCATTACTTTAACGATAGTACAACGTTAGCAGTCCTCTAATCCTCTGGCACATTCTCTGTGGCCAGAAAGGATTTGAAAATTACCAGTGGAGGCCTAGTATCTCCTCCCCTGTCCTCCTCAATAACTGAGCTTGTGAGTCTAATCACTTTCAAGGCTGTGAAACCTGCTGGTACTCCTCTCTGTACATGATAATTTTTTCTAATATTTCATTCTGCTACCCTGATGTCTATACTGTGTGTTGTTTGCCATTGTAAAAACTGACACAAAGCATTCATTGAGGACTGAGGCTTCTGAGTCCTCACACGAATTATCTCTATGGTCCCTAATGCACCCTAGTTTTTCCCTAGGTATTCTCCTGCTTATTACAGATTTTTAAAAATTTCTTAACTTGCAGTATTCTCTAGTTGTGGCCCGTCAAAAAAAACCCACTTGTCATTACAGCAACATGTTTACTCTGCACTGTCAGTATTTTATTCCTGAATGTCTCCCACTGATCTGATGCTGTTTTGTCTGTAAGTATTCCCATTCCGTCAAATCATATCTTAGCAAATTTCGCCCTTCCCCAGCTTAGAAGCTTTATTCCTGGCCCCTGTCTTGCACACTCAAACTGTCCCAGTTAATATTTGGGCAGCAAAACACCCCTACAATTACTGCCTTATTATTCTTGCACTTCTTAGAAATTTGATTACATGTTTGATCCTTTCTGTCTCCTCCTTACTGTTTGGGGGTCTACAGAACACACCCACCAACATGATTGCGCCTTTTGTGTTTTTACTTCTACCCAGTTGGCCATGTTTTATTATCCTTCCAAGGTTTCATCCCTCTTCACTACTGTAAATAATTCTTTCACCAATATTGCAGTGCCTCCCTCTCTGTTTTATCCCCACTCTATCTCCACTGAATACCCTAAAAGCAGGAATTTCGAGCTCCAAATCCTGCTTATCTTTCAGCCAAGTCTTGGTCATTGTATGATAACATACTCGCATTTGTCTGTGCCGTAAGCTCATCTGTCTCATTCCCCCAGGTTCCTTGGATTAAAATATATTCTGTTTAGTCTGCTCAATTACTTTGTTCTTATCTATCCCATGTTTCCTCTGACTAGTTTTCTAACTGCTAATTTAAGCTCAGCCTCTCTCGCCATATTATAATGTCTTTATTATGCAACATGAGCATTTAAGTCATTTTGATTATGCTTGTTCAGTTATAAGCTAATCTATTCTTAGAGCCCGACAATAACATCATTGACTACCACAGGTTCTGTCAATATGACAGTTGACTTCCTTATACTTGCTGTGCTTGACCGGTGGTTGGTCAGTCTTCAGTTCCCTTGGCCCTACGGTTTAGGCTCCCTCGCTTATCGCTGAATTTCTCTCTCTTGTGCCATTAATTTTTGACCATGTCTTTGATCACCTCTTTGAACTATTCTATGGCATGTCAACATTTGTTCCTCCTCTGAAAATACAACGTAGGACTTTATAATGTTGAAGGCATCATGTAAATTCAGGTTGATGTTCAATAATTAGCACCACAGTGGGTTATGGTGAACATAAAGCAATCCTTTTTATAAACAGTTACTCTTAAGATGTATTTGATTAATCTCAACCACAACTGTTTCACATTGGTTAAATCTAGTTAATGAACAATCAAATATTATTTCATATGTTCATCTTTTCCAACTAATACAATATGTTTCTCTTAAAACACATTTCTTCAGATTATTCTGGCAATGTTCTTCACATCATTTCTCTCTACAAGTATTGACTCTGGTGGGTATTAGACTGAGGGTTAAAATAAATTGCATCTGTTTTAGAACCCCTAATGTGGAAATGATTCTGTTATGACAAAACTTAATCGTGCCTTTTGCTCCATTTGTCATAAACAAAATTTGTGTAACATGAACATCAGAAATGAGAACATTGGGTGATTTTCTTCTTTCCCCTATGTTTCTAATTCACGAACACTGAGGCAAATAGTGGCCCTGTCTCCTGGGATCAGCTGGATCAGAATAGCTTGCTTGCTTGCCGATGATAATATATTTATAATGTAACCATAGATGTAGCATGTCGCTTTTTACATTTTGCAGCTTATGCATGTGCCTGCAGGCTACTGAGCCGACCGTTGTATTTGGTGCAAAGTTCAGATCTTTGTGCAGTTTTGTTGAACTCTGATCTGGTCACGTATAATGTGTCAGGGCTACAGTGTCAAGCACTGGAAGCCCATGATGCTGCTTTGTTTTTCTTATTACGGATGGGAGGCAATTGGGGATTGGCAGGACTAAAAATAGGTAGGGAATTCAACTTTTGAACTTCATAAAGACAATATCCCATTCAGCACTCATTCAGAGTCACCATCCAGCTTGAATTGCTGCACAAGCGTATTGATAGATATTTTTAATCAACCAATTCATATATCCTATGACACGTACCTGGGGTAGGTGGGATTTGAACCTGGACCTCCTGGCTCAAACCGCAAGAGCTGTCAACCCCTATTATAGGGTGGCCTGCAGCTGCTTTTTACCACCTGCACTAGATTAACAGGAGTGCGTGGTTGGCTCCATGTTTGAGGGGATCTTGTGCTACAGGGTAGTATCCATAGCTCTGAGCCAGGAGGGCCGGGTTAAAGTCTTACCTGGTCCAGAGATGCATAATAACATCTCTGAGCAGGTTGATTATAAGACAATAGCTATATCTCCAATAATTTCCAAAAATAAAGGGAGTGACAAGCCAATTTGCTCGTATCCATGACATGTATCCAGTCCTCTGATTGGCAGAGTTCACTCTTGAGTAACAGTTACCTGCATGTTGTATTGAACTGTTATTGGCCTTAGAAATCATCCCAAACAAGGAGTAAAATGTAGCAAGGGAAGATAAATAACATTCTGTGGTTAGATAGAACAATTTCCTATTTTAAAAATGAGTCAACAACCCCTTGAAGGTCGTGAAAATGACTTGATCAGTGTGGTAGAGGGGGGAATAGACAATCCAGATTTGTCTGCAATCACAAGTACGTACTTTAGTTTGGTGATGGGAATATGTAATAATATGTTTGGATAATATTCTCATGTGAACTATCTTGGTGAAGTAACTCCATGGAAGCTGCTGTCCTGTCACCAAATCCCTCTTTATTTACACCTATGCAGTACATGGACTCTGACCAGCTAGCTCAGAGCCAGTCCCTAGGGGGAGGAGAAATCCTGACTCTCCCATTTACATCTGTCAGCCAGGACTCCCCAGTTGGCCCAGGTTAATAGCCCCAATCAGGGAACTCATACTGAATGAGATCCACCTGGCCAATCCTATTCCAATCACTATGCCTGGAATGTAAGCTATGTGAACACGATTGGACAGAGATATGGGTGAGTAAATATATAACCTTTTGATTAGAAAATAACATATGTAGGAATAGTTGATTGGAAGCTTATCTGTTTTTAATAAGTGTAAAATCTTTGTTCTTGCAATAAAGATTTAAGCTGTGTGCCATTTTTAGATATGTACCACTTCCATGCATGCGTGAATAACTGTTTAAACAAAAAAAAGCTGTATCTTATTTCCCCTTAGACCATATAAAGGGTTAGACCCACCCTTTCAAATAGTGGTCAGCATAGATTTAGGACATGAAGGTAATGTTCCCTTTTAAATCCATTATTGGTATGATGGCTAGGAGGAACTGCAATGGCATAATTTACTTGAAACAAAAGTTGGACTCAAAATTCTAATTTTAATGTGCCCATGTCAGATTCTGTTGTCAGAATTTTACACAGTGACATTGGCTTCACCCCCGACTTGAAAAGTCAAGTGCAAACCCACCTCTGCCTGGTTGGGAAGCCTACAGCAGTTTAATGACCATCAGGCCACTGGTTGACTGAATGGGAGGCGTCTGCCTCCATCCAGAAGGAAGTCCCAAGCAATCAAATGGCCAGCAGCTCTCTAGCCCCAGTGGTATCACTTGGCCACAGCTGGGTCTGCAGGCACAGGAAGCCCAATGATCAATAATTAAAGGAAGGTTTGGGGTTTCTTTGATGCCATAGTCCCCAAGCTTGTGATGCCCTCCCCGCTCACCAATTTGTCAACCTGCCCTTGGGAGACGGTGGGGCTAATGAGTGTAATGTTATATGACACACTGATATGTCATTGCTGCATTGTGCTGTTGGAATGTTGTGACCTGATCCACAATCCCATTAAAGACCATTCAGTACTGATGTTGCTAATGGGGAAAATTAGATTCTGTGTTATTTCAAAGGAGTCAATATTGAGCTGCCATTCCAATATAAAATGCAGTCAACTTTGAACACAGATTTGGAAAATCCCTGTTTTTACTAGTTTTGTCATACTTTAAAAATGTGATCCAGCCTCCCCAACTCCAATCACATCCAGTATTGCCCCTTCATTCCCCACTTCCCACTTTGTCGTCCACTCCACGTAGTTGTCTTCTGAATTCTCTCATCAAATTCCATTAATTGTCTTTCCCCTCTCGGTCCTTCTCCCTGCTCACTTCCTCTCCTCTCCTCCTCATCTCTTCTTTCCATCCCAGTGAGTCTAAAGGGTTGCAGACAGACGGGGATCGAGGGAATAGAGTCACAATATTACTTAGCACTAAGCTGTATAGCTATATGCTATAGCACTAAGCAACTCCATAAAGTTAAAACAAACAAATGATTCGTTTCTAGAGAATAGTGTTTGAAAGCAGCGGAAGTATGTTGGGACTACATAGGAACATGGTTAGACAATACCTTTATTGTAGTGACATAATTAGTATCCATGGCATAAAATGGAAATAAAAGCACTGGTGAAATTGTTAAATAGAAGGTTTAAAAGGATAATACCACAATTGAGAGGATAGAAATAAAAGGAAATAATGAACAAGCTGCAGCACTTTTTCTGAGAATTCCTCAATATTTTTGCAGTACTTATTTTTGCAAACTTCCAGCTTTTTTTATCATCAATAAGATTAAAGTTTATATTCTCTGTAGCCAAGTCCAAATTATTGATTGATAGTGAACACTGAAGTGATCTCAGCAGGGGTGCACAACCTCCATTTTTTCCCCAATCTGGTCAATATTCATTTAGCCTGACTGGTTGTCACAAAACAGCTCTGTCTCCATGCAATTACATGTCCTCAAAACATATTAAAGCAAGTAGTACAAATAGATTCAAGAAACAGTTGAATAAGATTGAGAATCTTAATTCATTTATGAAGAGAAAATATTTTTCAGGACTGAGGGGTAGAATGCTGGAAGTGGGACAAAATTAGTTGTTCTTGCAAAGAGCATGTTGCACAGATTAGGTTTGTTTTCCCCTCATTTTCTTAAGACACAAATGTTTTTATGTGCTTAGGAGTACCCATTGATTACTTTAAGCACCGATAAAGGAGGTAGCCTTGGCAACATTGTTGAATACATGCGCTGTCTGTTTTTTCTCCTACCTCCATTTCCAAGGGTTGAGCTGAGGACCTCTATTAGATTGGTCCTTCTGGGTAAAGTACTGCAGCACTTTGCTGTTGTTTTGTGCAGGATGGCTAACCAAAAGACTCCTGCTCTTATGACCTGCCATCAGGCATCTAGGAAGTATATGCAGATTGAGAATCATCTTGTTTCACCATGCGATGAATGCATCTTCCATGGCCAACAAGTCCTGGTGTGGGACTTGAACCTACATAGACTGGTAACAGTATACTGCAAGACCTCACTGTAACTGCTCTAGAAATACCTTAAACATTTGAGTGTTAGATTTTCTGATAATTCTTCAGATGGGGACATATTTTCTAGCATGTATGGTACACCAGATATATAGGTCTGGGAGTAGAGTTTCCATTTTGGGCACAATTGTGAAATGCAATTGAGATTATACTCGACATATGCCTCCTCTTCTGGAAGACTGTGTCCAATTCTTGTCGCTCTGTTAAAGAAAGGATACTATCAAGCTGGAGCAGGTTCAGAAAAGATTTACCAGGATGTTGTTGAGAATGGAAGGTTTGAGTGAAAGGGAAAGGCTGGATAAGGTAGGACACTTTTTCACTGGAATGAAGGAGGTTGAGAGGTGGCCTTATTGAGGCTTATAAAATCATGAGCAGTATAGATAAGGTGAATGGTGAGTGTCTTTTCCCTAGGGTCGGAGATTTCAAGATTAGGATACATAATTTTAATGTGAGCGGGGAAAGATTTTTAAAAAAGAAATGAGGGACAATATTTTTCACACAGTGAGTGGCTCATGGATGGAGTGAACTTCCAAAGGAAGTGGTGGATGCAGATACAGTTACAATGTTTAAGACATTTGGATAAATTCATGAATAAGCAATGTTTGGAGGGATATGGGCCTAGCACAGGCAGGTGGGACTAGTTTAGTTTGGGATTATGGTCAGCATGGACTGGTTCGACCGAAGGGTCTGTTTCCGTGCTGCATGACTCCATGATTATGATTCAAGTTGTGATTTGAGATTTTGCTAAAATTTATTTGCATAATTACATTGGTAAAATATTCCATAAATACAATTCGGAAAAGTACTAGAAAAGAGTCACTTATTATTCATTCCATTAAGAAATATTCCTCAATGTAGGTTAAGTAAAGCAGGAGCAAATTGTCATCAAAAATGAGAGTTTAGAATCAGAAAGATGTCCCATCCACCACCTGCCAATAAGGTTTCTGAAGATCAAGTACCTTATAAAACCATATCAAACCATTTTAGAGTTTATTGGCCTATTAATTTTCTTTGTAAATATATTTTGATATGAAAATCTTTTAAAGTCTGCTGGTGTTTGTGCAACCAAAAAAAAAATGCTTAATTGGAAGTGTCTTCCAAGATCAATGTTATCATAAGAATCTGGAAATTTTGTCTTGAATGTGTGGGCACGGCTTGGTTTGACTGAACTGAATCTAGAGCCATGTACGTGATCAGGAAAGTGGATGGCATTCACCTCTGCTACAAATTTGATGATGTCTTTTGCTGATTCAGCCAATTGCATGGAAACTGGGTGCAAGTAGTCGAAGCCCCTCCCCTGCCTGCCCCCCCCAATTCATCTATATTCTTTCTGTAAGTTTGTTTGAAAAAAGGAAAGTAGAAACCCATTACAGTATATAACACTGGTCAGATAACAGTGAAAATGGTCGGTGAATTGCAGGAAGAATACAGTGAGAGGTAAGATATTCAAGCCATGGACAAGTTAAGTATAAGAGCATCACCAGGAAGGAGGGAGGTGTCATTGTAAATGAAGGTTAAAAAAATTAAGGCTTTTATGTTTTTAAAAAAAACAGAACATGCAACAAATAGCATTTTCTGTTTGTGGTCCTGCAAAAGAAACCAAAATGCTGTATTTGGAACGATTTACCCCTGCTTTTCAAAGAATTATACAGTCATGCAGCATGGAAACAGATCCTAGGTCCAAAAAATCCATGCAGAACATAATCCCGATCTAAACTAATCCCACCTGCCTGCTCCTGGCCCACATGCCTCCAAACCTTTAAAAATTCATGTACTTGTCTGAGTTCTTTTGAATATTATAACTGTCCCCACATCCACCACTTCCTCAGGAAGTTCATTCCACATGCGAACCACCCTCTGTGTAAAAAGCATTTTGCCACTCATGTCTTTTTTCACTCTCTCTCTCTTCTCACCTTAAAAATAAGTCCCCTAGTCTTGAAAACCCCCACTCCAGGAAAAGACCATAATATACCCCTCATGATTTTATAAACCTCTATAAGGTCGCCTCTCAACCTCCTACGCTCCGCAGAAAATGTCCCAGCCTATCCAGCCTTTCTTTGTAACTCTCAAACCTTCCATACCTGACGGCATCCTGGTAAATTTCTTCTGAACCCTCTTTAGTTTAATAATATCCTTCCTAATACAGGGTGACCAGAACGGGAAGCACTACTCCAGAAGAGGCCTCAAAAATGTCGTGTGTAACCTCAACATGACTTTCTAACTCCTATACTCAAAGGAGTGAGCAACGAAGGCAGTGAATGTCTTTTTAACCACCCTGTCTATATGTGACATAAACTTCAATGAATTATGTGCCTGATCCCCTTGGCCCCTCTGTTCTACAACACTATCATCTTCCAGTTATCAGGACCGAAACAAAAGAAACCAACTTATAAAGAGAGCAACAATTTATACAATGTGACAAGAGGCTAGTAATTGATTAGGCCAAGGTTACTATGGAAATGCAGCAGAAACTGTTAACTGTCAATCTTTGTTAGCTGATTAAGCTCATACCAAGAAGATAGATTCTGATTGGTCAGCGCATTGCCATGGGGAATGCAACCAAGACGGATAGTCTCCATGATCTTTTGCTCAAAGATATAGCTCCAATGTTTGGATGAATTCCTTTTGTCTGGGAGGAACAGAACCCATGTGTAAATATATGTAACTTCCACTATGTGTAAATGCAAACTGCAAACCAGAATGCTAATCTTGGACTGGTGTAATTCTTCGTATGGTCAGGATTATTTAATAAATGTTGTCCAATAGCAGAATCTCATTAACAGGCCAAGGTATTTGCTGAGTTAAAACTTTTTTTTTCTTACCAATTATCTCACCACAAGCTAGTGTTCATCGATGATGCTGAACTCTGATAGTGTGCCTAGCAGATCTAGCATGTGCATATTGTGAAACAAACAATAACTTGGCAGACTTTCATATGCAACAAGAATGTGTGGTGTTGAGTAAGCTCAAGACAAATACTGACATATAAAACCAACCAAGTGACAGAAGTGGTCATTCTCAACACACATGACGATATTGAAGAAATGCTATGCTCAGGGATGGTTCCAAGATTATATTAATAAGATCTGCCATTATACACAACTGCAAAACCGCACTCAAAGGCAAGTTGCAGGAGCATTTCTTGGACTAGTGTAGACATGGTGACCTGCTTGATAATGAGGATGAATTTTGTCATATACTAATTACTATATTCATGTGCTGCCCAAGACACACAAAAGCAACGTTCCTTTCTGCACTATTTTATCCATGACTGGTTCTGCACTGTATGAATTGGCCAAGCAGTTGAGTGAGCTATGCAACTGGTATTAATTGAGTTTTCGACTGATGAAAAGAAGGATTCCTTCCCTTTCACAAAGACTATCCAAGACCTACCTTTTGAGAGCAATAGAATGACCATGTATATTTTTGCCATTGTCAGCCAATTTATCAACAAGCCAATCAAGGAAGCCATAGACATTTGCACTAGGTCATTATGTCATGGCAATCTAAATGTGCCATGTGTCTCTGAATCTCTTTTTATTGGACTCTCAAACTTGGCAACTTGTGCAGTTGAGTGCGGTTTCAACAACACCGTGTACAAACGTGGTGTTGCCATGGGACTCTCTCTAGGCCACTCTTGATCAGATCTTTGTCAGTTACCATAACAAAGGTGACTAGGATGGAATGAGCACTAACCTCCTACTCCTTGAATGCTTGCCATAATAGTCACATGTTTGAAATATTTGCACCTACAGCCCGTCAAAATGTATTTCTTTACACAGCTTGATAAACTCCATCCCTGATTTCATTTTTAATGTTCAAATGCAGCCATCAAATGAGCTGTATTTCTGGCTTGTGTACTGCACCAATTTCAGAGACAAATTTAACAGAATGTTTGCACTTTCTTGACTAAAAGGAAGTCTTTAATAGAAAGATGTAGAATTCTGTCTACTTTCCCAGCTTTTTGAAAATAATGCAAAAATTAAAAAAAATTGAAGTCTATTTTGTCATTTATTCTGAAGCCAGAGGATGAAATAGAAATTCTTTACTTAATGCTAGATTTATTTACAGAATTCAACAGGCTTATTTATTGTTTCAGAGGTAGTAGGAACTGCAGATGCTGGAGAATCTGAGATAGCAAGGTGTAGAGCTGGATGAACACAGCAGGCCAAGCAGCATCAGGGGAGCAGGAAAGCTGACGTTTCGGGCCTAGACCCTGCTTCAGAAAAATC
>NC_063333.1:134787990-134819067 GCF_021869965.1 Rhincodon typus
GATTTTTCTGAAGCAGGGTCTAGGCCCGAAACGTCAGCTTTCCTGCTCCCCTGATGCTGCTTGGCCTGCTGTGTTCATCCAGCTCTACACCTTGTTACCTCAATAAATAAGCCTGTTTCCTCCCTTACCAACACCCAGTTTCCCAGAAATTTTCCTTTTCTTCTCTTTTTGAGCATATTAATTAAGCTAATAAAATTAAACTAGGTCATGGGGGAACCACCCTTTTAAGAGTATGTAACAAAAATAAAATTCCAAGATGTGTAACAGATTTATATTAAAATGCAATTACAGATGGAATATGGACTCCACGGGGACCCAGGAACTGACTTAATCTCTGTTTAATCGGAGTGCGGCATGCAACACCCAGCATGTCAAATCCCTAGTCAAGAAATGTAGGCCTCCTGCACAGAGAGCCCTCCACTGAGGATCTCTGACGATGGCAAGATGGAATGCCGTGGCATGTCCAGATAGCCAACGGTGGCAAGGATGTGAAGGTGTGCAGCAATAGCCTAAGCAAGAAATCCCTCCAAGTAGAGTTAGAACAGTGTCAATAGGATACTTGCAAGATGATTTAAGTGGTGGGGTTGTGATTCCAGGCAGGGTATGGGCCAGTGAGACATTCTGTCTGAGAGGGGATCAGCTCGGACAGGAGTGCTCAGCACCAGTGAGCAACTTGGACACCTCGAATACAATCAGTGCTGAACACTATAACACTCTTTTTGAGTGAGCAATCATCAAATAAGCATATTAACAAAAGAACAACACCTTTATAGTGGTCATGTGACTAAAGCTAAAAGAAAATCTGCAACTAAAGCAAAAATGTCACGTGTTTCAGCCCTTAGGTTTTTTGCTTGTTGTGAAAGATTTCAAGCAGAGGCGTAGACACTGCAGTCCTACCAGTGGCACCCTGGTGTGGACATGATGGTGAGTGAGAAGGCAGCTGGGCCTGACAGTGTCCTCTGCAGCCCGCCATCTGAACCTGTTAAGGACCACCTTAGCCTGGCCAAAAAGCAGGCCAGTGAGGAGGTCCCACTCCCCCTTTGCACTGTCTGGCGAAAGATCAGGACCACATGGCCAAATTGCCAGTAAAACTGGAGGAGAGACCCCTTCCAAAGTGAAACATGGCCTGCAACCTCAAGTAACCTGGGTATTTGTGGAACGTAGACTCCTCAAGACCTCAAAAATTATGGGTAGCATGGGAGTCGGGAAGCCACCTTCATTTTTTTTTATAACACTGTCCATGCCAAAGCAGAGATTATATATAATTTGTTTATGGGCTGTAAACATGGTTGGAACTCCAGCATTTTATTGCCTGTATTGTTTGCACTGGAGAGTACGAGCTTCCTTTTCGAACCTCTGCAGTCCTTGGGGTATAGAGACACACACGGTGCTGTTATCAAAGGAATTCCGGGATTTTGACCCAGTGACATTGAAGGAACTGTGGTCTGTCAGGATGTTGTGTGGCTCAGAGAGGAACTTGCAAGTGATGCTGTTCCCATGCATCTGCCACCCTTGTATTTCTAGGTAGTGAAGTTCATGTATTTGGAATACGGGTATTTCTCCTGTAACACAATACTTGTGTTCTTGTGTGACCTTGTGCATAGAGAATAGCCATAGACAATAGCTTTATAGGGAAATCACTATAGAAAATCGCTATACCTGTGCAGTAGAAAGTTTGTGTTATCCAGACAGTGTCCACTATTCATTTGTCGCGTTACAGCCAATTCACGTTAACGAAACACGCGTTATAACAGAAATATCTATATGCTTTTGGAGAAGCCTTAGTGAGTTACCTCAGTGCGTCTTATAGATGGTACACACTGCCACTGTGTCTTGGTGGTGAGGGAAGTGAGTGTTGAATGTGGTGGATGTCATGCCATTCAAGCAGTCTGCTTTGTCCTGGGTGGTATCAAAATTCTACAGTGTTGGAACTTCATTTATCCAGGAAATGGGAAGATATTCCATCATACTCCTGATTTGTGCTTTGCAGGTGACGGACAGACATTGTAGAGCCATAAGGTGAGTTACTCATCACAAAGTTTCTGGCACATGACCAATCCTCATAACCAGGTGTTTATGTGGTGGGTCCAGTTCAATTTCTAATCAATTGTCGGGTGCAGACGATTGATCGATGGGAACTCAGCAGTAGTGTCACTGAATGGCAAGGCAAGATGGTTAGATTCTCTCTTATTGGAGATAGTCATTGCCTGCCATTTGTGTGTTTTGAATGTTCTTTACCACTTGTCAGCCAGGCCGGAATGTTTCCCAGATCTTATTCCATTTGTACATGGATTGCTTAACTATTTGAGGAGCCATAAATGGTGCTAACCATTGTGTAATCATTACCAAGCATCCCCATGTCCAACCTTGTAATGGAGGAAAGGCATTGCTGAAACTATAGTTAGGGCCTAAGACACTAGCTTGAACAACTCCTCCTGCATTGATGTCCTGGGGCTGAGATTCTAACAATAATTTCAACGCTGTTTTTTGCATTGATGTTCTCAGCTCCCCATTCATTAAAGACAGGGGTGTTTGTGGAGCCGCTACCTGCTGCAAGTTGTGTAGTTGTCTGGCACAATTCCTGACTGCATGTGACAGGTCTGCAGAGCTTACATCTGATCCATTGGTTGTAGGATCATTTTAGTCTATACTGCTTCTGCTATTTGGTGTGCAAGTAGTCCACTGCTGTAGCTTCACCAGGTTCATAGATCATAGAATCATAGACTCCCTACAGTGTGGAAACAGGCCCTTCGGCACAACAAGTCTACATCGACCCTCAGAGCATCCCACCCAGAGCCAACCCCCTACAATCCACCTAATCTACACATCCATGAACACTACGTGCAATCTAGCATGGCCAATCGACCTAACCTGCACATCTTTGGACTGTAGAAGGAAACCCACGCAGACACGGGGAGAATGTGCGAACTCCACACAGACTGTCGCCCGAGGGTGGAATCAAACTCGGGTCCCTGGCGCTGTGAGGCAGCAATGCTAACCAGTGCTAAATGAAGTTGGCACCTTGTGTGTGTGTGTGAATGGTTGGTACAAGAACTGGCATGCCCTCCTGATCTCCTGGCTTGATGGTAATGGTAGAGTGAGGGATATACTGGGCTGTGAGGTTATAGATTGAGGTTGAATACAATTTTGCTGTTGCTGATAGCCATCAGTGCTCATGGATGTCCAATTTTGAGTTGTCAGATCTGTTTGACATCTGTGCATTTCACCATGGCAGCAATGCAACATAACATGTTGAGAGGATGTCCTGAACATGAAGACAATACTTTGTCTCCATAATGACAGTGCGGTGGTCACTCCTACCGATACTGTCACAAATGGATGTATCTGTGACAGTAGATTGTTGAGGATGAGGTCAAGTAGCTTCTTGTTGGTTTTATCACCATAGGTCATTAATCTAGCAGTGCATATTTTAAGACTGTCAGTTCGGTCAGTCTTGGTGTTGCTGAGCCAGCCTTTGTGTTGGACATTAAAGATACCCCCCCACCCAGAGTACAAGCTGGGCTTTTGCCACCCTCGGAGATACCTCCAAGAGGTGTTCAACGTGGGGAAGCACTGAGTCATTAGCCGAGGTGCGAATGGTAGGGTGCAGGAGGTGATAATCAGCAGGAAGCCTCTTCAAAACATTGAAGCGAATTTCGACAAACTTAAAATAATGATTTTGGAAAAACTCTCCTTCTAAACTCTTCTGCAAACCAAATTTTGAAAAAGCTAAATAAATCAAATTGACTCACGACAGACCTTTAATGGGACACTAAAAATCAGATTGTAAAAGACAAACTCAGTGTGGAAGGCCTTGCGTATACCAGTGAACACTCTGTGTACCGTCTCCAGGGCCAACAGGGTACAAACATAATGAAGAAAGTGAGGTAGACAGTCAGGTATAACCAGCCCTGCTCAGTCTGTTGCCTTGACCTATTAATGGCCACCTTGGCCAGTCCCAAGAGCAGGCCCGTAAGGAGGTCCTTTTGACTTTCCTGCCCGACTCAGCACTGCACAGGCAACAGTTAGAAACATGGAGCTGAAGCATAGCGAGAAAAGTACAAAGCAGGCCCCTCTAAGAAGAGAGCAGGGACTATAAACCAAGTACTTTTGGCTTCGGTGGGACTGCTGCAAGCAGTTCTCTCCATGTGATCTTTTTATATGTGGTTGCAGTAGACATTTTAATCAACCTGCTCAGATATTACATGCCTCCAGGGCAGTCAGGACTTGAATGTGGGCTCTAAGTTAGGGACAATGCCACTGTGTTACAAGAGCCCCCTGTATGTGGTTGTGATTTTTTTTTACATCAATCTGTCCAGAGATGTTATTGCTCCATCTCTGGAGGTGATGGGACTTGAATCTGGATCTCCTAGCTCAGTGGTAGATACAGCCTACCACTGCATCTCATAGCCTCAGTATCTGTGGTTGCAATACTTAATGATTCACTACACTTAGTCTGTGTATCCTTAACCATAATCATGCAATTAATACACCATTAACGTATGTTGCCTGTTTCTGGGCTTGAAAGTAAACGTTGAATTTAAATATATAACATTCTATGTCCGGGAGTGGCAGGATATGTCATTGATTTCGGCATTCATAAGAGTTACTGGTATTTCCTTTAGCAAGAGCTGCCCTTTGTAAAATAGATAAATAACTATATCGCACATCGACTAGGCAGCTTGTGAAACTGGTGTCTGGGAGCCCCTGATTTGTAAGCTGCTAATGGAGGCTCCAGCAATGATAACTTCAAAAGGATTCTCACCTCCATTTTGGCAGTTCTGTGGTTAGGCCGCTCAGCGTTTTGTAGGTATTGCAGAATTTTTCCAGGGTTGACTTCAGCACAGTTGTGGATGTGCTGTTTGAGTTGCATCTGAGGCCGTCAAATACGGAGGGAAAGGTAGCAGCAGTGAGGTAGGCAGCACAGAACTAGAGAAATTTCTAGAAGATAATGAAAGGAGACAGGGTGCAAGCAACATTGCTGCATGTAGGTGTTCAGGAGCACAGTATCATGTGTGGAGCTAACAGAGTAGTGTATCAAGCTTCTTAGCAACCATCATCAATGAAAGATGTTCAATCTCAATATTCATGTATCCAAATTAAATGATTGTCTTAATCAAATTTGAGGACCTGTTAAAAAGACTTCAGTGGCATCAGTTCACTCATGCGTTAACAAATATCATAATCTGATGGAAACTGAAAAAAACTGTGGATGCAGGAAATGAGAAACAAAAACCAAAAATTGCTGGAAAAAGCTCAGCAGGTCTGGCAGCATCTGTGGAGAGAAATCCGTTATCGTTGCGGATAGGTGACCCTTCCTGAGAACAGAGGAACCCAGAGTGACCAAGTTCTGAGGAAGAGTCACTGGACCTGAAACATTAACTCTGATTTCTCTCTACAGATGCTGCCAGACCTGCAGAGCTTTTCCAGCAATTTCTGTTTTTGTTTGAGATCATAATTTAATAATTAGGAGTAAGACAGAGGTTGTATCTGGTGGTGTGTGGTTACATTTGTTTCCTGGCCTGACAACACCATAAACCATTTTTCTAGCCTCTTCCAATCACATTCCAAGTGTATTAATGGAGCGGCAATGATACCAGACTCGTCATGCAGCACCTTGCACTATTGTTCCAGAGGCATGAGTTTAATACTCACCGTAGCCACTGGGGAAATTTTAATGAATAAAACAGCTTCTCATAAACGTCTTTCTGGTTTAATGCTCTTCAGGGAAGGTAATCTGTTGTCCCAACGTAGACTACAAGTGACTCCAGCTTCTCAGCAATGTGGTTGAATACAGTCAAATAAAAGCAAAATACTGCAGATGGTAGAAATCTGAAATAAAACTAGAAAGTGTTGGAGAAATGCAAGTTCTGAGAGGAGTCATTACTGGACTCAATGTTAACTCTGTTTCTGTCTCCACAGATGTTGCCAGACCTTCTGAGTTTCTCCAGCACTTGCTGCTTTTATTTATGATTGAATGCAGAACTGCTGCAGAAAAAGAATAAAACTGGACCAACTGCCATCGATTGCAAAGGCACTCCCTCTGGCCAGCCGACGAGCAATGTTCTTGTCACTAACACCTGGGGGCTTGTGCCAAAATTGGGAGAGATATCCCACAGACTGTTAGAGTAACACCCTCACATAGTCATGCTCAGTGATTAATACCTTACTGGCCAACCCATCAACAAAACAGACTCAACATAGTTATTGGCACAGTGTCAAATCTTTTATCATTTGGCCTGTTGCCATACTAAGCATTTTGATTCTTTTGAGATTGGTCAAGAAAAAGACAAAGTCAAGGACTGTCCTCAGGCTTGCTTTATTATATATTAATACTCGATATACTGCTGTTCATGGTAATCAGATTTACAGGGCTGCAATCTTAGATTTACTTTATGACGTCCATGATGTAGTTTGATCTGGGGGTGTGTTCCAGAGACTAGAATGTTGTGGATTTCTTCTAGTGTGTTCCAACTCTGCCCACGCTGTGATATTTATGCTCAATGATGTGCGGCTCCTAGTTTCATTACAAGGTTGCTCCAGTGTCCACATGCCCTTACGACACAGTAAACAGTTGTGAGGGAGTGACCGTGGAATTGACTGTGGATCCGAGGAAGTCTAAAGGGATCAGATCATCATGAGGAAGGAAACCTCCTGCTGATTGCCGTGTACTATCCTTCCTCCTCTGGAGAATCAGTACTTGGAATTAGATGTTCAATGCTATTTAGCACAGGGTAGCAAGGGAACAGTATGTACTCTGGGTAAGTGCAGTGTTGCTGCTCAGATTTTCTGTGCATTCCAGTTAGCATTCTGATGGGTTAGGTTTAGGGTTGGTTCTAGAGCTACTGTCATGCATAAATCTTGGAGGTCAACACAAAATAAATGGCGGGGAACATAGGGTGAGAGACTTCAATGAGAGAGAAAGAGCTACTTTACCTCATCCTCACCAAGCTACCTGTCACAGATGAATCTGTCCATGACAATATTAACAGGTGTGACCACTGCAGTTTTTGTTGAGTGATGTGTGGCCCTACCACCATCCTGAAAGGGACAGATTTGGAATGGATCTAGTAGCTCCAAACTTGGCATCCATGAGGCACTGTGGGTCATTACCTGCAGCCACTCTGGCACTGACACTCTAACTCCAATTGCGATCAAGCCAGGGGTTCATTGGGAGACACAGGAAAGCTTGTCAGGTGAGATGCCATCAGTTGAAGCTACAATACAGAAATTTATGCATGGCAGTAGCATAGACAGCTAAACAATTTCGCAGCCTACAGATCATATCACAGTTTCAGAATTCTGCCTCATCCCGGAAAGAATGGTGGTGGACAGTTTTAAACTAAACTATATGAATATTCATATCTTTGTTGAAGGCAAAGTACAGCAAGTCTGAATCACTTGCAATCATCTTCAAAAATAAGACAAATCTAAGCAGAGCTAATATAATTCGCCAAATCACTGCCCTATCAATTTACGCTTATTCGTCAGCAAAGAGGTTTAAGGAAGGTGATACGGAGCAATAAACTGCACATCGCTGTGCATTTTGCAATCCAGCATGGCATTGGCTCCAGTCTTCACTACAGCCTTGGCCCAAACTTGGATAAAACTGAACAAATTCCAGAGGCACAATTAACATGACTGTCCTTGAAATCAAAGCAGCGTTTGATTCTGTGTGGCATTAGGAATCTGAGCAAGATTGAAATTGGTGAGATTCTGGAAGAAACCTCTCCAGAAATTGGAGACCTTCCTGGCACGAAGGAAGATTGTTGTGGTCAAGTCAGGCCCAGAGTATTACTGCAGAAGTTTCTCGTGGGAGGACCCTAGTCGTCTTTAGTTGCTTTATAAATGGCCTTCCATCCAGCATCAGGTCAGAAGTTCACTGATTCAACATTCAATACTATATACAACTCCTGAGCTGCTGAGGCAATCCATGTCTGCAAGGCCTGGACAGCATTTTCAAGGGCAGTTGGGGATAAGCAATAAATACTGGCCTAGCCAGCAACCCTGACATCCCATGAGAGATGAAAATGAATAAATAAATTCAGGTTTGACATTCTACAGCACTGGCGTCACTGAATTCCCCATTATAAACATCATTGGGATCACCATCAACTACAACATTAATTAGAACAGCCATACAAACTACTCTACACTCTAATCCTTTTCTATTTTGCCATTCTACCAAAATATTGAATACTCTTGAATGTTGAGTTCCCAGTCATAGTCATACAGCACGGAAAGAGACCTTTCCATCCAACTAGACCATGCCGACCAGATTTCTGAAACTAAACTAGTCCCACTTGCCCATGTTTGGCCCATATTGTCTAAACGTATCTAAACGTCTTTTAAATCTTGGTTTCATTGCAACCATCTCCATAATAGAAATCAAGGTATGTTCATCTATTTTTTTTTTGTGCCATCACCTCATCTATCTTGTTACAAATGCTGCACGAATTCAGATTAAAAGTCTATAGCTTTGACTTTTTAGCATTATTACTCTGGTTTTAATTTCTGCTGCACTATTCTGGGTGTATTTTCTTCCCCTTCCTGTTGTATTTTGATTGTGATTCAGTATCTTACTGGTCTGCATCCCTGCTCACTCATTTCTTTTTGAGTTTTTTTTTAAACCTCGCTTGAGTTGAACCCTCACCCCACTAATTAGTTTAAAGCCCTATCTGCAACATTAGTTATAGCATTGCCAGAACAGTGGTTCCATAATGGTTCAAATTAAGTCTGTCCCAATAGAATGGCAGAACCTCTTCCGTTGTCCTACCTATGTCGTTGGTACCTAAATGGTTGCTGACAACTGAATCCTTCGACACCGCCCCCGCCCCCACCCCCCTGCAAGACTCTCTCCAGCCAAGAGGAAAAGTCCTGAACCATGGAATCAGGTAAGCAACACAGTCTTCAGGACTTTCTGGCTTTGCTGCAGAGAACAGAATCTTCCCTCAAACCCTGAAGTGTCTGTTCCCCCAACAATGGTATCTCCGTTTAAAGTTTTGGCAAAGATCTGTAGCTCGGGTTGTGGGTGAGGTTGTTGACTTGCTCGCCAAGCTGGCTTGTTTTCGTTCAGACATTTCGTCACCATGCTCGGTGACATCGTCAGTGGAGCCTCCGATGAAGCGATGTTATTCTACTCGGCTTGGAATTTATACTGTCTGGTCTGTTATGGTGAGTACTGTCATTTCCGGTTTTGATCTGTATAGGCTTGTATATGGGAAAAGAAAACAGAAATGACAGTATTCACCATGACGAACCGGACAGTATGTTATTCTACTCCGCTTAGAATTCATCGCTTCATAGGAGGTTCCACTGATGATGTCACCTAGCATGGTGATGAAACGGCTGAACAAAAACAAGCCAGCTCGGCGAGCAAATCAATAACCTCGTGGTATCTCTGATTGTTTTTTTTTTCTCTCTGCCCACTTAAATGGCACTCTGGACCATGGTGCCATTGTTAGTTTGCTCGTCCTTCCTGCATTCTCTGCCCTCATTCACACTAGCAACAAGAAACTCATAGCTATTGGACAAGGTCATTAGCTGAGGCTTCCTCAAAGCTAAATTTTGGATCCTCATCTGCCTCACGCGCAGTCATACTCCTGTCTCTGATCACAGACCAAATGCAATGTAATTGATCTAACAGGCATGACTGCCTCCTGAAGCACTGAGTCTGGGTACCTTGGCCTCTCCCTGATGTGTTGTAGTGTCCACAGCTTAGGCTTCCCTGAGCAGCTACCACTTGCTACCAATGTGCTCACCATGGATTACACTAGCATCCACCAGCTCTTGTGTACTAGAGCTGCAACGCATCACCCTCTCTATTCTATTTAATTAATTTAGATGTTTATATTTAAAAAGTGAATTTCTTAACTGTACTGTTCAAGTGTAATAATGTAAACCATTTGGCCAAACATGAGAGACACAGAAGAGCCAATCGCCTACTTGTCATGTGACATTGCACTTTGGCTCTGATAGAAGAGAAGCCCTAAAACCTATTTCAACCTATCAGTTTTTATCTTCCACTGCTGCTGTTAGTCTTCTGTTTATGTAGGTGATGTCCCTGCTCTCTTGTGTTGTTTAAGAAGCTGCTGACCCTGCTCTCTCTTCCACCGTTTTTGAAGCAAATGTGTAGCTCTGAGCCTTATCCTTCAACTTTGACTTTAATGCCTCAATCATGATTGCAGTGCCCTTTTCAGTGGAGAATTGCATTTTCTCAAGTCATTGTTTCTATCAAAGAACGTGGCAGGAACAAACTGTATAATATAGGCAAATTATTGTGCTTAACTGAAAGTGATTTCTTAGTTTTCTTGCTTAGATGTTGGTAAGATCTATATGTTTGCTCTATATTTGTGCAGCTTGTACTTGTTTTTCTGCATGATGAAAGAGTAACAGTCTAGTTTTTAGCTCAATGACAGCCATCCATTGAACCAAGCAGCTCTACCATTCTTTGTCATTTGCATGCAGCTTCCCCCTAACAATAAGTCAGTAAAGTTGCCATAGTCTGACCGGACCGCAGGGCTGCTCTCTCATTAGAGAGAGATGATTGGTGGTCATTTAACCTGAGAGTCACCATGCCTCAGGTGAGGGGAGAGTTTGAGAAGGAGAATCCTTCATGGTAACCTCAGCTGTTGACATTACTGTGTATTTCAAGTCAGCTATCCAGCTAACTGTCTCTTCCCCACCAGCCCAACAAAACAATATACAGCATGGACTATATGTTGTGCGACCCTCCAGTCCTCAGTTGGATGTATGTGCCTGGAAGGGAAGTACCTGTGCTTCGCTCTGCACTTTTTTTGTTGTCAATCAAATCACTATTTAATGGTCATAAGGAACCTACAAGTATGTCTGTACTTAATGCTACAGTACCTAATGGGAGAGGTTGTGGTGGTGTATGCATAAAGGTTGACTTTGTGGTCAGATTCTGTTGACATGCAGTCGTACTCATAAGGAGTAATAGTTTACATATTATGCGCATGCTTATCTGGGAGCTCGCAACCATAGCATTTTGAATATTTCAGAAGCAATCCTCTCAAGTCACACGTCTTAATGCTCAAAGTTACTAAAGTAATTTGAAGTGATAACTGATGTTAGCAAGGACAATTCAGTGGATTTTAATTCATTTATGGCATGTAGGCTTTGCTGATCGGGCTAGCATTTATTGCCCATTCCTAATTGCCCCGAGAAGGTGGTGGTGAGCTGCTTTCTTAAACTGGTGTAGTCTGTTTGCTGTAGGTACATCCACAATGCTGTTAGGGAGGGAGGTCCTGGATTTTTGACCCAGTGACACGAATGTACAGCTATATATTTCCAGGTCAGGATGGCCAGTGGCTTGGAGGGCAACTTGCAGGTAGTGGTGTTCCTGTGTATCTGCTGCCCTTGTTCTTAATGATAGTGATTATGGGTTTTGTAGGTGCTGTCAAAAGAACCTTGGTGAATTGCTGCAGTGCATCTTGTAGCTTGTATGTAGTGCTGCCACTGTGCCTCAGTGTTGGACAGAGTGATTGGTGCCACATCCACAAACAATTAGGTGGGTTGCATTATCCTGGATGGTGTCAATTTTTTTTGAATGTTGCTAGAACAGCAGTCATCCAGGCAAGTGGGGAGTATTCCATTACACTCCTGACTTGAGCCTTATCAATGGTGAACAGGCTTTGGGGATTTAAGAAGTGAGCCACTTCTAGCTTGCTCTTGTAGCCATTTATATGGTTAGCCCAGTTCAGTTTCCGATCAACAGTAACCTCCAGAAAATTGATAGTGGATGATTCAATGAAGAAAGTGCCATTGAATGTTGAGGTGTGATGGTTATATTCTCTCGTTCATTGGATATGGCCATTGCCTGGCACTTACATGGCACCAAATGTTACTTTCCACCTAATGGCCCAAGCCTAGCTATTGTCCAGGAATTATTGCATCTGGACATAGTCTGCTTCAGTCTTTGAAGATTCCTAAATGGTGTGGAACTTTGCGCAATCATCAGCGAATATCCCCATTTCTGACATTGTGATAAGGAATGCCAAGGATGAGACAGCTGAAGATGGTTGGGCCTCGGACAGTATCCTGAGAAACTTCTGCATTGATGTCCTGTCGCTGAGATGACTGACCTCCAACAACCTCAACCATCTTCCTTTTTTTACCAGGTTTAACTCCAACCTGCAGAGTGTTGCCCCCTATTCCATTGACTATAGTTTTGCTAGAGCTTCTTGATACCATATGTAGTCAAATATGGGTTTGATGTCAAGTACCATCACTCTCGCCTCACCTCTGGAGTTTAACACTGGACCAAGGCCATAATGAGGTCAGGAAGTGAATGACCTTGGCGGAACCCAAACTTGGTGTCTCTGAGTAGGTTACTGCTGAGCAAGTGCTACTTGATCTGTTGATGATGCCTCCAGCACTTTACTGATGATTGAGAGTAGACTGATGGGACACTAATTGGCAAGGTTGGATTTGTCTGCTTTTTGTGTACTAGACATAGCTGGGCAATTTTTATTATTGCAAGATAGGTGCCAATGTTGTCACTATACTGGAACAGCTTGACTGGGGTGATGCAAGATTTGGAGTACAAGTCTTCAGGGCTATTGCAGAATGTTGTCAGAGCCCATAGCCTTTACAGTATTCAATGTCTCCAATCTGTTCTTCACACACCGAGTGAATCAAATTGGCCAAAGACTGGTATCTTCTGACTGATGATCATTGCAAATTCCTCTGCTTTATCTTCTGCATTGATGTGCTGACCTGCCCTATTTCTGATGTTTTGGGATAACTGTGGAGGCTCCTCCTATTGTTAATTGTTTAACTGCTCATCGCGGTTTGTGTCTGAGATGTCATAGGACTGCAGAACTTAGATTTGATTGGTTTGTTGTGAAATCACTTGTCCGTGCCTATTACTTGCTGCTTGTGCTGTTTGGCACAGAAGTAGCCCCGTGATGTAGCTTACCCAGGATGAAGCCTCATTTCTTTGTTTGCCTGTTGCTTCTCCTGGTATGTCCTCCTGCACACTTCATTAATCCAGAGTTTCTTCTAGCTTGATGGTAATGGTAGAGTGGGGGATGTAGTGGGCCATGAGGTTGCAAATAGTCGTAGAGTCATACAGCACGGAGGCAGACCCTTCAATCCAACTTGGCTGTGCCGACGCATTCTCCCAAACTAAAAGTAGTCCCATTTGCCTGCATTTGACCCATATCCTTCTAAACATTTCCTTTTCATATACAAAGTCTTTTAAATGTTGTAACTGTACCTGGGTCTACAACTTCCTCTGGCAGTTCATTCCACATACAAGCCACCCTCTGTATGAAAACATTGCCTGTAAGGTCCCTTTTAAATCTTTCTCCTCTCACCTTAAATCTGTGCTTTTTAGTTTTGAACTCCCCAACCATAGCGTAAAAACCTTTTGCTATTCACTTTTATCTATATCCCTCATGCTTTTATAAACCTCTATCAGGTCACCCCATAACTTCCTATACCCTAGTGAAAAAAATTCCAGCTTTTCCAGCTTATCTAGCCTCTCCTTTATAACTCAAGTCCTCCAGCCCTGGGAACATCCTTGTAAATCTTTTCTGAACCCTCTCCAATTTAATAATATCCTTCCTAAAGCAGGGAGATTAGAACTGTACACAGTACTCCAAAAATGACCTTACCGGTACAACCACAACATGACATCCCAATTCCTGTACTGTGGCCTGAGCAATGAAGGCAAGTATGCTAAGTGCTGCCTTAACCACTCTGTCTACTTGTGATGCAACTTTCAAGAAACTGTGTACTTGCACCCCTGTGTCTATATGTTCTACAACCCTCCCCAGTGCCCTGCCATTTACTGTACAAGTCCTGCCCTTGTTCGTCTTACCAAAATGCAACATTTTGCATTCATCTAAAACTCTATCTGCCACTCCTCAGCCCATTGGCCCAATTGATCAAGATCTGTTCGCAATGTTAGATAACATTTTTCTCTGTCTACTGTACCACCAATTTTGGTGTCATCCACAAACTTACTAACTATGCTTCTTTATTCTTATTGTAATCCTTTTATATAAATGACAAACAACAATGGACCCCGCACCGACCCCTATGGAACATCGCTGGTCACAGGCTTTCAGTCTGAAAAACAACCCCTTCACCAACGCTCTGTCTCATATCATCAAACTAATATCCTATCCAATCAGCAAGCTTTCCCTGAATCCCAAGTGGTCAAATTTTACTAACCAGTCTACCATACATGCATGTATGTTGCTGCACATAGCCCATGGCGCCCCATAGATGCTAGGTTTGTTTGAAATCTATCCCATTGAGCACGGTGTTAGTGTCATACAACACTATGCATGGTGCTTAGTGTGTAAACAGGACTTTGTTTCGACAAGGATGATGTGGTTGTCACTCCTATCTGTTTTGTCATGGATAGATATATCTGCAGCAGGTAAATTGATGAGGTTGAGGTCAAGCATGTCTATCCCTCTTGTTAGTCCCCTTACCATGCGAACTCCATGTCACAGCTTATGTCCTTTAGCACTCAACCAGCTCAGTTCCTACTATCTCTGATTCGATTTTAACCCCACTGCGAAGCCTCTTCTAAGGATGCCTAACCTGAAGAAGTTACCCTCCTCCCTCCGGACAAACCTCAAGGGATCTCTCCTCCCACTCTCTCCCTATTTATTTCAAAACCCCCTTCCCCTCCCCCTTTTCTGATGAAGGGTCTAGGCCCGAAACGTCAGCCTCTCTGCTCCTATGATGCTGCTTGGCCTGCTGTGTTCATCCAGCCCTGCACCTTGTTGTCTCGGATTCTCCAGCATCTGCAGTTCCTACTATCTCTGATTCAGTTAATAGCGCTGCTGCTGAGCTACTCTTGGTGATGGATATTGAAGTACACTCCCAAGAGCACATTCTTATGCATTACCAACTTGGTGCTATCTCAAAGTGATGTTGAACATGAAAGTGTACTAATGCGTCAGCCGGGTGTGGGGATGGGGAGGTGGTAATCAGCAGGAGGTTTCCTTTCCTATGTTTAAGCTCATGCCAAGAGACTTCAGGAGGTACAAAGTCCATGTTGAGGACTCCAAGGGCAACTGGCTCCTGACTTTGTGGGATTAGCAGGGCTGAGAAGTCATGCTGAAGTTGTACTGGACATTGGTGAGGCCTGTATCCAGTTCTGGTAGACCAGTTATTGGAAGGATATTATTATGTTGGAGAAGGTTCAGAAGAGATTTACCAGGGTGTTGCTGGGTACGGAAGGTTTGAGTTATGAAGAACGGCTGGATAGGCTGGTACGTTTTTAACTGGAGCATAGGAGGTTGAGAGGCTACCTTTTTATAGAAGTTTATAAATAATGAGGGATAGAGATGTGGTTAATGATAGTTATCTTGTCCCTAGGATGGAGGATTTCAAGGCTAGGGGGCATATCTTAAGGTAAGAGGAGAGAGATTTTAAAAAAGACATGAGGGGCAATTATTTTACACAGAGGGTGGTCTGCATGTAAAATGAACTTCTTGAGGAAGTGGTGGCTGTGAGTACAGTTACAATGTTTGAAAGACATTTGGCTAAGTACATGAATAGGAAGGTTTTGGAGGGACACAGGCCAGGAGCAGGCAGGTTGGACTAGTTTAGTTTGGGATTATGTTCAGCATAGACTGGTTGGCCAAAGGGTCTGTTTCCGTGCTGTGTGACTGTATAACAGGAGTACACCATTTGCCCGTCAGGCCTGCTGCATTATCCAATAGGATTATGTCTGATCATATCCACTTTTCTGCCGTTTCCCCATAACCCTTGATTTCCCTACTGATCAAGAACTGATCTTGGCCTTAAATATACGCAAAAACTCTGTGGGAAGCAGTTCCAGAGACACTCAACCTCTGAGAGATGAAATTCCTCCTGATCTCAATCTTAAATTGGCGTCCCTTAATTCTGAGACTGTGCCTTGTGGTCCTAGACTCTCCCGTGATGGGAAACATCCTCTCAGCTTTTACCCTGTGAAGTCCTTAAGAATCCTGTACATTTCAATGAGATCATGTTTCATTCTACTGAATCCATTGTGTGGAGTCCCAACCTGTTTAACCTTTGCCCATAAGACAATCCCTCCATACTGGGATCAACCTAGTGAACTGTCTCTGAACTGCGAGATGAGCCCTTTGTGGTGCAAGCACTTGCTTTGGTTTGTTATAATTCGGGTGGCTTCCTGTATCTTTTAAAGGGATCGAAGATTTCAGCATCACACAGTTGGTAGACCAATCTCAGCAAGTACAGATCTGTCTTTGTGACAGAATTTTAACACAGCAGTTGTCAGTGAGCTACGAAAATAGGAAGGTACCTGTTGAAATAGTTTGACTCTCAAAGGATCAAAATGATCATTGGGGAATGAGGCAGTTTCTCATATAGTGCAGGAATTGATTCTGTGGCCATTGTTCACACAGGCCTGTGGTTTCACTACACATGAAACTTGCCACCTTGTGCAAGGAGCTTATCTTCTGTAAACATAAACTGATCTGAAGCTCTGCTGTCTGTATTGTAAATCTCATCAAATCCATTCACCCATCAGCAGCTTCTCCATCTCCCCCAGCCCAGCCACTGTATTGATTGACCTACTGTTTCCCCTCCAGGTTAGCAATGGCTTAGTCTTCATATTCACATCATTTTTGTTTCAAACCCTCATGGCTTTGCCCCTTTTTTTTCACTCCAAAACCTTTTTTGTCAAAAAAAATTAATCTATTTTCTAATCAACCCAGAGATATTATTACACCCCTCAGGAACAAGTGGAACTCGAACCAGGGCCTTCTGGTCCAGGGGTAGAGACAGTACCACTGGACCACAACAGGGCTCCCTCTGAAACCTTTTCCAGTCCTGTAAAAATCTGTGACACCTGCATTACTCCAATTCTGGCCTCTTGCCCAACCTTGATTTTAACTGTTCCACTATTCGCTGCTCTGCCTTCTGCTGCCTAGGCCCTAAGCTCTGGGATTGCCTCTTTAAACCTGTCTGCTTCTCATTGCTGCAGACATTCCTCCACACCTACTCCATATCACCTTATCTGACCCTGTGTTAAATCTTGTCCGATAAAGCTTCTGTGAAGTGCCTCAGGATGTTTGGATACATTAGAGGCAGTATCTAAATGTAATCGTTGTTAGATTTTTTTAAACCTCACCCTTCATTTTATTTTTGTGCTGCATGTTAATGAGAATTGATAATGATGCAGTAACATGAGCAGGGCATTTGGTAAAAATATTGAAAGTTAGATCCATAATTAGTTAAATATCACAGTAACAAAAGAAACCAACTGAATGACAGAGCAGGAAACAACATGAACTAAAATCAAAATAGAAACACTGAGGCAAAAAGAGAAAGAATGATTGGACAAGGTGACAGAAAAAGACAAAAAAAAGAGAAAAACAATATAAATTTAGTTCAACTTCTTTGAACAATTTACTGCCTGCAGGAATGAAGCTCCTTGGTTTCCGCTGTTCCCTTTCGGAGATTTAATGTCAGGATCAGATTTCATTTGATCAACAGGGACCTTCCAACATGAAATAACAGCACCAATTATCTGTGGCAATGCCCATTTAAAGTTAAGACGTAATCTTCTCATGAATGTGTAAGATTTGAGAACAAGATCCATTTTTGTGAGCCTGACACAGAAATTCTGCAAATTGTCCATCTCTTAGAATAACAATAAGCAACTCATGACATATCTCGTGTTTGTCAGAAATTGATTTTTTTTCAGCTGCGGGCACTGAGAATTCATTCTTAACTTTGCAACAATACTGGGCAATTATGTCTAACGATGTTTTAGGCAAACCGAAGAAATGCTAGATAGCACTGATGATAAACGTGTATTACAGAGCAGAAAGCAGCCAGAGTATTGCTGGAAATGATGCACCTCCTCTGCTGGTGAAGACTACACAAGTTTTTACTACTGAGTTACCAACTTAACTAGAGAGGAGTTTGAACCACTTGCAGCTTTTCTGTATCAGATGCAAGCCTAAAAATTGTGGAGGACAAAATTCAGAAGCAATTGGTTAAGTTTTCCTGAACTCAGTGTAAATCATTCATTAATTGAAGTGAGCTATTAGAAACCTGCTAGCTTCCAATGCTTCATTACTCATCTGGAAGTTTGTAATTATGAAACAAATGTTTTACTTGGTTCAAATGTTTTCATTTTGGCTGTTTAGCGTTCTAGAAGGAGAAGTGGTAATGCAAGGCTTAAAGTGAGATAGGATAATTGGAAAGTTTAATGTTAAAAATGTAATATTTGTTCACCCATTCCTGCTGGATCATCACAGTATTGAGTACATTAGTAGAACTAATCCAGCAAGTGGCGCCCTGTGTACAAATCACAGCTTGTATATCATGCTAAATAATCTGGCCCCAAGGGAAAACCTTGAGATGAAATAGGGGGCAGCCCTTAAGTAAGCTGTCAGTGAATTTCTTTGATAGTATGATTAAGGCATTTCTGCTACCTTTTTCTACAATACCAATAGCTTATAGGAACAGAGTGTATAAAGGTGGCCTGGCTTTCCTTTGGGATTTTGGCGTCCTCTGCTGAAAGGGTTCCCATAAGCATAATGTTACATAGAACTTAGGCCAAAATGGGCCACTTTGGTGCTTTAAGTCTATGTTGGTATTCTATCCTTCTGTACCTTTAAACTTGTCTAAGTATCCTTCAATTCCTTTCACCCTCCTGTTTATCTAGCTTTCCCTCAAAAACATTAATACTATTCACCTACCAGCGCTTATTACAATGAGTTCCACATTCTATCCACTCTGTAGATAAAGAACTTTCTTTAGAATTCCCTATTGGATATATCGGTAGCTGTCTTAGGCTTATGCATCCTGATTCTAGTCTCTTTTTTTTTTAAGATTCATTCATGGGATGAGGGCGTCACTGGTTAGGCCAGCATTTATTGTCCGTCCCTAATACCCAGAGGGAAATTATGAGTCAACCATGTTGCTGTGGGTTTGGAGTCACGTGTAGGCCAGACCAGGTAAGGATGGCAGTTTCCCTCCCTAAAGAACATGAGTGAATCTGATTTAGGTTTTTCCTGACAGTTGACAATGAATTCATGGTCACCGGTAGGTTCTTAATTCCAGATATTTATTGAAATCAAATTCCACCGTCTGCCACGGTGAAATTTGAACCCGGGTTCCCAGAACATTATCTGGGTCTCTGGATTAACAATCCAGTGATAAAAGCACTAGGCCATTGCCTCCCTGCTGGGGCCTCCCCTGCCACAGGAAAGATAATCTCCATGTCTATTCTATCAAACTCTTTGATTATCTTTAAAGATATCTGCCAAGTCATGAACTCCTACATCATAACTTGGAGATCTTCAGCTGCTGACTCATCAGCTACCAACAGGGGACAACCAAGCTTTTGTACTTTGTAAACTGAAGGCGTATCTTCACATACAGAGAATGAAACTTCCAAGATAATGCACAGTGATAGAAATGAAACTACGAAACAATAACCCCCTTCCATTTTTCTGTTGGATTGCCCCTAAAGGTGCTGTGGGTTCCACTTGTTGCTGTTCAGCAATTTTCACCAGAAGATATAGGAGTAGAATTGGACCATTCAGCCCATCATGTCTGCTCTGCCATTCGATCATGGCCAATATGTTTCTCAAACCCATTCTCCTGCCTTCTCCCCATAACTCTTGATCCCTTTACTAATCAAGAACCTATCTATCCCTGACTCAATGACTTGGCCACCTTTGCCTTCTGCGGCAATGAATTGCACAGATTAGCCGCTCTCTACCTGAAGAAATTTCTCTTTTCTCAGTACTAAACGGTCATCCCTTCACTCTGAGGCTGTGCCCTTGGGTCCTAGTCTATCCTACTGGTGGAAACATCTTCTCCACATCCATTCTATCCAGGCCTGTCAGTATTCTGTAAGTTTCAGTGAGATTTCCTTCCTAATACTTCCAAATGCCATCGAGTACAGACCCAATATATATGCAGGAGCAGTCAAGGGTTTGTTTATGGCACTGCTGGCTTGGGAGTCTTGTGGTGCAGTAGTAATGTCCCTTTCTGTGGCCTAAAAGATCTGGGTTCATGCCCATCTGCCCAGACATGTATCATAAAGTGCCAGAACAGGTTGATTACAAATATCTATGGCACTGATGGTCAGCTAGAATTTAGTAAGAGATTAGTCTGATCTGGCATGGAGCTGAATTGATCTTCAGCATTAAAAGACTTGGGAATCAGTAATTTCTTCAGATTGCCCATTACGGAGTGGATCTTGTCGGGATCTGAATGAGATTGGCTGTGGTCAGAAATCTGGGAGAATTGCATGAAAAGTTGGGTGAGGCCTTTCTCAAAGTCAGGAGCAACTGCTTACAATTTCAAACGGAGGTCCAGAAGGCGAGACACAATGTGCCTGTTAACAGGGGACCAGTGCCTGTCGTCAGCCTCACGCCAAATATCACCTCAAAAACATGCAACCTCCCATCCCACCACGAGGGAACTAGACATGAACAATTCCTGATGTGAAAGTCCGAGCTGGTACCTGGCAAATCCAGCTTGCTGGTTGCTCCTCTGAACCACCAGGTACCTGTTCCGAAAGCAGGATGCAAACTTCCCCTTATCTGCCAAGTCTGGAGCATATGTCCCAATCTGTACAGAGCAGCTGTAGACTGACAGTGCTTGACCAGGAGCACATGGCCTTTTAAAGATGCCACAGGATCAGGAATGCTGGTCTGATCCAGAATATCTCAGTAATGGCGAGTTCTTCCAAGTACAGCAAGATGGTAGAATCCAGCTGCCATTGGATGAGAGAGGATGAGATTGGAATGGCAGGAAATTTTGCTGGGCCTCAAGGAAAACCCCTTGTGAAGTTTGATGAAATTGACACTGAGCTGAAATATCCTAAGATTCAGCCCAGTGGAGTTTTTTTTTGCAGGATCAACTAATTGATTAAAAAGAAACAGAGCAAGTAGTTAGTGCTGTATTTGGTGAACTGTTCATCCCAGTCACCAATTCAAAAATAAAACAAATCGCAACATGACCAGGTGAAAATGTATTTACTGAGAAGGTGACTGAAATACCTCCACAAAGGCCTGTATCCCATCATCAAGTCACCCTTTATTTACATGTGCATAGTACATGACACTGGCCCAGTTAGCACAAAGCCGGCTCCCAGAGTGAACAGAACCCCGACACTCCAGTTTATATCTTTCAGCCAGGACTCCCTAATTTGGACCGGGTTAACAGCCCCAATCAGGGAACTCCTATTCCATGAGATCCACCTGGTTGACCTATTTTCCAATCACTATAGTGACCAGTGAATTAGGTCACATATTGTAAACAAAGCAAAACACTGCAGATGTTGTAAATCTGAAATAAAAAGAAAAGTGCTGGAAGTCTGTGAGGAGAGAATAATGTTAACCATTCAGCTGAGTGACTACCATCAAATTCAAACTTTGGACTGGATTTTTGAATTAGATGTTTGAAGTGCCATTTGCCTCTTTCCTATTTTTGAAATGCAGGATCAATTCATGACTGAGTTTGCCAGGATTTTTGTTGTTTTTTCACACAGGGTTCAGAATCGTATTGGGTTGGGGGAGAGGACACAGGCAGGCTGGTTAGAAGTTTGTCCTTTTCTTGGAGACAGGAGCCCAGCTCCAAACATCATTTAAAGGCTGACAGAACCTCATACCCTCACCCATCTAAAACTCCCTGTGTCCCCTCCTTGGACCTTCAGATTCTACCAGGCCTTGCCAGAGCCTCTGAACCAGTACTTGCTTTGTGCAGACCTCTAGCGCTAAGCACTAGCAAGGGGAATTACTTTAAATGCAGGTGAAAACACTAAAACCTGTAGTAATGTAATAAAACTCATTTAAAAACGTGCCATTGATATTGTAAAGAAAGTTCTTTGGCATGAATGAAATTAAATCTCTTGAAGTGGTACCATATTGTGAAAAATGCAATTATGTAACCAAAAACTACGTCAAAGGCAAATTGCTATTATAAACTCTTAAAATTCTCCTAAACAGCTGTTTCAATAGACCTGCTGAGCTCTGACCATTAAACATTTGAAATACAGCCATGCATTCATAGTGGTCATGGCTGTCACAATTTTGCAAGGTGCAGTACTCTGAAACTGCAGAGTCCAAGAAGCACTACGTTTCCAATTTAAAGCAGATTGCTCATCAAGCAATGGATGGAAGCAGATACATGGATTTTTATTGAAATTTTTAAAATCAGAGCTGAATGTACATTTAAATTGTGGAGCCAAGCATGGTAAAAATATTTACTGACCTATTTTTCTACATTTTTGAACACATTATGCTTTCTGAAATTGAAAATGTGCTATTATGCATCTCAATAGCTACATGATGCTGGCTACCGTAGGACAGAAGCTAATAATGAATCATCACATTAAATTACAGCTACTTTACATACAGCATCAAACTGAAACATTTGAATATGTCAATACATATAATGCTTATCCGTCAGAATGTTCCTGACTTCTCAGGACACTTCCCTCAGAGGCCCCAAAATCTCTAAGGCAATCCATTTGTTCTGGGGCTTGCAAAATCTACACAATGAAACAAAAATAGTATGCAGGAAGAAATACAATTTTCATGCAGTTCTCACATTTGGAACACTGACCTTGGAAGCTGTGTCTGTACATTTTGCACCCACAGCTTTCCTAACCTGTGAAATGGTCACTTGAATATTACAAAGGCAGAGGAAAATAGTTTTCCCTGCAGAGGACAATTTTTCTGTAAATTGCAAGCCCAGTTGTACCAACATGAGGAGCTGAAATCCTGCTCTTTAACTCTGTGTTTCTCTACCTTGGCTGACCTGCTGAATTCTTGCAGTATTTTATAAGCATATGCTATAAATTTGGTGAAACTGCAGAATTTGTAGGGACTGACCTTCTTTCCACCCTCACCCTCTCCACTTGAGGCACAGGTCATACCATGTGCTGAAACTCCTCCTGATTTCCAGGTTTCGAGCTATTTATAATGACCAATGACTCTCTGACTGCATTCTTTGGGGACTTCCAATCCAGTTGAACAGAGCATCTACTATTAAGTTGTGGTGATGCACTTAGACAAAACCTTTGTGTGGTGAACTGTCTCTTTTTTCTGAAGGAACTTGGGATAATATGTAAGGCCTACTGGTTCCCATGCAGGTTAGACCTGCCCCAAGCGAAGGCCCAGTTATGTGAGACAGATGTCATGGCAACGTCACTCCTGCCTCATTAGCATGTTATTTTAAGTCTTACTCCTGCTATGGGCTCAAATGTTCCAGCCCCGGAACTACACAACCAGCCTAATGGAGGTGGAGACCTGACATCAAGTTTTGCCACTCCATTTCTTCTCTGCTTTGTAGCTGGACAATCATATGGCAGGCACAAAGCAGGTGGAAAATTAGTCCCTTGGATTTTTCCTGAAGATTCAATAATAAAATTATGTTTGTGACATGATTCATGAACTTGCCAGTTTAGGGTAGAGAATCAGATCTGGTCCACGAATCCTTATATTTTTCACTCAGTTGATTTTAAAGACTCCGACATTTTGCCTAAGTTGTATTCTAAGGAGATTTACTGTTTCGTGCTGGGCACTAAAGTGTTTCTGTACTGTGGGACAGTCACGTGGCACTTGGTGATTGCAGTGTGCAGAAAGGCTGCGTGTATGTTGGAGTGTCAGAAAAGAGAGGGTACAGTGGCTGCTGTCACCATTTTTAACAAGTGTAATCTTGAAGATGTAGCGTTGCAGCTAAAGGTTTCGATGGGATCGAATAAGCAGAAAAAAATCGAGAGTGCCAAAGTTTAGCTGCAAGTGAGTTTCACCTTGAAACCAAACACAGGTTTAAGTTTGGCTGTTTTAATCTCCATGTGAGATGTTGCTGATCAGGTGGGATCATCTTAAGCTGTTTCAGCAATATCTGTGTCATTGTATGGGTGTATATTGGTTCTTTATTTGTCTGTGCAGTACCACCTTGTAATGTGTAGACTGCTTTAGATTGTTGGTATGGTTTGTTAGTCTATTCTGCCTTGAATTGTGAACTTTGCTACCAATGTGAAATGCTGGATGTGCTGACTGCAAATTTAATGTTTTCATTAATCCAGTCTGAGGTAGTTGCTTCTGATGTTTGTGTGTCTTTACAGTTGCATTGTTCTTGTTGAATAAATGTGGTACATGCTTAATTTTTAAAACTCTCAAGTATTTTCTGTCGGGTTGGTCTTGTGGTCAGTGTTTCTGAGTGCAGTGGTTGTTTTTTCAGGCGAATTAAAATTGTACTGATTTCAGCGAGTGGAATTTTAAATCATATTCGCTCTTAACCTTTTCTGCTTCTATTGCAGCAGTTGTGCCAGAGTTTGAGGTTGGTTGTGGTTCCTTGTTAGTGTTGTATGTTATGCCACAGTGTTACCTGATTTGCCAGTTAGTTTATATCAATTGGGTAATTCTCCAGTTTTTCTTTGTTTCACAGAATATTCTTAACAATGTATGTCATTTTTATCATTTTTAATGGCATATACAGTGTTGCAGTTTGAACTGTAGTACAGTGAGCCTGAATGGGCTGTGTAATAGCTGGAGTGATGGGACAGGGGCAGGAATCTGAATAGAGCAAGAGGATTGTAGTTTAAGTTGATCTCAGAGACTTTGCACAAATTCATAAGTCGACATGCCAGTTCAATACTGATGGAGTGCATTCTTTCAAATGAAATAGGGCCTTTGTTTTTGCTATGTTCTCTGTCAGGTGGACATGAAAGCATCTATATCACTATGTTGAAGAAACGCAGGAAAGTTCAGGATAATATTTATTTCTCAATAAATATTACTTAGAAAACGGATTGTCTGGTCAATAATGTTGCTGTTTACAGGAGTTTGTTCAAATTGGTGCTGTAATTCATACATCACAACAGTGACTACATTTTGAAAGTACTTTTTGACTGTGAAGGACTTTGGGAAGTTCTGTGGTTATGAAAGGCGTTATATAAATGCAAGTCTTTTGTTTCTTTATGTAACTCTCCATGTGTAGTCACAATCCTCAACTAATGCCACTTAAAATGAAATGAACAGATTGCTAATCTTGTTATTTACGTAACATTGGTGCAGAGTATTGAGTTTGGAGATGGTCATAGTTCATGATTCGGCAATTCTTCGAGTTAAGCACTTTGAGATGTTTGATTTTATACAAGTATTTATTTCTGAATCATGAGGGAAAGATTTGCCTTCTGTTCTGAGAGTGCCATGGTGTTTTCTACTTTTGAGATTTGGCATGCAAGTATTAAAACCAATGCTTTGATTGGCTAGTGACCGGAGTTGGGAAACACTGAAGTCCTAGGTACAGGAGTAGGTGAAAGTTTAAAAGTTTTCTATTGTGTGTTTCATGTGCTGCAGCACATGATTTTGTAATGAAAGACCTTGTTTCAAAAATGTCCCCCACAAGTAGGCATTGCTATATTTTCAAGAAGATTTGCATCATATTACAGATAGGAATATTACTGTATTTTTTATGCTCCTGTCTAGTTCACTCTGCAGCTATACAATAAGTAAAATCAAACTTAAGCACAGCCCTGATACTCTGCAAATTGCTAGTATTGCCCTACTTAAAGGTGATCAGCAGCTGTATTAGTAGGGGTAGCATTCAAGAAAAAATTATTCGAGCCCATTGCTCTGATTATAGATTTACTGAAACCTGCCCTTTTATGGGATATCTTTCAATCAGCCACCTTGTACAATGTGCCCCTTTGCACTGGACTATTAATAAGTCTGAATGAGTATGCTGAAATCTTGTTGCCTTATTTAGGAAGGCAAGAACACATGGGGTTTCAATGGTATTAGTTTTTTTCTGTAAATATGGACATGAATTCTGTTTTAGGAGTAAAGACCATCCGGTTGTTTTTTCCGGTAAAGTGATCAGTGCAGGTTTCAGGTTAATGGTGCAGGTGCCCAAATATAAGCTTTCAGGCAAAACATATTTATTTATATTGGATCTATTAATACGAAATAATTAGGTTTGATTACTTCTTATTGAATTTATCCACAGAAATAAATGGCCATGCTGAAAATGACATTTATATATAAATATTCCATTTGTCTCTTGATGTTGCTAAACCTATAAGTGCAGGTAAAACTAAATCTCATTTAGTTTTGCCTTTTATTTTGCAAGAATCAGTTTCAGGCCTAAGTTCTCATTCTTGACAGTCCAGAAATCTGACTGATTGACCAAAGATACCCCTACCAGAAACATTGAAATTACTAATGGTTTTTGTAAAGGAAAAGAAATTCACTTTGAAGTCTGCCATCAACGAAAGAATTCTGGGACTTCTTTTAGAAAAACATTGTGTGTTCCAACTTGAATCTATGTAAGGTTCTGTGTAAGAGTCTCAAAATTCTCCAGAAAATAGCAAAGGCATCCCAGTGTACTTTTTTTGAATTATGACTTAATGAGGTAACACACAATGAATTGCGTTTAGTGAGATCTGTTTGGATGCAGTCATATTACAGAAGTTTGGGTCTTACATAACTGGCTATAAATTGAATCTAAACCAGCTGCCACTCTCTAGGTTTGGTTGCTGAAAGACATTTCTTTTAGTGCAAATTTGTTTTAAAATGTCTTTTTCGTTATAAATGCACCAATCCCTCACCTTGCATATTTATCCATTCATTTTTGATTTCTTTTTACATTTGTATCTCATCTTTGTTTGCTCTTGTCTTGACTTATTTCTCTTTTTGTTGTTCTCTCTTGCTTTCAGTGTTGTTACAGAAAATGGTGCTCAATATTTATATTTCAAGGTCTCTATTCAGTTGTATTTCTTCTACTAAATTTCTTTTGTTAGTTAACCATTCACATTATGGGTAATTCTAAAAAAAATTGAAATGGGATATATTAGTTTGATAAAATATTAGAGGAAAATCATGTTTATTATTGCCAGAAAAAAGTAATTGATAAAATTACATATGAAATAAGTATTTCTTTCTTGATGAGTTTAATATGTAAAAGAAGTCAGTTTCAGTGAAGTGGTACCTAAATAAAATTTGTTAAATCCCCTCAAAAACAATTAGTCTCTAGAGCTTTTAATGTTTGTGGTAATATGCCTGCATAAAAGCAAACCTGAGAGTAAATTTCCCACACCACTGCTAAACGAAATCAGCAAATTGTCTTGTTCCAAAGATTCATCTTCCACTGCACTGTCATTTTTACTGCGCAGTGAATAATTAGTTGATAGAAAAATTACTTTTATACGTGTGGAAAGTTAACAGTGAACATTGATATTATATAAAGATGAAATTGCAGGAGGTTTGAATAAAACTGATTATGAAATTGTAACAATTCTTAATGCTTGAATCGGGATCTTAGTTATTCCTGTTCTGCAATGTCTTAAATCAAATTACCTAAAAGATCGCTATTTTGATATGAACAGATTCTACCCTGTGGGAATTATTGGTTTAGCAGCTGCTGAGTTAGTCCTGTGAGGTCAGAAGATGGATTCATAATGATCTTTTATAATCTTATAGATCCTGGAACATTATTGCGACTAACTACTTTGAGTACCAGCTATTCTTGCCAGTTTGCACTGACAAAAATCTGACTTTCATTTTAAAAAAAGTACATAGTCATTTTGCTGTTTGAATGTACTTACGTTGCTGTCTTTCTTTTAGCTATGAGGTCTGAACAATACTTATGGTATGCTGTCTTGGCAACATCACAATATCATTAGACACTGGCTTCTCTTGAATACTTTTTGATATTTCGATGTAGACTGGCAGCACAAACGATTAACACCATTCTCTCATTTCCATGCACGCAACTTCTAGAAAAATGTGTCAGGAAATTCTTTCAAAGCTGATGTCTATTTTTAAATGACCCTATTTGAAGTATTCAAGCTTTACTATCAAGGCTTAAAACTCATGAACCATTTAATTATATTGTTTTACTATTACACTGGAAAATGATCCTCAAATTGTCTGTTATAGAGCAGTTAATAAGTTTTATATATTCCGTTAATGGAAAATTTACTGAACGCCAAGTGAAAAATAAACAAAGACCTCACATTGAATATGGTATTCAAGTTACTATCAACTTTGAGATTGCACTTTTAGCGATGGCTGTAGTAAGGAATTAACTTTTAATTTATCCATCTACTTGTCATGTTAGGGCATCCTTTTAGGATCATTTAAAGTTTAGTTATAAATGTACAAAAGTGAAAAACATGATTGAAGCTCATTATATTTCGCACAAAATTATTCACATGCGGTGAATAAAAATGCCTTCATTTTTCTTGTGGCAGCTGTGTAGGCTTGTGTTAGATTGTTATCATTTTCTACTTTGACTAAGTTGTCAGTAAAATCAAAACTATATATATAATGTTTAAAAATGAAAGAGAACTGGATAATATGGATATCATGCTGTGTAAATTGTGCATTGCTGTTGATAGTTTCTTTGTAATTGTCAGACTTGATTCTATTAAACCATTTTCGGTTGGCCTTGCATATCTATGGCAAGATGTTAACTGAAGGAAGAAATTGCTCTGGTTGCTCTGTCGGGCATTATAACTGCATCTATGACAATGTTCTCTTTAACACAATGACAATTCTCTTAGAAACACAGATTGGGGCATTTGTTACACATGGGTGTCAGGGATTTCATGGGGTTTGCGTGGAGACTCAATACCAGTTAATGGTTGACAGCAAGACTGGGTGAGACTGGGGACATGAAGAAGTGGAGGACAGAGGAGTCAGACACATGGAGGAGTTAATTGATATAGGCCTGACATACTGAGTGTGATGGAGCTTTGATAGGGACAGTCAGTCAAGGTAAGAAAACTAGGGCCTAAAAGTTTTGTCAGTACTATCGAAATCTACATCCATCTCAGGATGTTTGCTGGCAGAGTCCTTACAGGGCCTCGCTTTGATCTAAAACATTTCAGTTGATCTTGGACTTTATAATCCATATAAGGCTAGGCCAGCTAGCCTACAAGTGCATGTTCTAGAGAATGGAGAGTACAACAATGGAAATCAACACGAACATTCGACAAAGAGCAAACGCAAAAGCACAACATCAATTCTTCTATAATAAAGGAATTATCCCCAAATCCCCTGTATCCATCAATATGTACCAATCATAAAGCAAGGCTACTAATTTGAGCTGTCTGACTAAACTATTCTCAACAAATTACAATGATGCACACATAAATAAAATTAATCAATGTAATGTGAAGTATTTACAAGTGCAATTTAAGTTTGAAAAACCTTTCATATGACCTTGGGCTCTGAACAAGTCTTGTTAATGTGAGTGGAGGCGGGCAGGTAAACAGCCCTCCCTGTTTTTCCAGGAGCCTCTTTTACAGCCCATCCTTTCCTGTTCCACGGTCAACTGACAGTGGGTTTCATTCCCGAAAAGCTTCCCCGGCTGTGTGATTGCATGTCTCTTCCATCTGCACTTCCAGCACTTCAAATTTTTAATTGTTATCCATATGGGAGCCAGAAAAAAAAACGAGAGAGGTTTCACCATGCCACAGTTATAAATCTGTCCATAGGCCCCAAAACAACTCTTCACAAATTGTGCAAATGCATGTGTGAAATTTTGCCTTCAAGTGTGTAATTTTTTTCTAAGTGTAATCTTGGCTACTAATATGATTTGCATTTCTTATTAGCAGTGGATTGTTGAATACAGAACATTACATAGAATTTACAATACAGAAACAGACCATTTGACTCCATTGGTTTATGTTCCACATGAGCTTCCTACTTCATTTATCCCTATCAGGATATCCTGCAACTCTTTCCATCCTCATGTACTTGTCTATCTTTCCCTTCATGATATGTGTGTAGGGAAATTATTGGAGAAGATTCATGGGGATAGGATTTACTCACATTTGGAAAAATATGAACTGATTAGTGACAGGCAGCATGGTTGTGCAAGGAAGGTCACAAACTTAATTGAGTTTTTTGAAGAAATAACAAAGATGGTTGATGAGGGCAGGGAGGTAAATATTGGACTTTAACAAGGTCTTTGACAAGGTCCCTCATGGCAGGTTTATACAAAAGGTGAAATCACATGGGATCTGTGGTGAGCCAGTAAGATAGATATTATTATGGGCCATCCCAACCCCCTCAAAATATGTTAAGAAGATAGCCTAGACACTAACTTTTTCTGATTTTGAAGGTAAATATAAGGCATTGCATTCTAGATGCAATTTGTTTGGTCAAAGTATCGACTTTAAGCAAAACACACTTTATTTTTACACTACAGTTAAAATTCGACAAAATAAAAATAAAGGAATTCGCTGAACTGTAACTCTATCAAAATGCTTAACAAAATTATATGTATTAACTGCTACTGATTAACTGTTCCAATATCATAACGTCCCATAAACACATTCTAGGCAAAGGCAAATTCAGTAAAATAGATTGTCTCACATGCAATTCCAGCAGAAAGAGAACCCGAGCTTTTAGCTGTAACAGAGAGAAGAATAAGGGCTTCCACATCCAACATCAAGACACTAACAACTGCTGAAAACTAAAACTAAAATTCCTGGTTCTGTGGGATTTTGATGCCACCCATTCAGGCTGCTCCCATTGTTCCAACTTAAACAAACCCAAGGCCTCACAAGCTGTTTACTCTATTGGTTTTGAGCAAACTGCTCGATACGTCTGTCTCAACCTTTCTTCATTAAAGAAGGGACAAAATACACCTCCTTAAAGCCAGAGTATTGTCACACCTCCTCCCTTTTATATAAAGCACCATCAATATACAAAGACGGCTTCATTTTTAAAAACCTTTAGCCTAATGCTATCGGTACTCTACAATACCTGTATGCATGCAAACATTCACTACTACAGTCTATTTCAGTCCATTTTTTTCCTGCCACCCAACATCTCCGTCCTCCTTCATCAAAGTAGTAACAACGTAATAGCAACTAGGAGATAGTGAGAACTGCAGATGCTGGAGAATCTGTGATAACAAGGTGTAGAGCTGGATGAACACAGCAGGCCAAGCAGCATCAGAGGAGCAGGAAAGCTGACATTTCAGGTCTGGACCGTTCTTCGGAAAAGCTCTTCAGTAAAGCATTTCTGAAGAAGGGTCCAGACCCAAAATGTCAGCTTTCCTGCTCCTCTGATGCTGCTTGGCCTGCTG
>NC_063333.1:134839067-134871406 GCF_021869965.1 Rhincodon typus
GCGGGAGATGTGGGAGACACGGTTGAGGGCGTTCTCGACCACCGAGGAGGGGAAGTTACGGTCCTTGAAAAACGAGGACAACTGAGATGTACGAGATGTAAGTTAAAGGATGGTTTGATTTTCCAACCAAAAAAAGAATCAGCTCACTTCTCAGTGCTCTGATCCGATTTATGCATAAGACATTTGCTTTGTTTCTAATATTTTTCACTTCATATTGCACCAATTAGGCAATGGTGAGTCAGAATCTAAACGTGTACAAAAATGTTACCTATTTACCCTTTGGAAATTTCAGTCTCCTATGCAGTTTATGATAGACAATTGTGTCTCTCAAATGGATAGACTCAGTTAGATTATACTTTTCTTAAAATTCATTTCTGGGATATGGGCATTGCTGGCAAGCCCACCATTTATTGCCTATCCCAAATTGTACTTAAGGTGACACTAAGCTATGTTCTTGAACTACTGCCCCTGTGTGTTGTAGGTTAGCCAACCGTGCTTTAATGAAGGAATCTAACATTTTAACCCATCAATGTTGAAGAATCAGGAATATATTCCTATATCACTTGGTGGTAGCCTGTATTCTGTGCATTCTCTGGACCACCTCCCTTGTCCTTCAAGCTGGTAACAGTTGTGCGTTTGGGAGATCCTGTTGAAGTGTTGGCAGTTTGTTGCATTGTATTTTGTCAATTATGTGCCTGCATTGGAGTGAGTGAGATGGTTAATGGGGTGACAATCAAACAGGTTGCTTTGTCCTGGACGATGTTGAATTCTTGAGTGTTGTTGAAGCTGCACAGATTCAATCAAGTGGAGAGCGTTCCACCATACTCATGCCTTGTATCTTCTAGATGGTACAAAGGCTTTGAGTCAGGAGATTAGCCACGTGCAGCAGAATATCCAATCTGTGGCCCCTTCTGGATCTGCAGCATTTATAGGTGTTTTTTAGCTCTCTGTTCAGACATGATAAAACACATCTGGAGCAGGTAGGACTTGCACTCAGGCCAGCAACCCAGAGGTAGGGACACTACCTCAATGCTGCAATAGCCATCACTGCAGTATTTATATGGCTGGTCCTGTTCAGTTTCTGGCTAATGGTGGAGGACTTGGGGATGGTAATGTCAAGGGGAGGTGGTGAGATTCTGTCCCTTGTTGGAAGTCATCATTGACTGGCATGCGTGTGCAGTGAATGTTAATAGCAACTTTGCAGCACAGACCTGCTTCTTGTCCAGAGCTAACTACACAAGGACATAAGATTATTTTGCTATCTAAAGAGTTGCAAATAGGAATGAGCACTATGCAATTACCAAAGATCATCCCACTTTTGATTTCAGATTACTGAGACACCCGCCTCCACTAAGCCAGCCTTTGATTCAATCGACCTTGAGGTCAGAAGATATAGCTCATTTCCTTCTCCTTGTTCACACAAATGAGAGAGAACAGAAAATCTCTGCCAGAAAGGAACAGGAAAAAGGGGACTTGATTTAATTCATTCTTTAAGCAAAATCGTAAGTGATCAATGATGTAGTATAATAAATGCAGTGACCACGGTAGCATATAATACTCTTGTTATGAAAGAGCATATCCTCCAATTCACTGTGAGCAAGCAAGATGAGATTCCGAGAATGATGAATCTCTTAAGCTTTAGATGGGTAGCACTGTCAAGAATGTCTCTCATCACAATTATCTTTTGGCATGAGCTTGATTGCCACCATAGTTCAGAGAGGAATTTCCCTGTGTTCTTTTTTCTGAAATTGCTAAAAGGTTTTTTCCTCAGGAATTTTTTTTGACTCTCCCGGGAGATGGCTGAGGAACAAAAGAGATGTTGCATTGGTATGTGTAAATTGCACATTGCTGGGTCTGGACTGTTTGTCTCCCATTTTATGATTATAGTAATATTATGAGAGATCTGATGATATTAAATGTGTCACTTTTAGATGTTGCTGCAAACTTTAAAGGGGTGCATTCTTCATGGCCTTGCTTCATTTACATACACAAGACACAAGTTGTATCAAAATATTCTGTTCTGAAGAAGGGTCACTGGATCCGAAACATTAATTGTGCTTTCTCTCCACAGATGCTGCCAGACCTGCTGGGTTTTCCCAGCAGTTTCTGTTTTTGTTTCTGATTTCCAGCATCCACCATTCTCTCGTTTTGTTTTTCATACCAAGACGTACTTGCCTGCCATTTTTGCACTTTTTTATTCACTCATGGGATGTGCATACTCTGTCTGGGCCAGCATTTGTTGCCTGTTCCTAATTGCCCTTGAGAAAGTGGTGGTGGGCTGCCTTCTTGAGCTGCTATACCGCATGTGCTGTCGGTAGATTCACAATGCCACTAGGGAGGGAATTCAAGGATCTTGAATCAGAAAAAATGCAGTCATGAAGAGAACGAAACTGTTCCTCGTGGCTAAACAAAAAAATTGCTTGCCAACGGATTTTCATGCAAACAGTGCCCCTTTAAACAGAGATTAACAAAGACAACTGCCTAGCGTGTGGTTATGATACCCATGCAGTGTACTGTCTCTTTTTTTAAACTCCCACCGGGGACAGTTCTTAGATGTTATCTGGGCTAAATGGGTCAAAGGTTTGCCAATGTCCCCTGAGCACAGAGCAACATGCAAAAGGGTGTAGCAGTATTCATGTCAGTCGCTGCGCTAGCAACAGGAAACCAGGCATTTAAAATTGGTCACTTAAAGTTTAATCCCAGGTCTAGTTTTCAAGTTGTGTTTTTGTCCTTTTTATCTTCATGTACAAATAAAACGGCTAAGGGAATATGGACATTCGGAACATACCCATTTGGAAGTCATGTATCAGACTACCCCTGCCTCTGTGACTTGTCCCTGCTTCCCCCACCCCCACCGCACTCGCCTCCTTGGGGATTGGAGGAATCAAGCTGACTGGGTAGAACACAGTCACTCAAAAGGTGAACACCGCAAACAAATTAATGTGGAAAACCCAAATGTGAGGGTGGGGGTGGGTCCGCTGAATGCAAGTCCAGAATCCCTTGAGGGGGAGAATGATGCAGAGAAATGGCAACACCCACAATATTGTTATCTATAGAAATATGGGCCTATCTTGAACTTTGGTGACTTCATAGTAATCCATTCTGAACTTTACAGGCTTTGTTAATTGAGGGCATCCTTTGGTTATTCTTAAGAACTGTTTATTATTCGTTCATAGGATGTGGGCATTGCTGGCTTGGCTACCATTTTAATGCACATCCATAGTTCCCCCGGATAGGTGGTGACGGGCTGCTTTTCAGGACTGCTGCACTCCATGGGGTGTAGTTATACCCACTATGCTGTTAGGATGGGAGTTCTAGTTCTTATTGACCCAGTGACAGTGAAGCAATGGCAATATTCTTCAAAGTCAGGATGGTATGTGGCTTAGAGGGGATCTTGCAGGGTAGTGTAATGTGCCCATATTGCTGCTGCCATCTTTGTCCTTCTTGGTGGTAGAGTTTGGAGTTTGGTAGGTACTGACAAAGAAGCCTTGGTAAGTTGGTGCAGTGCATTTTGTCGATAGTAGCAGTGTGTACTGTACATTGGTGTTGAAGGTGGTAGATGGAGTGCCAATGAAGCAAGCTACTTTCTCCTGGATAAGTGTCAAGTCTCTTGAGTTCTGTTGGAGCGGCACTTAGCCAGGCAAATGGAGAGTGTTTCATCACATGGTTGATTTCTGCCTTTTAGGTGATGGGGAGACAGAAGGTTAATTATGCACCCAGAATTCTCAACTGCTGACCTGCTCTTGTGGCCATAGTATTTATAAAACTGCTCCAGTTGAGGTTCTGGTCAAAGTTAACCCCTAGGGAAATGGGTAGTGGAGGATTCAGCAATAGTTGTGTGATTGAATGTCAAGGGGAGGTGATTAGGTTCTGTCTTGTTTGAAATGGCCATTGCCTTGTACTTGCGTGGCCCAGAAATTCTATATTACCTGATTAAAAGGGGCATGCACTGCTCACACATACCCATTCTCATAATTTCAGCGTGATGCTCCAATCTGCAACCAGGCCCTTGAAGCCTAGAATTCCTTTAGATCTCCCGCTGCGGTTAACTGAAGTGGTCCTGAATGGAAATTCAGCAACTTTATATCTTTCGAGCAGTGACTACGCTTTATAGAAATACTTTATAGAAGCACAAGGAAAGTCTAATGAACAACAAGATGATTCATAATTCTGCATGTTGACTGTTGCCAAATAGGAAATGAGCTCTTGCAATTGTTTTTCATCTGGATTTGGTGTTGGTGTAAATAAGACCAGGAATGTGAGTGTGTTCGAACGGTGATTAAGAGGACAGTTGTTCTGTGGACAGATGGTTAGAATAAGGCAGATGAGGGGGCTGTTTTAGGTGAAACCCTCTTTGATGAGTTGTTGAGAAATTTAGCAGCTAAGGGGCCTGGTGGGTGTATTGCCCCCTCTCTTCCTGCTGCTCTTCCTCTTCCTTCTCCTCCTCCACTTCTTCCTGCCCAGGTGGTGCAAAGGGCTGGTCCCTCTGAGTTACAACATTGTGCAGCATGCCATGAAGTGTGGGCCACCAAAAAGACAATTTAATTTTTATTTCTGAAAATTGTGGATCCAGGAGGATCCGAAGACCATCTCCAGCTCCAAATTATCCCAAATGTATCTCTATCCCACCTGCCTCACTCAGATTCCCCACTGCGGCACGTACCTTTAAAGTTGTTGCCTGCAAAGCAAGTAGCATCATTTTTAAACATTCTTTCACAGGATGTGTGCATTGCACAAGATCAACTTTTGTTGCCATTCCTAATTGCTCTTGAGAAGGTGCTGGTGAACTGCTTTGTTGAGTGACCATCTATTCCTGGAACATCCACGGTGCAGTTGAAAAGGCAGCTCTGGGATTTTAACTCAGCAACACCGAAGACACAGCAATAGAGTTCCAAGTCAGGATGGTGTGACAATTGGCGGGAACCATACGGACGGTAGTGTTCCTGTTGCCCTTGTTCCTGTCAGCTTTAGAGGTCACCAGTTTTTGAAAATGTTGTTGGGAAGTAGTTGTGGTGCAGTTTAAATGAAAAGAATGACACAGCTGGTGGTAGATGGAGTGAATGTCGAAGATGGTCGATAGGATGTTTGCCAAATGGGCGACTTTGTCCTGAATGGAGTTGAGCAATTTAAGTGTTGCTCGAGCTGTACTCGTTCAGGCAATTTGAGAATATTCCATCACACAGCTGTCTTGTACCTTGTGGACAGGCTTTGTGGAAACAGGTGGTGAGGTTACTCTCCACAGAATTTCCTAGCCTCATCCTTATTAAAGTAAGCAGGTAACTTCTGGAGCCATGGAAACTATTTGCAGTTCACTCAAGTAATATTAGTGAGACTTAGAAGCCAGTGTTGGATTCCCTTGTGGCCTTTGATATTGGACATTCTGTATGGCAGATATTTCAGACTAAACAGCAGGTGTGAAGCAGTTTAATTGACTTCCAGCCTTTCACCTCTCTGGTACCACCTTTCTGAGCCCTAGTCTTTCCAATTTCCCTGTTAACATCAGGGACCATTCTGAAGTCAGTGCTCTGCATTGCCTCCACTGTCTGCTGCTTTTGTTGCTTGGCCCTCAAAGAATTTATTAAGTTGTAGATTGCCTTTCAATTACAATAACATGAAAACCACTGAAAAATATCAGGCATTTATATAACATTTTTAATGTCGAGAAGTGTCCTTGCAAAAGGTATTTAAAAAAAGGGGTGATGGAAGTTGATGCAAGTTCAGAGGAGGAATGGATGCCAAACTACAAAGAAGTAGATATTAATAGACATATATAAAGACATGGGTTTTGAAGCTCTTAAAGGAGGAATGATGTGTGGAAAATGAAAGGGTTTAAGCAAGAAATTCCGGAAGTTGGAACCTAGAGAGGTTAAAAACACTGCTACCAATGTCTGGCTACTTTAATTCCTGTATATGACATGCTCCTGAAAAAACTGAGTGCAAAAAGTAGAAACTTGCTAAATGATGGGGAAGAAAGGTCTCTTCATCTACTAAAGGTGGGTTACGTTCCTGACCTGACTGCTCCTCAGGTCAAAAGGGATCAATCAGAATTGGAGAGCTGGAAATGGCAGAGAGGTCTTGGTTAGTGATAATGCAGATACAGAGAAGGTGAGGAGTTATTAAGAGACCAGGAACCCGGCATCTTTCTCTAATTGTTAGTGGGCAGGACTCCAGCGAGGCTGAAAGCCCAGCTTCAACCAGGGTTTGTCGCTGGGGACAGAGTGGAGGACAGACACTGAAAGATCCTATCCCAACATGAATAGATGAGGGAATGGGTCCCCAATGTGCTGTAGAGGCTGGGGATCAGAAACTGATCCATCAGGGGAACCTGAGTATCATTCATGGATAATAGCGGGAATATTTCATTCAGGTTCCTTGAGGCTTACCAACTGTTAAACTAAACATTGAACTTGTGTCTGGCTGTGGTATTCGAGAAAGGTCCTTCATATGAGAGCCACTCAAAGACAGAAGCATGATAGTGGAAAGTGCACTGAATAAGAGGATTACTATATAATGAATATAGAATAGACAATAGACCAGAGATAGAGGAACAAAGTACTTTGGGAGGTGAAGGAGGTCACGGAGATGAATGGAGTGAGGGTATGGAGGGATTTAAATATTAGAGTACAATAACATTACATTTGAGCCACTGCGGGCCAGCAGCCCTTATATTAGCAGCAATGACAGGATTCATGAGGAGCAGAGTTCTGAATAAGTTTCAGTTTACAAAGGGAGAAGATGGAAATGAATCAGTACAGCATTGGAACAATCAAACGTGCAGGGCATTCAGGCTAGGAGTGAAGGCTGCAGTGGCTTGGATGGAGTTGTATGTGGACAAGAGGCAGAAAGGAGAGGAAAGGTGCAGGAAGCAAGGGTGGAAACTCCGGTCACCTCAAAGCTGTATGTTACATTGAGTTGGATCCTCTTATGACAACTATGTGAATGGAGGCTGCAATCAGTAATTAGGGTGTGGAATTTGCAAACCATGTGCCTATGTGTTGTAGAGTTGCCATCTTCTTGAAATTACTATCCCGTTTGGTAATAAATAATGGACATTGTAGCCATGGAAGTTTTTCCATGCTGTTTAGAAGATCATGAGTCAGTGTTGAACAAAGAGATCCATTTGACACATTTGATTCGTCCATTGAGCAGTAGCTACCTAACGTTGGTGAAAAGGCCAGAGGAATTATGAAAGTAAGGGAAATGGAAAGGAAATATAAGTAAAAAGACAGATTTGATCCAGTAGATATATTAAAGCTGAGCAGGTGGTGGGGAAAAAAGCCCGGGTAGCATTTTTTTCTTGCATATTCTTGTGATATAGGCATCATTAGAAAGTCTGGTATTTATTGCCCATCCCAAGTTGTCTTTAAAAAGATTGTGAGTGAGTGTTCTTCTTGACCTGCTGTAAGCTAAGAAAGAAGGGCCATTCACAGTACAGTTAAGAAGGATTGAAACCAGCAATGATGAAAGAATAGTGAGATAGGTCCAAATTGGAACAGTGCATGACTTGGAGGCAGTTTCTGTTCTCTTATTGCCCCTGTCCTTTTAGATTGTGGAGAATGGGGTTTGGGACAGCTGTTAAAAAAGCGTTTGTGGATACTGTAGTGCATCCCACTGAAGGGACCCACTGCAGCCTTAGTGCAGTGATGGTAAGGGGAATAGATATGTATGCGGTAAATAGACTGCCAATCTAGTGACATGCATTGCACAAGCAAAAATTACAAGATGAGTCAGAGTGTGTATACATGTCCCGATAGGAATGATGCAATTTGGAATTGTATTAATGCACAGTTCAGGGCAGCACATAACAAAAGTCCCAAAACCCGTGATAAAAGTCATGCCCAACTCTTTCACTTGTGTAGTTAAGCAACCATGGTCAACAAATGTAGTAAGAGACAGAATCAAGCTTAAAAAATGGCCTGACACAAATGCAAACAACAGTTCTGGGATGACAGAGGAAGCAACAAAAAAAACAAGGATACAAATTAATAAGAACTGAAAGAAGGAATTTGAATAGATCTTGCAAAGAACTTTAAAGTTAATAGCTAAAGATTTTTATAGATATATTAAAAAAAAATTCATTGACATCGTAATGTTATTTAGAACTCCATCAATTTCCCATGAATAGGCGATGTAATGGACAATAACCTGAACACTTCTCATTGTGTTCTTCTTTGTCATCAATCATAGAGTATATCTACTGTCTGATTTCGCCTCCTACTTTAAACATGCTGCCACTGTCATCACATTTTGACAAACTCGTACTACTTTCTGACCTACCTCCTCTTGTTCCAATGTTTGATGTCAACTGAAAGTTTAACTGTTTGGGCTCTCAACCCAGATTGTTGATGTAAGTTAGAAACAATAGAAGTTTCAGATCGCTCCACCTTCCCCCTCCTCCCACCATATCCCACATCTCCTATCTTCTATCTGTAATCCAAGACCACCATTCCTCCCCTCCATCCCCCACAAACCTCCAACAACTTCAAATAACTCCTCAAATGAACACTCATTGTTTTGTATCCTTCAGACAGTCTCTAAATCTATTCCCAGGGATTACCCTGAATTCCCAAATGTCTCACGTGAATTCATATTCATTCATTTGAAACATTAAAAGGGCTTTTTAAAGTCAAGGTGCACCACGTCACAGGGATTTCCAAAGTTGCGATCGGGTAGTTAGTTCCTCAAAAAGGCTGTGGGTGTTGTTCAGGCAGGATCTACCCTTTTTGAGTTCATGAACTGTTAACTGGACTGTGTTGTTATCTGCTCCTCGTCCTTTGTTCAATTCACTTTTGCTGGTTCTGCATCAGAGTTTGTTTCTTTATCTGTTATGTTTCTCTTGCTCTCCTCCCTTCTGCAGTCCACAGGCAATTAGGCGCAAGTTTTCTCTTCATTGCTGTTACAGTCTTTAGTAAATGCCTGCTTTGCCCCCAGCAACACTAACTACCCCCAAACCCCATTACTCTTTCAATTATCCTGGGACGGGAGAAAGATGGAGTGATGGTGTGTTGTTGCTTTCTGGATTTTCAGCATCTGTATGTCCTTTCAAAACCTCTCAGGTTTTGAGTTAATCATGATCAAGTGTTCAGCATTAGATTTAAAGTCACTTTTTTTTTGTTTCCTTTTGCTGCCCTTACTATAGTTTATCAAATGTGATGTCATCACACTGTATGTTGGAAGATTAGCGCTAACTTCCTTTTTTTTTACAAACCATGTGCAGGTCACACATTTGGAGATTTTCTGCAATGATTTGTGTGGGTAGAACTAGGATCTGTCAGAAGAACTTCTGTTTCAACAAAAACAAAGAACTGATTTCAACATTTTAAATAGCAAAATAGATGGTAGTAGAATTTTCAGCGATTTTGTTGAAGTGATTGGCTGCACAGAATTCCTTGAGTTCCCTCTCCTCATCACTCAGTTGCTGAGCAGATGGCTGTGAACTGATTTATTATACTTGCAATAAACCAAATGTTGCATTTATATTTTAATAGTCATTCACACAATTTGGGTTTCATTGGCTGGATGAGCATTCGTAGCCCAGATGGCAGTTTAAGAGTCAACCGGATTGCTGTAGATCTGGAGTCCCATGTAGGTCAGACCAGATAAAGATGGTGGATTTCCTTCCCTAAAGGACATTAACTTTTTTATTAAACAACCATGGATAGTGGTTACATGAGGCATTTTTTTAAATTCTGGATTTTTATTCAATTAAAATTTCACCATTTGCAGTGGTGGGATTCAAACCCATGTCCCCAGAACATTAACCTGTCGTTCTGGATTATTAGTCCAGTGACATTACCACTTTTCCACCATCATGTCTAGTATCCTATATGGTAATAGTCTGAAATGCAGTAACCTATTCATGTGAAATTCCTGTCTACTATTTTATAAATCTCAACCCATTTATTTTGTTAATGTGTTGGGTCTTTTTATCAGCAATGTTGTACGTGTCGCTTTCAATCCCAGTTGTTTAAAGCCTTTAGTCACCTAATCATAAAAATGAATAACTCCGCTTTTTGGTTGGCAGATGATTGATATGCAATTCCCAGCTATCAGTGACGCAAAGATGGTAACCTGTAAAGACCCAATTACATATATTTTCATAGGCCTGAATCTTTCTTTTCTTTTGGTTAAATCCCAGATCCATCAAGTGTTTTTGATATGCAAGGCCTTGTAAGATCTCTCGCTATGACTTACCAAACTAACCTCATCAAGTACCTATCCCACCCCTCGGTGTCTGATTCTGGTACCATCTAACCACACGCCACTACCAGACAAGTCACCACTCAGTGGATATCCCTGTATTCACCAGCATGCCTTGTGTCTGCACCATCTTTAAAAGCCTGTTGTGAATCTGGCCAACTCTGTCAGTTGACAGTTGGGCTGCGTGGTTCCTGACATTTGCCCAGACATTGCAGACAGGGGGATTTTGACAACCTGCTTTAAGCATGGGGACCTGGACCTCCTGTTGGATGAAGTGGTATAGACAGGGAGCTTCCTCATGCCCCAGGACCAGCAGTGGGAGCCACAATTCTGGAATTGGTCAGAGGCTGCCACCCAGTTTCTTGTGCCTGGACTGATGCCCAGTAATATAGGAAGAAGGTTACACAGCAAGGTATTGTCCACCATCTTCTCTGTAATACCTCCATTCTACTACTCTATATGCCGCCTACGTATGCCCAAACCCACCACTCTCACTATTGCCTGCAGCGTCTTCCCTCACTCGCTGTTACCCACCTTGACACCCTGATTAAACCCTGCCACTACTAACCCTGCATACCCTCTGCACAGCCTGATCACTTGCAAGTGGGGAGCTGGCCTGAGCACCAAGTGTAACAGCTGTGCCACCCACTCTCATCTCCTCTAGTACCAGCCTCTCTCTCTCATTCCAGGAGAAAAACAGCCCACAGTAGAGAGGAAAGAGTCAAGACAGGTGTAGCCTCCCAACATTTGGCTCTTCATCTATTACTTGGAGAGCATCCTGCTCATCCCAAGTGGCTCACTGATGGTTTCCAAGCCCCTGCACTGGTATTGAGTAGTAGTTTTAAAGAGCATGAGTACCACAGGCAAAGAGAGGAATTATCCTACAAAGGAGATAGCAAGAACTGCAGATGTTGGGGTCAGAGTCAATACAGTGTGGAACTGGAGGAACACAGCAGGCCAGGCAGCATCAGAGGAGCAGGAGAGTCGAAGTTTTGGCTCTGGACCCTTCATCAGGGTCTAGGCCCGAAACATCGACTCTCCTGCTCCTCGTATGCTGCCTGACCTGCTATATTCCTCCTGTAAAAATGTCTTGAGTATTTTGAAGTAATTTTGTGTCCTCAGTACAATACACAGTCAAGTAGAGGTCAAATTGATTCCCATTCTTTTCTGTATAGTTGACCTCATCTTTTAATATTTAATAATGCAACTGCACAAAGCCCCTGTGTGAACACTGGCTCACTAATGTCTTTTAGGGAAGGAAACTGCCATCCTTACCTGGTCTGGCCTACATGTGACTCCAGACCCAGAGTAATGTAATTGACTCTTAATTGCCCTCTGGGCAGGTAGGGATGGACAATAAATGCTGACCTAGCCAGCAATGCCCTCATCGTGTGAATGAATAAAAAAAAAACTTTCTTGCTGGTCACAGTAAACAAATCTCTCCTGAATGCGTTAACGTATTTCAAAAGACTTTAAAAGGAATCTTATGTAAACTTCATGTCATTGTTGCTTTGTCACACAGTATAGATTTTTTTAACCCATGTCTCCTTTGCATGGAAGCTTTTCTGAACTTGCTACAAGCCTAGAGCTGTTAAACTTGCATATTAGAGATTGTGCCTCCACTCTGTCAACCTGAAATGGCTATGGTGCAAGTTGGCCTTCTGGACATCTGTACAAAATGTGGGGGTTATTTCAATGCAGAATGTCTGCCTGCACCACCATACGTAGAAGGGGCAACGGCCGAGCAATAGTCAAGAGATAATATCAATCCAGAGACCTGGGTAAAGTTCTGGGGATCAAGGTTTGAATCCCATCATGGCAGAATTTGAATTCAATAAAAATCTGGAATTAAGAATGATGACCGAAGGATATTGTTAAATTGAAAAATGTGCAGAAAAGGTTTATAAGAATGTTGTTGGTATTAGAGGGCTTGAGTTATAGGGAGAGGTTGGATAGGCTGGGATTTTTTCCCTGCAGCATTGGAAGTTGAGGAGTGACCTTATAGAGGCTTACGAAATCCTGAGGGACATAGATAAGGTGAATATCAAAGGTCTTTTTCCTAGGATAGGGGAATTCAAAACTAAAGGGCATAGTTTTCAGTCAAGAAGGGAAAGATTTAATAGGGACCTGCGGGGCACATTTTCTCACAGAGCATGGTGAATATATGGAATGAACTGCCAGAAGAATTGGTAGGTGCAGGTACAGTTACAACATTTAAAAGATATTTGGACAGGTACGTGGGTAGGAAAGGATTAAAGACATATGGGCCAAATGCAGACAAATGGGATTAGTTTAGTATGGGAAACATGATCGACATGAACAAGTTGGACTGAAGGGTCTGTTTCGTGCCGTGTGACTCTAAACAATGTATTTCCAAAACTTTTATCAACTTCACATCTCTAGTATCTGCCAGTTCTTTTTTTAAAATTTGTACAAATAATAACGGCCAGATCATACTTCATTTGTGTTAGTCACACCCAGTTAACAGATTCTCATTTGTATTTATTTCTTAATTGGTGATTCTGAACAATGTGTAAGGTGAACATGGGAAACGGGTGGCCAGAAAAAAAGACTAGCCTCATGATTGCATGTTTTTTTCCCTCCTCCCAACTCACACTCACCCTCACACTATATATACTCCAGGGAGAAGCAAGGAAAAAAACAAGGGAAAACCCTACTGCTTTCATGGAGTGTGTCACACCACCCTGTTATGTGCCTTACACTAATTGCTTTAGCAAAATGCAGCATATTTCATCAAAAACACTGGCCCATTTGAGAGACCTCATTAGTTTTTTAAATTCAAAAGTGTCTCGATGTAGAAGTCAATGAATGATGGAACAATATCCTAAAATGTTTTTAAATGTCACTATTGAGTTATTTTGGCTGCCTTTTATGCTACAGTAACTTCCAGGCACCAACCAGCACCACCGAAAGTAAATTTTATTCCACCACAGACTTACCCAAGTTAATTTGCCTCGATGAAAATAAAGCCAAGTCGAACTTCTTTGCACTTATCCTGTAAGCATCTTATACTTACACCAGTAGCCATATGCCTCCATTGTGTGGATTCATCAGAAGTAGAATACATTTCCTGCCTATCAGCTACCAAGTTACCTGCCCATACCTGGCAGTATGGTATGACCAATCAAAGATGTCATCCTTTTTTCCAGACACCTCCCCCGCCGCCCCCGCACCAAAACCCATCGTTTCACCATTTCCCACACCTCCCAAGCCATTGCCAATAGGTCAGGAAAATTCATCCCAAAATTTCAGGCGTGTGGCTTTTCACCAGGACTGAGATGGTAAGGAGATATCAAGTTTTAAGCAAGTCACCATTACCATCGGTGGTCCCATGCAGTCAAGGATGACACTCTCTCACTCTCAGGCTGCATCTGTAGGCGGCCGTTCAGACTGATACAGCTACCATAGGCTCTGTTACACTTGGGGCAGGTGATGGTTAAAGGAAGGGATGGGTAGGGTTTCGGTGTGGCAGCGCGCTACTCTCGCTGTTTTCGCCTAGCTTCCAATTCTTCCCGATGTGCTCGACATATTCCTGGATACTCCTCTTCCACTTTGAATGGTTTTGGGCCAGTGATTTCTAGGTGTATGTGGGAGTGCCACACTTTGCCAGTGAGGTACAGAGGCTGGGATAAATGTGGGGTTGGAGAAAAGGCCAAAAGAGTGATAGAAGACAGAAGACAGAAGAGAGAAAGAGAGAAGAGTTGATAGTGCATGGCAAAAGGCAGTGGTAATAGGAATAGGTACAAAAACAACGGAAGTGTCTAAAGGAATTGTGAATGGCGGAATCAGAAATGTGTCATCTGAAAACAAAGTAATGATACAAAACGAGGAAAGTAAAAGGAGATAAAATGAGGGGCACAGTTTATGCGGTTGATGCTTTGTTTCCTTCCATAGATTACAGCCATTGACCTTGGCAACTGTTTGAAATCCCCAAACCAATGGTCAAGAAGACTCTGAAAACAAAAATGCCGGATATCACAGCAGGTCCGGCAGCATCCATGGAGAGAAAGCAAGCTAACATTTTGATGCCTCTTCATCTGACTTGGTCAGACATAGCAAGCACCATTTAAGGTATTATTTTATTTGTGTAAATTTTGCCTAAGTTTTATTGGGAGGATATTAGAATTTCATAAAACAAAGAACTGTGGATGCTGAAGATCTGAAACAAAAACAGAAATTATTGGAGAAACTCAGCAGGCAGGTCTGGTTTTTTCTCTATCGAGAGAAAGCAGAATTAATATCTCCAGTCCAGTGACCTGTGTGCAAGTTCTGAAGAAGTGTCATTGTATTCAACACGTTAACTGTGTTTTCTCTCCACAGACGCAGCCAAAGCTGCTGAGTTTCTTCAGTAATTTCTTGCCGTGTGTCTGCAGATTGTTACTTTTTGTGACATGTCAGTCTCCTGTATTATTTTTGATAACATGTTCAAAAAGGAATAACAGGTTTTGGGACAGAGGAGAAAATGCCAGCAGCAAGTAATTATATCATCTACTATCATCAAAAACGGTCACAACATTACCATGCAGTTATACGGATGACACAAAGTGTACATTACAGATATCATGAAACAACTGTCTACTTATCCTTTTCTGGCTCTTTCCTGATCAGGTTCCCTTGATTGTTCTAACCTCCTTAAGTTGGTTTAACCTATGTAAACTGTTTTTCTCAGTCCCAGTTATTCTGTTTCACAAAAAAAAAACTAATCCTCCAGCTAAAAACTGAAAGAACAGCAGATGCTGGAAATCAGAAACAAAAACAGAAATTGCTGGAAAAGCTCAACAGGTCTAGCAGCATCTGTGGAGAGAAGTCAGAATTAACTGAACTGAAAACATTAGTTCTGATTTCTGTCCACAGGTACTGACAGACCTGCTGAACTTTTCCAGCAATTTCTGTTTTTATTTCTAAGCCCACAGCTCTTGTCTGCCTGAGTAGGTCACACTAATCAGGTAAACGGTAGTGAGGTACGAGTGAGATACTCCTGCCACTTTTATAGCCATCTAATTTCGTAACAACAGCTGGTGAAAAGAGTTACCAATGTTTAGTGATGTAAGAAGTCTTATCGCTATCCATCATAACCACTACATTTGTATTAATTTGTAATCACTCTTGTGTAAATGGGAATCGGGTTGCTAAGAAAATGGCAGAAGAGAATTTAAAGTATTGAAAGAATTTTCTCAAATGCAGGTCATGACTCGGTACGCTTTGGCAGTTTGTTTTTCTTTGGCTTTCTGTCAACTTTCTTTACTTCTTTTATGCCTATTGTTGAGCAGTTGTCTTTTGACTCATACTTCAGACATGTATTGAAGTCACATGCATAAAGCATAGAATAAACAATAGAGCAGAGGATCACATGCACAAAGCAGGCCTTATCTGATATTTTAGTTCCATTTTTCTTTCATGGATCAATTCAAATAAGTTAAATCACATGTATGCAGGTCTGCTTACTGACTTTGCTCCATAGACTGAGCCCAGATGATCATTTATGCCCAACAGCAACAGCAACTTCTGTTAATATAGCACGTTTAATGGAACTCCATAAAGACATATAAGGGGTCCGAGGTCATGAAGTTTTGGTTTAATGTGTGACTAATATGACATCAGCAAATATCCAAATCTCAGTGTGCAGTCAGCCCAGACTTGTTTGACACATTTAATAGGGCTTAATTTTCTAGCATCCTTGACTCCCCGCTCCCCTCATTGTGTAACATTGATCATGAAGTTCATTGTGGAATGGCTCAATTTGTATAGTTTGAAACTCTCAGGGTATACTTCCTCATCACAGATTGTCTAGTCACTTAAACACCTAAGAGAGTGTGCACATAAGTTTAATGTTACTTTATCAGCAAATTCTGGGCCAAAATAAAGATTTGTTTGGAAGTGTCTAAGCAGTAGACATGAATGATATCCTGAGTGACTGTGAAGGTAATCTATCCTCCTTCATCCATCTCAACCTGACTGTAGCTTTTGACATGGTTAATCACGTCATCATTCTCCAAAGTCTCCTTGCCATCGTCCAGCTGAGTGGGACTGCTGTCTCCTGGTTTCACTTGCATCCATCCGGTTGCAGTCAGAAACTCCCTCTGATGGCTTTTGTTCCCATTCCCCACTTGTGCTCCCAAGGATCAGTTCTTGCCCCCATCCTATTTCTCAGCTGCATGTAACCGCCAGTGAAATCACTCCAAAAATCAATCCATCATACAACAGTTCTACTTTCCCATCAACTCTGTAACCTTTTCGATGTCTTTAAATTGTCAGACATCTTGTCTGGTATCCATTGATCAGTAGCAACTTCCTCCATCAAAATATTATGAAGACTAAAGCCATTATCTTTGGTCCCTTGCCATAAATTCCATTCCCTGTCAACCGATATGATCCTTCGACTTGATATCTGTCAGAGATGAGTCAGGTTGTTTGCAACATTCGTAGCAGTTTTGACTCCAGGATGAGCTTCTCACCAATATCTGTACCATCAGTTCACCTCTCTAACACCGTCCGATAGTAACCCCAGCCACAACTTCCCCGATGCCAAAACCTTCAGTCCTGTCTTAAAACCCCCAGGGCTTGACTGTATCAAAGCAATCCTCACTTTCCTCCCAAACTCAAACCTTTATACCTTGAAGTCATCCATTCACCTATCACCCAAGGGTTCATTAACCTACAGGGAGTTTCAATTTAAACAATGGCTCCATTTTAAACATTTGCAACTTTGTTTTAAATATTTGACCCTTTGATTTCTCTGATCTCTGCATTTGTCCCATTCAGGTCTCTCGAATTGATTCACCATTGGTGGGCATGCCTTGATTGCCAAGGCCTGAAGCACTGGGACTCACTCCCTGAAGTACTGACACCTCCATCTTCTCTCTCTCTTCCGTTAAGATGCTTCATGAAACCTACCTCTCTGACCACACTTTTGGCCGCTTGCCCCAATATCTCTTCATATGACTCGGTGTCAAATTCCATTTGATAGTGTTCCTATGATGTGCTTGGGGTGCAAGGGCGCTATGTTAGTACAAGTTATTGTTGTGTGTGTCAGGACATTGGCTAAGACCTTAGACTAGGTACGCAGATTGTGATGCATGAGTAATATGTATCTTTTTCACGATTTCATGCAATAGGCATATTTCTTGCTGGTTGCCTGATGTGCTTGTACAGTGGATCCAGTGCTAAGCATGCTGTTGAATGATGGCACAGCTGAGCTTCAAAGCTACTAACAGTGCCTTGTTCTAGAACTGAAAACCTGCCTACAAATACCAGGAAATTTCAGCAAGTACCCCTGCATAAAACAAATGTTGTACGCTTTGTTCTTCGCTGAAGTTAATATAAGTGAATTACTCCTTTAACTTGCTCAACTGATAAAACCTCCAGCTGAGAGCCTTTCTACCTTTTGCTCAACCTCCCTCTGAAAACAACTTGTCCTCCTCTTTCCAGCTCCTTCTCGATCTCCCTGACCTGCGAGTAAAGGAGGATGGTAATGTCAAGACCTGTGGCTTGGAGCATTTATTCTGGAAAAATCTAGATCAAGACGTCATAGAATCATAGGATTTCTACAGTGTGGAAGCAGGCCTTTCAGCCCATTGAGTCCACACCGACCCTCCGAAGGGCTTCCTACCAAGACTCGTCCCCCTACCCTATCTCCTGTAACAGTGCATTTTCCATGGCTAACCCACCTAACCTACACACCCCTGGACACTATGGGCAATTTAGCCTGGCCAGTCCACCTAATCTGTACATTTTTTTTGGACTGTGGGAGGAAACCGGAGCACCCAGAGGAAACACATGCAGACACAGGGACGCCGAGGTGGAATCGAACCCAGGTCCATGGGGCTGTGAGGCAGTAGTGCTAACCACTGACCAACCGTGCTGCCTTTTGCTTGTAACAATCCCTGCAGATTTCACCCAGTTAACTCACAGCACTTCAACAGGCTCAGCAGGAGCTGGGAGATATCATTTGAGAAACTCCAGGTAAAATTGAAGTCGCCATTGTTGTACCAGACCATAGGGCTGCTCTCTCATGGTGGTGGTTTAAAACCTGAGAGTTACCACACTTCAGACAAGGGGAGGAGTTTGAGAGGGCAACTCCTTCATGGCAAGCTCAGCTGGTATGGGAATTGAACCCATGCTGTTGGTGGCAGTCTGCATTGCAAACCAGCCATCCAACCAACTGAGCTAAGTGACCCTCCCACCGTGGGAAAAAAACTAACCTGAACATAAAAGCAGAAGCTCAATCAGGCCTGTCAACATCTTTGGAGAGAGAAACAGAATTAGAATTTCAGGTCTGTGACCCATCAGCAGAGCTAAGCAGAAAGTAATTGAGAGGTCTTAGCTGGAACATGAAGGACAAAAATGCCACCCCTAGAGCCAAGTCAGGGCTACACGTTGACTGAAATCACAAGCTGCCTACTTTGCACACTTCCAGAGCGTGCTTCTAATTTCTGCGCTGACAGCTTCACCAACATGATATCACAGGCAGTACAGGACATGTGTGCATGCAGCACATTGCCCAATTTGCACTCTAAGCAGCACCTGTAACCCCAAAACTGTGTGCACTTCACACCCAAGATTTGCGGCTTAGGTTTTTGAACTTTGTATCTATGTTATACTCAAAATCTAAACTCAACAAATGTTTCCTGACTAAACCACTTGGATTCCTGTTCTGGTATTTCATCGCACAGTGTGGGGGAAAGAACTCATCCTTACTCACGCAATTAAAATGCAATGCATCCATTTCCTACCCATTCCTGCGGATTTCTGATTTTTAACACCTTTGGATGGGTTGCTCACTGGAATTAAGCAGGAGCCTAATGCATGATTGCTTATCAGGTTCCGATGATATCAAATCCTATTGAGATGTTAACTGCTAAGTAAGGGTGACTAGCTCAGCTAAAGGACATCAGCAGCTCCTGGGAGAGACAAAATAGCTGTCCAGGTTGACAAAGAATCCTTTGTGAGGCCAGGAGTAGCAACAAACTTAACTTTGAAAACTATCACCTTTTAATGAGTGAATTACATATTGAATATCCATCAGACACAGTTATTCAGAACCTCACAAGACAGCGAACTTCTTCCCTGGCCCAATCTGAAGCTGAAATAATTAACCAGTTGAAAACATTAAAAAGATTATTTTTCTTGAGGATAAAGGGAAATACCTTTGTTCAGCACATGTATATTTTGGCTAATTTTATTTGAACAGTTCCCATGCAAAAATAACACCCATGATTTTTCATTTTTTATTCAATTCTGTTTCTCTTTTCCTCCTTGTGTCCACCCATTTCACCATCAAATCTGAAGTGCTGGAGATAAACTGGGCAAGAGATAATTTGATGAATTCTGAGTGGAATATTGTGCCAGTGAAAGCCACGAACTTGATGGATAGAGGGTTTGAGTTATGAAGTAGCGAGAAACTAGAAACACAATTGAAAACAGAGTAGTCATGTTACTTTTTCTCTTGGTTATTACTAAAACCACCCAAATCAAAACTGAATCTACAATTAACCACAGTAACTGCCACCTACATGGTGCCTGCTGAGTGTTCACTAACTTAATATTTGCTAATGACAAGCAGTAATAGATAGGAATTACTAATATAATTCGAGGCAGTCAAATGCATACGTTCTACTAGACCCATTTAACAGGTTATATAGAACCATGATATGCTTTGTTAGATTTGGCATTCTTTTAATGCTGTCCATTGTCAGTTGTCCCATAATTCAAGGGAAATGTCTCCTCAGAGTCCCAGTTTTCATGTGATAGGAGAGGTCAATTCTCAGCCCTTCGTCCTTAGTCAACACCCACACAGGGCACATGGACAGAGCATCTGCAAGGTTATGGAAGTTGGAGTGCAGGATAGACTTTTCCTTTCCTTTTCTGCTGCTGCTGTGCCTCATCATGAAGACGTTCTTTTGTCCAAAAGATCTGCAGTTGATATGCTAAGATAATGTTCATTTGAGCCAATTCAGATGCTTTAGTAAATTGCAAAATTATAAGTAGGAGCAAAACAACAAGAATTCACATTATTTCCCAGCATTACTTTTTACCATGAAGTAATATTCAAGAGCACAATGCAGCAAGCTGTTGGAACATCTTGTATAATTGAAGCATCATTCAAGTCTGTACAGTCTCTATTAATAGTGGCACTTATTGAGATTTAAGTTGTCAGAGTTTGGTGTTGTGATGCTTCTTAGAGAAATATACAAAGTCATTTACTAATTTGAGTCTAGGGGCTGACTAGGTTTACAGTGGTAGAGGAATGCCACTGGTGAACCTTAATGAGAAGAGGTCCATGACTTAAACAAGATGGATTTATTGCATGATGGCAATCAAGCACAAGTTACATTAGTAAATTAGGCATTGTTAATGGGACAGACGAGACCCAGGAAAAAGGGCTTTACTCTACAATGTCCTAAAATATGCTGCCTTTCTCCAATCGGATCCTTATGATATCATCAGATGTGTGGAGCTTAATGCAGTCTCCAACATTAACCGTTTCTTATGTAACACAGATCGTGCAGGAATGTTGAGGATGAGGTAGATCAGCTACCTTCTTATTGAATGGTATGCTTGGCTGCTGCTCTGATTATAGTATGAAGACTAACTTCAAATGCTTTTTTTAAAAAAGAATTTGAAAATTGAAGCATCCTCTTGAATAACTCTTCCAGTTGTCTACTGAAAAAAAAATGACTGCCCTGTAGGTTGTGAAAATTAACTGTGGTAAGCATTATTGTGTGAATGGATTTGAATACAAATTCTTCAAAGCTCTGCCATACATGATTGATGTTGATCTGAGCAGATAATGTAACTACAACTCCTTGATCCAGCTGTTGCTACTTACTGTTGGTAGGTTCAGAACTACAAGAACAATACTTCAATTGTCATATCATTCATGGCTACGGGTCTAGTGTGGGAGAGTGAGACTGGTGTAGATAATATTGTGTTTTTGGCAGTACAGATTTGATTGGCTAAAAGGCCTCTTCTGTTCTGCACCTCCTATGATCCTGTGAATTGGAACTAAATTAATAGAAGCAACTTCCTTGAGCTTAACCTAATGATGCTGAAGATTACATTGAAAATGGTTTACGTATTACTGGACTGACGTTTGTGTTTTAAGAATGCTCCATTCTTCAAAACTAATACATCACTGTTAAGTTCGCGCTATGTTTGTTGAATTTTTCTACTCAGTTTGCTGGTGCCCCCTTGGTGACATACTGTTCCCCAGTTTTGTTTCTGTTGTGCTTCTGAATATTCATATGCAGGAGGAAACTTCAGCATTGCTGTGTTTCATCAGCCACGACTGTGTACCAAATCACATGTTTAATCAGTGGCTTAATATTCAGAACAGGAAACAGCAATGGGGAATATGAAGGCAGTGACATAGAACTAGCTGCAAATCTCTACGGTCCAGTAAATTTCACTGACTGCATGCAGTGTCAAGGAATATCTGCTCTTCCAGTGCAAAACGACCACCGACTCTGATGGAAGCAAGTGAATTGTGAAGTGTTTTAAGACCCATAAGTTTTATGTTCAATATTCAGGCTGGAATTATTGCATTTAAACATATTTATTTATGTATTTTCTGTAAATTAATTTTCTGCTAACTATCACAAAATAGAAGTAAAACTAAGAGCTGCACCAGGGCTTTCCTGTGAAATTCCCACAAGAATTGAAATTAACCTTCGCTGCTGAAGTGCTAGGACACTCATAAGAAGATACAATATCGATGTGCAGTGTTCCAAGTTTGGGTGATCATAATTTGGAGCAACCTTCCTGTCAACTAGCTAAAGATACAGAAGTGGTTCTGAGGCATCTAAGGAAGGAAGTATAGTACCCATTTTCTTTCAGGCTGTGTTAATATTCTTGCTGTTTTGAACAGTTATATTTAAAATGTTTTATTTTTCTTTCAAGAAAGCAGTGTTTATTGCTACCAGTAATAAATACAACCATTATTGCTACGTTCCAGGCCTTTTGGTACTGCTACTGATTTATCTATACTTCAGCATTTGATGGTCCTGTTTATCAAAATTGTTTCTCATACATATAAGCAGATTTTTTCTTCTGTCATTTCCCATGGGGCCTTGAGCCTGTTCCAGTCCTAAACCTGGGGAACACTTGTGCTATTAGACCATTGAACGGCACAGAAAGATAGAAGAGCAGGTGCGACATGTTTGACGATTAAATGTGGTGAATCCTCCCATTTAGGTCATATGATTCCAGTTACATTTTCTAATCAACCAGTTCATAGATAGCATTACACACCTCTGGAGCAGATGGGACTTGAACCTGGACTTCCTAACTCAGAGGTAGGGACATTACAACTGTGCCACAAGAGGCCTTCCATGTTTGGTTTTTATAGCAGTCTAGCAGTTTCATGATTACTAAAGATGTGATTTATCCTTCTACTTCTATACTCAATTGAGTTTAGCACTAGAGATGACTAACTTTGAGGTCTGCTGACTAGTTTCTTTCCTAGCTCCCTAAAATCTGCTTGCAGGACATCATTCCACTTTCTAGATAAGTCATTGTTACTAATATGGGCCGGGAACACTCGAATGCTCAGGGCATTCTGTAACAGCCCAGTGATTCTCTTGACCTTGGCATCAGGGAGGCAGTATGTATCCTGGATTCATTTCTACCATTGTAGAAAGGCTTGTGCGCCCCCCACCCATAGATTCTCCTATCACTGTTGCTTTCTCAGTTTTCCTCCTGCCCTTTGCTCAGCAGAGTCAAGAGTGATATTTTGCATAAGGCTTTTACTGTACTCCCAGAGGAGCCATCACTCTCACCGGTATTCTGAACCGGTTTGAGATTCAGTGGAATCCTGCACTAGCTACCTGGTCCTTCTTGACCGCCTGGTGGTCACCCATTCCCTCTTTGCTGGCATGCCCTTAAATTGCAGGGCGATCACGTCAATAAATGTGCTATCCACAACACGTTCATTCTTATGACTGAGCCGCAGTGTCTCCAGTTGCTACTCAAGCCCTGAAACCCAGAGGTTAAGCTGCTGCAGCTGATAGCTCTTGCTCCAAGTGTGGTTGACCAGGGAACAAGAAGTGTTATAGATTTCCAACATGGAATATGATGCACATTCCACAAGTCTGAGCTGCCCTGTCATACTTCTGTTTATTCAACAATTGATCTGCCAACTTAAATAAATAAAAACCAAACATCTACTTAATAATTGGTTTTGAGGAAGGGCCACTCGACCTGAAACATTAACTCTGATTTCTCTCCACAGATGCTGCCAGACTTGCTGCACTTTTCCAGCAATTTTTGTTTTTGTTTCTGATTTATGGCATCTGCAGTTCTTTCAATTTTTACCTAATAATTGGCCATTTTTCTTGTGCTAAAGTCAATTTATTTTACAGAGCAATTAACTGAAATGTTATTAATTAATACATGTTCCTGAAATAACTATATAATTTTAGTTTATTGAAAATTTTCATTACCTTAGTGTTGCTGTCACTTCCTATTTGATTTTACCTTTATCCTGTAGGTTTGACTGATTTATTCATCTATGTCATATTCTTCCCAGACACTGATTCCTTTGAATTTCCACTGTGCTTTTCCACCAAGCCGCCTACTGATACCGTGGCTCCTCAGGAAATTTCAGCACATGGTTTCTAAGTTGGTCAACCAATTGAAATAACAGAAATTGTCTCCAAAGGATTGACATGCTCACAGATCAATTTTAAAAACTAGCAATTTTGTTCCATCTATGTAGTATTAATTTTTTCAAGAGACAACTACATCTCGGTTGGGATCAAGTAATTTAAATTCTGGATTTATTTCATAGTCAATGCTTAATGCATGCTAATTAATAGTTGTGAAGTAAGATGGACAAACAAATTGGTTTTGACTTACTTTGGGGAGATTTTTTTTGTTTCACTTTATGTAAGTCATTGATTACTGTGGTACTTCAACTTAGAAATCCATTAAGCGTTATTTAAAGACCTTTTAACTGATTTGTGATTTTCATCTTTAATGAAGGAGGGAATTGATATGGACACCTCAGAAGTCCCAGATGACTTTATTTCTTTCCATGGACTTATAAAAGTAGCCTCATTTGTTTATTTTAGGTTTAAATGAGAAGTAGTTAATGAATTTCAATTTCAGTTCATGCATGTAACATTCAGAATGAACTGAGAATAATTGTTTCCATTTCTGTAGAGAGGTTTGGAATAGAAAAATTGCGTAGTTTAGAGTTTTGTTTTTAGCGAAACATTAATCAGGAGCAGAATATAAATATTCTTCTCTGTGAGGAATATAATTAAACCAGTATATTAATAAATTGAAATGTACTTTGCATAATAAAAGTTGTTGCTCAGTTGAATTATGAAGTAAAATTGGAGAAGTGCTGAGAATTGTGACAATGCCTGGTTCCAAGACCTACCACAACCAAACTGGAGGTTGACTCCACTGAAATTGAGGTACCCTCAACCATCCATATAAAATGTGTCAGAAATAGATTGAGATTTATTGGATTATCATTGCACTTCAACGGTTTCTGTTAGAAACCCCTAATGGGGGCAATTGAAGGTCAAAGGGAGATTACCATGTGGGGGTGGGCAACTGGTTTTGGTTGCAGGTGAAATCCCATGCCTTATAGCTGACTATTCTTGGTCAATACTTAACATTACACAGGGAACTAAAACCTTAACTTTTTTTACATTTTTGCTATTTATAATTCTCAAAATGTGCTTTTTCCATCTTTGTACACATAAATAACAAAATATAACTGTCAAATATCTCAAAGCTAGCTTTGAATTTAATCACAAATGTCTTCTTTGAGTTAAGGCTGCCTTGTGCACTGCAGTGTGTAAATTGGCGAAGACTAACCTTCATCGACTGACGATATCTTATGTTTTATGTTATACTGTTCTTCAAACAAGAAGTGATAACAAATCTCACAATTAATGGTTTGGAAATTGAGGAGAGGCGATTAGCATACTGGTATTATCTTTAGGCCGTTAATCCAGAAACTCTGTTAATGTTCTGGGGTCCTGGGTTCGAATCCTGTCATGGCAGATGGTGGAATTTGACCATGAAACCATTGCTGATTGTTGAAAAATACCCATCTGGTTCCCTAATGTCCTTCAGGGAAGGAAATCTGCCATCCTTATCTTGTTTGGCCTAGATGTGACTGCAGCTCCGTAACAATGTGGTTGACTGTCAACTGTCCTCTGAAATGCTCTCCTTTCAAGGGCAGCTAGGGACAGGCAATAAATGCTGGCTAGCCAGCGATGCCCACATTCCATGAGTAAATTTTTAAAAATCCAGGAGTTGTGATTGTACCACTGGTGATTAGTATCAATTAAATTCATATGAAAATCCTGCCTATTGTTAGCCTGTTTGCGTTAACACATTCTTCACTAAGAAGGTAACAATAGTTCACCTCATTTATGTTGGACGTAATTGCGTGTCAGTTGCCCGTTTGTTTCAGTGGGTAGCTTTTTTTGCCTCTGAGTCAGAAATTTGTGGATTCAGTTCCCCTCCTTGGACAGAAAGATATAATTTGACTGATGCTCCAGTACTGAGGGAGTGCTATATTATCTGAAATGCAGTTTGCTTATTTTAATTTATGGAATGTGGATGACAGTGACAAGGCCACTATATATTGCCTACTCCCATTAGAATTGGTGAAGATGGTGACATGCAGCCTTCTTGAACTTGGGTTGCAGTTCTTGGGTTGTAAGGACACCCATGTGGTTGATTGTGTGGGCGTTCCAGGATTTTGACCCAGCAGCAGTAAAGGAATGGCATTACATTTCCAAATCAGGAGGATGAGCAGTTTGGACTAGTACCTCCTGGGGCTAGTGTTCCCATGTACCTGCTACCCTTGTCCTTCTAAAGTGGTAGCGGTCATGGGTTTTGAAGGTGCCATCAGAGGAGTCTTGGTGAGTTGCTGCAGTGCACTTGTAAATGGTACACACGTCTACCACAGTGATCAGTGGTGGAGGGAATGACTATTGAAGTAATGGAGATTTGATGAGACATTAAACTGAGCTCTAGTATAACTTTTCCCATTGTTTTAATGGACACAAAAGATGCTATGTCAGAATTTAAACAGCGTAGCTTTTTTATATATTTCTCACCTATATAGTACCACCAAGAAAAGTATGGTTATTTACAGAAAGCGCATTCAACAGATCTGATAGCATCTGGGAAGAGTGTCTTCAGAAAGACCCCAAATCAGTATCATATTAGATTCAGAACATTAACTCTGTTCTTCTCTCTCCACAGCTGCTATTAGACCTGCGGAGATTTTCCAGGACTTTGAGTTTTTATTCGAGATATCCAATACCTGCGGTATTTTACTTTTCTACGAGCTTGTTATTTCTGCCAGTTTTGTTAAGTGCATGAAAAATAATCATTATCTTTGGCGTTCTTACCAAAAACCATTGCTGTTTAACATGACTTTTAAAGGATTTTAAACATAGGTGGTGGCCCCAGCCTCTGGCTTACAAGTGAGGGAATGAGCCCACCTCTACTTGGCTGGGAGACTTTAGCGGATTTTAGAACTCAGAGAGACACACTCGCAGAGGCACTCACACCGTTCCAGCTTGCCTTGGGTGGGGAGTCATGTAAAATACCTCTCAATGTATGAGAATCTCTTTATTATGTCTTTCAGGGGGTTGATGAAGTGTTTTGTAAAAGCCACTTTAATGATATGGATTGTGGATGCACAATAAAAAGTTCGCTGGCTTTTTTGCCCATCCTCTTATCACCTGTAAAGTTTAGCTCATTGGCTGGCGAGTACAGAGACCGGAAACTCCATTCTTTTATGTTTTATTTAGGACATAATTTCTTTGCTTAGATGCTTTCTTATCTAAGTGAGTAAATATGATGATTTAGGAACTTCGAGTGCCCTATGTTATTTTCTCGTTGGAACGGTGAGTGGGCAAGGGAACGACTAATCAATTCTTACCCCACTTGTATGATGCATGCATTCTAGGCAGCAAATTCAAAGTAGCATTGTACTCATGCACCAGGAAAAATGAATGGTTTTTATATCATCGTTTCCTCGTACGGAAAAGAACACTTTAAGCCCCAGGTTACTCGATTGCCTTGTTGGGATAAATAATTACAACCCTGCCATTTTTTTATGGTTTGTGGGATATTTGCACAAATAAAACTGATTTGAATTACAGGGAGACCCAACTGGTAAAAGAATGATCACTTGTACCTAACGGGCAAGTCTCCATGGTTTCATAAACTTGAACACCAGAAACAGCGGATCAAATAGTGTCATAAAAAATAAAACATTAATGAATTTCTTAGTCTCATATTATTGTGTCAATACATCTCCATTTACTTGTTTAACTGGATTAGTGGGATCAATTTGATCAGGTAGCTCAATTGGCTGGATGACTAGAGTGTAAAATAAAAGCAAAAAGCTTGATTCAGTCTTTGTTCTGGCTGTGGAAGCCTGCCTCCTCATCTTGCCCCATGCTTGTGAAGTGGCACCAGTCAAGCATACAGAACTAATTAATTGTGTTTCTCTAATGGAGAGAGATGACTGGTGGTCCATTGTAGAATATGGCTCATTGCATTTTTTCAATGGCTTGATTACTTTGTCTGTTTAATTTGTTGCTTTTCTTTCCATCCCTTTTGAATATGTGGGAACAAAAGTAAGGGACTACTGCCCAAAAAAAAATCACTGACCAACTGTCTAAAATAGAAGCAGGTGGAACAGCAAGATGTTAAAGGACGACCAAATCTGAGAAGGAACTTTGATACCAACTTCCAATTGGCTGAGCATCTGCAGCAGGGGAGGTGGGCAGTATTTGTTTTCCATTACCTTTTATATAAGAGAGGGCTTCTATCCATCCCTGAATTGCCTTGTTTCATTTTTTTGCATTATGCTTCCTTTTACTGGATGCCCCTATGAAAGCAAAATATTTCTCTGTTGCTAGCCTATGAAATATGTGCAGAATTTTGAATACCACAGTTATATCACCCTCCAACCTTATGAATTCAAGGGAATGGAACCCAAGTCATGCACCTGTCTTCATAGTTTAATCCTTTAGGCACCAGTGCTAAAGCCTCTGGATCCACACATAGCCAGTCGTAGAGCTCTTTTACCTACGACAAGGAAACCTTTCTGCATCAGCGCATGTTATCACAGAAGCTCAGACTTCTTAAAGGGCTGGTGGCTCAGCTGGCTGGATGGGAGGTGTGGATCAGATTGGTGGCCCAGTTGGTACCACCCATTCACTCCCTAACTGTTAAATTCTGTCCCAGGTCTCACTCCCAGGCTTCAGCAAAAAGGCAAAGCCCTCTAGCATCATACCAACTGAGTGCTGCACTTTCAGGGTTGTCATTGCCTGGGTGAGACATTAAAATCAAGTCTCAGTTGGTTACTCGAGTAGATATAAAGATCCTGTAGCACTATTTCCAAGATTATCCCATTGGCCTGGCCAATTTTTACCCTGCGATCAGCAAGTTTATCTGGTCATTATCACATTGCTAACTGTGGGAGTTTACTGCATGCAAATTGGTTTCCCATGCTTACAATATTACAATAGTGATCTCACATCAAGAAACGCTGAATTGTCTACAAAGTGTTTTGGGACATCCAATAGTTGAGACAATTATATTGAGCAAGTCTTTCCTTGTATATGTTAATAAGTATCACATTGACACGTTTTATTTTGACTTGATCTATTTAAATGTTTGCAAAACTAAAATAGCTGCCCATTTCCACTCATCTTATCATGCCAACTGTATCATGAAGCACCAAACATGTTCACAAACCCTCAAAAACAGAAATTGTTGGAAAAGATCAGCAGGACTGGCACATCTGTGGAGAGAAATCAGAGTTAACATTTTGGGTCCAGTGACCCACATAACACTGCTGAGTTAACACCTTTTTGCTATAATGTTTGCACAGGAATTTGACATCTAGAAATAGGGTCATTTCATTTTCACTAAACAGACATACAACAGACATCAAAAATTTCTACATTTTACCACATGGTGAACAATGATAAGCAGTTATTTGTTGTGAATTGATATCTCCTGGTAATTGAATTATGCCGCAAAACATTTCACTTATAACCATTGTAGTTGGCAGAGAATCATCTTCACTTGATTGATTGTAACTCACTCAAACTAAGACCCAGAGATAAAAACACTTGCATTTACAGAAGCAAATTACTGCAGATGCTAGAATCTGTACTGAAAACAACAAATGCTGGAGATCACAGTGGGTCAGGCAGCATCCATGGAGAGAGAGCAACCTAATGTTTTGAGTCTAGAAGACTTTTCATCAGAGTTCTGATGAAGAGTCCTCTAGACTCTAAACGTGAGCTTGCTCCATCTCCATAGATGTTGCCTGACCTGCTGTGATCTCCAACATTTGTTGCTTTCCCCTACATTTACAGTTCCCCTTGCTTTATACTCTGCTGCTACTGAGTACCACACTTTGTGAAATGTCAAAGTCAAATGCCGAGATTGTTAATTCCACGTTGTAACACAGGCCAGTATGTTCTAACAAGCTGTTCTGTCTATGCAGGTGGAGAAATACCTTGAGGGATTGTGGTGTGGAACTATTTAACAGATGAAGGAATTGTCAGAGACCTGACAAATTGCACCAAAAGCAAAAGACAACACCCAAGGAACACAAACACAGAAGGTTACTTAAATCTCTAAATTGAAGATGATATAGCACCAACGGGACTGGCGGCATAATGATTTAAATATTAATCATTTAAACTCTGCAATTACTGGTATCGGACATTTTAACCAGCCTGGCTACTCGAGCGTATCTGACATCAAACCTGCTGCTTAGAAAATTCTTGAGCTACCACTGCTGGAAAAGTAAACTTACACAAATTACCCCCATGTTACAAGCTAAAAGCACTTGTGGTTTTAAAATGTTGTCCAGCATTTTGTAATTGAGACAACACTTTGCACAAAATGCAACAATGTTTTCATAATATGAAGCCTTTAAAATATGGTAAACACATGCCAAACTTCTGTTGACTCATGAAAACTTATGTACCAAAATATTTGCGTAGGGTCTCAAATATTTTTGCAAGTTGTCTGCCACCTTTGCATTAGAACCTACCTCAAAAGCTTTATTTAATTTTAATATTTACAATAATGAATATGAGAATTGAGGAATTTCACAAGGTAATTGCTCAAATAATTTAAAACTTTACTGTAGATTTGTTCTAGTGAGGCGGCTACTGGAATTCAAATAAAAGTGAATGTTGTGGAGAATATAGTGTATTTGTTGTTAATGATGTAAAGCTCCATAATGGACCTGGGGACGCATTATTCAACAATTTATGTAGCAGTTTGCAATTCAAGATAAAATCATTACAGCTTAATCAACTAAACAAGCAAATAATATTTTAAAGGGATATGAACAGAATACCAGGCCATAATAATTAAGCTCAAAAGTTCTACATAGACATTGAACCTTGATGTTTAATGGAATCAATTGAACCATCTCATTTTATGCCAAGCAGCAGAATCAACAGGTTTCAATAATTTATTATACTTGTTATCTAGGCACTTGCAGAAACAAATATAGATGAGAAAACCACACAAAACATTACTAAGAATATTCAGTCTTTACAAAACCAGTGAAACACTCAAGAAAGAAATGAAACTTTTTTTTGTTTCACTTCATTGACTGCTCTGTAAGATTAAATCACAATAAAGTCCTGATTGCAAAGCTTTTTTAAAAAAAAATGTTTGTACAAATGGATGGTAAATGTCAGCAGGTACCTTTATATGTAACATTGCCTGTAAGCAGTATATATGAAAGAAACAAAATTTTACAAATTAGGGATTGACTGGTACTGTCAGAGGTCCGTACTTTCAGTTCAAGTGAAATCCTGCTCTCTGTGCCATCGTAAGGATCCCAAGTCCACGATATTAATTAATTCAGTTCCCAGTGAGTTGTTGACAGTGCAAACCTTGCCTGAACACACAAATTGCAATATTTCTCCCAGTTCACAAGCAGCTGATGTGAACCTTGTGCAGTTCCTGATGTGGAATTGGTTAATGGCATTGGATAACCCAAACAGCTCGCTTGCCTCTGCTATCCTCACCATAATGAGCACAGAAGTGAATGAAAATCAGTCAAATCTGTTTTTGTAATAAACCAAATTGACTAGCTATTGTTGCAGAACCATGAAACATCACCAACATAAGTATATAACTTAGTCCTGTATTTCTTCAGGGAATGACCTGTAGTGTGTATAAACATGTATTGATCTATTTGGATTTCCACAGTCGTGTCTGTTCAAACCCATTTTCAGGATCTTTGGGGAAGCTTTGCCTGGAAAGATTTCCCCAATCTCACTTAAAACGGACTTTTCTTAATTAACTCACTAATAACTCTGTATATGAAGAATCCAGCATATTCTTTCTGTCCAGGATCGGGTGCTGAAAAGAAGATTGCAATTTTCTAGCACTTTTTTTTCCACTTTTCCCTCACTCGCTCTTGTGCTCGCTCTCTCTCTCTCTCTCTCTCGCTCTCACACACAGAATTATTTTGAAATACAATGACTTTTATAACATGTGCAAACACAGATGCATGTATCTTTGTGTATTGCAGGAATCAGCAGACAGCCAAATCTGCATGAACACTTAATCTGCATTTACTTGTTGCGGGAGAAAAGTCGAGTGGGGACACTGGAAGAACCCAGACAGAATAGGCATCAGCTTAGGGTTCTCATTCAAAGGACAACACCAATGATAATGCATTTTAGTGGTGTGCCAAATTAGACTGCACAGTCATAATTTTCTGAATCCAGGCATCACTGAGTGTGAAGTTTATGTTAAACTTTGCACAACCTAATAAACCTGTTCTTCATTAAAATTAAAGTTATTTAACCATACTTTACACGTGTATCTGTTACATAACTTAGATGCATTAGACTCAGAATTGTAGCTTTATTTGTTAAGATTCAGTTCCTAATAATTGACGTTATATTCAGGATGTGCTAATCAACTATATTTGGTCTAATATAGTGTGAAATATAAACTTTGTGGTAGTTAATGGAAATGTTGCTTTACTGAAAATGCAATAAGTAAATGAAACATTACTGAACACAGGGCAATAAGCAGAATAACATTACTAAACACAGGGCAATAAGCAGAATAACATT